>NC_090647.1:428722337-429040670 GCF_040937935.1 Hyperolius riggenbachi | reverse complement strand
GTCCCTTAATTACAGGTGGCTAACAATGGATGTCAATGCACTTTACTCGAATATTGACCATAAAAGCAGCCACCCATTTTCTCAACCAAGATCAAGGTTTCCCAGCCAAACTGATGAATTTTCTAATAGCAGCTATTGAATTCTCTCTTAAACATAATATCTTCACTTTCAATTATACCATCTACAAACAGTTGAGGGGCACGGCAATGGGGTCCAATTTCGCCCCCAGTTACGCGAATCTAACAATGGGGATGTTCGAGGAGGAAATGCTTGCAGAAAAAACTCCCTATGTACGGAACATAATTGTTTATAAAAGATACATAGATGCTCTTTTTTTCATCTGGGATGGTGATGAAGACTCAGTAAACAACTTTAATAAATACCTAAACAATAACAAGTTCGGATTGTCCTTTACACATAAACATAGCACAGACAAAATTGATTACCTAGACTTAATGTTGTACCACGAGAATGGCAAGATTATAAGTAAACATTTCTTCAAAAAAGTGGACGCAAATGGCTATATCCACTTCAAGAGTTGCCACTATAGACCTTGGAGGGAAAACATCCCCTTCGGACAATTTCAAAGGATTCGAAGAAATTGTACAGATCTGAAATGCTATGATACACAGTCAAAGATCCTGCACTCAAAGTTTAAGGAATGCCAATTTCCAGAAAAACGAATAAATAATGCGAGAATGAAAGCACGAGTGTACACACAACAAGTACTCCTACCACAGAAAAACAAAGACCGCACTTCTGGAGAACAAACGGAGGAAGAGTTAAGATTTTTTACAAAGTTTTCAACAGACCACACCAAAATCGAAACGATTCTAAAAAAAACACTGGCACCTATTGAGAGCAGATCCCCTCCTGAGGAACAACATAGGAACGGACCCAAGGTGCATGTTTAGAAGAGCGAAAACAATATAAAGTACAATAGCACCAAGTCAACCGAGGACCCTGAAAAAGAGTATAAAGAAAGAGTCAGACACCAAACCTAAAGGAAACCTCAAATGCGGACATAAAAAATGCTTGTGTTGCAACTCTATGGAAGATAAAACCTGTACTTCAACTCGTTCATAACCAACGAGCAGTTTAAAATCGAATCTAGAATACAATGCGAAACTAGATTTGTTATATATCTTCTAACCTGCCCTTGCGGCCTACAATATGTAGGTAGAACCACACAAGAACTGAGAGCAAGGGCAGGCCAACATAGAAGAAACATCCAGAAAGGGTACAATCAGCTCAGTGTCTCGAGACATTTTAAAGAACACCACAACAGTGACCCCAGCCTGATGAAAATTAAGGGGATAGAACAAATACTAGAGGACTACAGTGGAAACAGATTTGAATGTCTTCAATCAAAAGAAATGTTCTGGATTTTTAAATTAAGAACTTTAAGACCCGAAGGTCACAATGAGACTATTGAACATAACTTACACTAATCTATACAGAGGTAGCAAGCGAGAAAGTATCAGTAATATGTATCTGGACTTTTCCCATTGTCCAAGCCCTATATACCAAAGAGATCATTTTTACTCCATAGAAACACAAGACAGAGTGAGGTACACACAGGTTAGACACTAACATAATCTAGCAACCCCTCTACTATAGGTCATAACCCACTGCAACGGCGTTACATAGTTACATAGTTATTTTGGTTGAAAAAAGACCATCGAGTTCAACCAGTACAAAGTACAACTCCAGCCTGCTCCCTCACATATCCCTGTTGATCCAGAGGAAGGCGAAAAAACCCTTACAAGGCATGGTCCAATTAGCCCCAAAAGGGAAAAATGCCTTCCCGACTCCAGATGGCAATCAGGTAAAATCCCTGGATCAACATCATTAGGCATTACCTAGTAATTGTAGCCATGGATGTCTTCAACACAAGGAAAGCATCTAAGCCCCCTTTAAATGCAGGTATAGAGCTTGCCATAATAACTTCCTGTGGCAATGCATTCCACATCTTAATCACTCTTACTGTAAAGAACCCTTTCCTAAATAAATAGCTAAAACGTTTTTCCTCCATGCGCAGATCATGACCTCTAGTCCTTTGAGAAGGCCTAGGGACAAAAAGCTCATCCGCCAAGCTATTATATTGCCCTCTGATGTATTTATACATGTTAATTAGATCCTCTCTAAGGCGTCTTTTCTCTAGACTAAATAAACCCAGTTTATCTAACCTTTCTTGATAAGCGAGACCTTCCATCCCACGTATCAATTTTGTTGCTCGTCTCTGCACCTGCTCTAAAACTGCAATATCTTTTTTGTAATTTGGTGCCCAGAACTAAATTCCATATTCCAGATGTGGCCTTACTAGAGAGTTAAACAGGGGCAATATTATGCTAGCATCTCGAGTTTTTATTTCCCTTTTAACAGCGTTCTAGCTGTTTTATGCATATAGCTATCCTGAACATGACATAGACAAATTTGTCTTAATAAATAGGTATGGGTTCCTTTAAGAGAGAGAGGGAGACCTTACTTCTCAATAGATACCCTACTCTCATAGGTAAAAAACTACAACAGAGTTCTTTCCTGAGCAATTGGTCTAGTTTATACACATTGTATGTGTGTGTGGGTGTGTGTGTACATATATGTATATACAGATGTATGTGTTTTCTCCAGAAGTTACCCTTCAAAGTGACCAGGGCATCAGCACTTTACAAAATACTATATCAGAAAAATATGTATATGTAGATAAGCATATAGTACAACCAGACCTTTAATCTACAAAATCACACACCTTACACTTACAAAGACACCAGTATACAGAGAGCCTCAGCTCCAAAACAGGTCTTATTCCCTAATCCAGTACTACTACACCTTATGATTACACCATTTTTTCATCTCCATTTAATTCTATATAAATTCCAGCTGCATGAGGCAGCACAGTAAGTTCTACAAAATATCATAGAAAAGATTGCCGCCACCAGAGCCACAGATAGTGGTCTGTGAACCCAAAAACTGGCATTTTGTCACACACAAAATGGCCGCCGCCTCAAAATAGCAGACAGGAGATCTGCTACAGCAATGACCACATGACCGATGACGTGGCACCCCTCAATGAGCGGACCGGAAGCGCCCCCTGGTTACTCCCCACAGGATTACATTTAAGCAGGCAGTGCGGGCAGACGCGCTTTTTCAATGCGCCCCTGAACAGCATGGCTGACATTTAAGGTAAGATCTGCTTTTTAATAAGGCAATACTTAAGATGTGATTCTTATTAAGGCAACGTCCACTATGTTAAGGGCATATTGATAGAACACTAGAGGATATACAAAGTAAGCCATATGCGCTTGTATATATACACATATAGTTCTGCACTATTTCTTCATCTCCGTGTGCTTATATATATATATATAAATACAGAGGGTGCTGCAGCACACAACAGGAAAATAGTGACAGGGGCTCTTGGTTACGCTTTAACGCGTTTAAGCTCACCAACTGCGCCAAAGTGTCCCCGATCTGGTGAGTCCTACTCTAACCAGGCAAAAATGCTAGTTTTTATTAGCGTTCTAGTGGGAACCATGCCAAAAGCCCAGGGGTCAGCTAAATGGGAGAAATGAAATTAAAAACACCTCACCTTCTACTAGCTACTGACTGAACTATGAGCACCGCTCATTTATATGCTTAACTGTGCTAGAGATGGGCGTGGTTATGCACGCTCACAGGGGAAAATAATATAAGCCAAGGGATGAGCAGCACAAAACGAATTTTATGCAATACTATATATATATATACATATAGTCTTGCACTATTTTTTAATCTCGAATTAATTAATTAATTTTTTATTGTATAATTTTTTTACTGTATAATTTATCTAAATCTACAATTTAATCTATTTATGTACCTATTTATTTTATAGAGATCTAAGTTATACATCAATTTTTTTACTATTAAGTTCATAAGGTCAACAACACAACCATATTTCCAACTTGGTTGGTGTGGTTGAAATGCATGAATTTTTGACAGATCACACCATGTAGGCATACTAACTATGCTGCAGTTTTGAGTGCATGGACTGAATGGGTGTCCTCAGGGTAAGCACCATCTGGACAACCTGTGGGACATAATGCGAGCCTATGCAACACTATAAGATGACCAGGTAGGCCCCTAGAGGCATCCATTGTTGAATATTAACCAATGTATTTTGGAATAGGGCAGATTTAACTGCTAGCTGTGTGGTATAGTTTTCAATCAGTTGTTACTCCATTTCAGATTGTAAAAACAAATATTTTGGTTTTAGGTTTCTGTATTATTGACCTGAGGAAGCGGGCTGCGTCCCGTGAAACGCGTTGTCTACAGTTAAACCGTTTTTTAATAAAGACTTCATGTTTTCCATCTTAGTGAGTCTTCTGTAGAGCTAAGAAACCTTGTTTTATTATATTTTCGAAATCAGTCAGTACATTTATATTGGGCGCCTCCCCACAACCCCTATTAGAAGAATATAGAGGCTGCCATATTTATTTCCTGTTAAACAAGACCAGTTGCCTGGCAGTCCTACTGATCTATTTGGCTGCAGCAAAGTCTGAATAACACCAGGAACATGTATGCAGCTAATCTTGTCAGATCTGATAATAATGTCAGAAACCTCTGATCTTCTGCATGCTTGTTTAGGATGTATGGCCAAAAGTATTGGTCAGAGTCAGAGACAGATGATCTGCAAAGTAGCCAGGTAATTGAAATTGCTTACAAGGAAATAAATATGGCAGCCTTCATATTCCTCTTGCTTCAGTTGTCCTTTAATAAAAAGGTGCTGGCGTAATAAGGGCTGAGAGTTTTTTTTATTTGCCTTTCCTTGTTGCCAGTATTTTATGCATAAGCAATCATTTCTATAATTTGCCCTAAATCCTAAGTTAGCCAACAGTCAGACTGTGTGTACATGTCTAAATATTTCATTTTATAGCATTTCTTAATTATTCTGTCTTGACACAGTAAAGTGTGGAAAGGTGTGAGTTTTAACACCTATGGCTCCAATTCTCTAAAGAAAGACACGTTCATGCTTACATGTGTTCACTTACAGTATCTAATCAAATCATAAAGTTTTTACTTTTTAAAATACCCCTAAACTTAATTGGATTGAAAACAGGCAGTGAAATTTCTCACTTTATGCAATAAAACATTTAAAATAAAACTATCAAGTGGTAAAACAAGGAAAGAGCTTTAAGCAATCTATAATGCTCTATCTCAGACTACATGATTGTGTAGAACTTGGTAGAGACATACGGGAAAACTAAATGCTCTATCAGATTCAGTTAGGACAGGGGTTACAAACATGGGTATATTTAAAAATGGTTCCGCAAAAAATGGTGTAGGTGATGCAATAGCATCTTGCTACTAAGGTTATTTATTGTTTCAGAAATTCCCTACAACATTAAATAACCTTAGTAATAAGATGTCATTTTCTGCATCTCTCATACATTATCTGGTGCCAGCGATCGCATATCCTCCACCTGTTTAGTGTGCAGGAGTCCTGACTCCTGCAGCCAGCCAATCACCGTGTGTGGACTAAAGCTGCATGGTGATTGACTGGATGCAGAACAGCTGCAAACTAACAAGGAAGTGAAGGAGATGCGATGTCCCGGGAGTTGGGACCAAGTAATGTATACTAAAGTCCCTGCCTACTCTCACATTGAGCCCTCCCTCTACCTCTCCCTAAACCTTACCACTCCACCCCCATGCCTAAACTTAACTATTGTACCCCCCAGGGGAGTTGCTAGGATTCTAAGAGATCTGGGGCACTTTTGGGCACTCCAGCCAAAAGCAGGTGTGGCCATGCACCTGAATGTGGGTATGGTCATGGGGGACCAAATTTACATGAACTTAACAGCGATCTATGTAGGCCTGCCCAGCAAAATTTTGAATGAAGCCCTCCACTCCATTAAAGCGGATCCGAGATGAAAAACTAACTATAACAAGTAACTTGTCCATACATCTTATCTAAAGTTTAGATAGTTTACACAGCAAATCTAGCTGCAAACAGCTTCAACAGTTTATGATAATGTATTCCGGTGATACAATGAGAGCAGCAATGTTCTGTTTGTCACATTACACACTGGCAAGCTGATCTGTATCTCCAGCCCTCAGCCTGTGAAAAACTTCACTCCCCTCTCCTCCTCCCCTTTGCCTCAGAAATCTCTGGCTAGTAACCTCCTCCTTCTCCTGCCCAGAATGAGCTCCCATAAGCCCTTGCTACTAAGGCTCAAAGTGCCAAGGCACTCTGGAGAAGCTGTGAGCGAGGCTTGTTCAGTTTATAGGGTATTAGAGTATTAAACAAAACAAAAAAAAGTATTTGGCTTGATGAATGCCCTATAAACTATAACTATATGAAAGGAACACAATTATGCAATGAGTAAAAGTTTATCTCAAATCCACTTTAATACAGAATGAAATAAAATGCAGCATATCACATAAATAGGCAGTGTTACTTTGGGACATGCTGGGTGCTGTGGTACCTCTATCGGGCATGCTGGGTGTTGTGGTGACATGCTGGAAGCTGTGGTTCCTGGAGCCCTCAATAGGGAGCATGGATCGTTGTGTGTGTTCTCACTGTTCCTCCCCCTGACCCCCCCACCCCAGCAGAGTATCACAGCAGGAGGAACTACTCATCTCCTCCATCCACTCTCCAATTCTGGAGAAATCCTCTGTAGCTGGCGATTCTCCCCCTAGCATCCGAGAATCAGAAACTAGGAGCTCTAGTGTATAATTCCTTCTCAGACACTAGAGGGGAAGACTAGAAGAGAAGATGTCTGCAGAATCTGGAGATCAAGTGACTGGAGGTGGCTGCCATCTGCTGCCTGGGGGATATCCAGGGCACCCCAGAATAGATCTGGGCATGTGCCACTGATCTTTAGGGCCACTGGTACCCCCGCTGCACTGCCTAACACTAACCCCCCTGCCTGTACCTGACTCCCTGTCGCCATAGCGGCAATAGTACTAGCCCCGATTAGCATCAAGAAGGTTAAATTATGGTGCCTGATAAATAGCGGGCACCTATTTATTGGGCGCCATAATTTACCCTTTTTGCCGATAATTGTGGCTTGGTCTATTGTCGCATATGACATGTCGCGTGGCACTCGTCCTGTGCCATTTTTATTTGCTCTCTACAAACATAACCAATTTTTTGTTCATTTCTGCTCTTTTGCTCGCCTATTTACCATTTTTTACTAAAGCAGATAAAAATGGTGCAGGACAAGTGCCAATAAAAATTGCACGGCCATAAGTAACAATAGTAAAAGTTGTGATTATTGGCAAGGAAGTTAAATTATGGCACATAATAAATAGTGATTGCCTAGCGTCAGCTAATTATCAGGCATCATAATTTAACTTCCTCGCTGTTAATGGCAGCTTTCACTATTGCTGCCTATGGCAGCAGGGGGTAGCTAAGATTAGGCGAGGGGGTAAGGGTTAGGCAGGGGGCAAGACACAGGGTTGGAGTGGTTAGGGTTAGGCAGCTGGGGTGGAGTGGTTTTGGTTAGGCACCAGGTGGAGTCTTAGGGTTAGGCATAGGTAGAGGGATGGTTCAGTGTTAGAATAGGCAGGGCTGTAGTTATACATTATACGTTACACATTTTTTTAATGGATTTATAACGTTTTCTACTGTTAAACAATATTTTTTTTTGACGATACTCACTACCTCCAGGTGCAGGGGATGGCAATGGGCACAACGTGTGCTACGTCATACGCTAACCTGTACCTGGGGGAGTGGGAATGCGAGATCTTTTCCAATGATGGACTCTCTATGTACCTGTGCCATGTTCTTATACATAGATGAAAGTTTGAATTCAAATGACAGGAATTTATGGTTTACTTTTCAACACGATGAGGTTAGTATTCCATTCTTGGATATCTTGATTTCTATTGGTGAACAAGGCTGTCTAGTGACAGGACTGTATAGGAAGAAGACAGCCACTAACGCCCTTCTAAGGGCTGATAGTTTTCACCCTGAGGGTCAGTACCTTTGCATTAGGCATAATTTCTCCAAACTATCGTCTTTTGAAAATGAAGCTGTTGAGTTACGTGAACGTTTTAGACAGTGTGGTTATCCAGATCATCTTCTGAGAAGAGCATATAGGTGAGCTAAGTTTATAAGAAGAGATGACAGATTGATGTGCAAACAACCTGCTAGGGCAGGAGATAATCCCACACGTTTGTGTGTTCGTTACTTGGCTCACGATAGGGAGATTTTGAATATCATCAAAAAACATTGGTAGATTTTGACCAATGATCCAAAATTGTGATTCCCGAGGAACCAAAGGTGGCATACAGATGCGCACCATCGTTACGGGACCTTGTTGTGAAAAGCCATTTCTCTGGATTTAGTAATAAGTGAATACATTGTATTATGGATGTGGTGGATATGTCACTTGCCAATATTTACATATTGGTAGGGAATTCATACTTCCAAATGGTCACACGTGGAAATTGCAGCATTTTGTCAATTGCGGCACCCTCCTGGTCTTAATGACTCAGTTGGGTACGCGGCCTTCCTGCCTATATAGTCTGTACTATATGCTGGGCTCATTTTTAATTGTTTTTTTATGTACTCTGCAACTGCGTCTGTGGCATATTTGTCCCACACTCCCTGTGGTGGGGTTGTCCCCTACCGACCTAATATTTGTGGGCTTCTAAATGATATTGGATTGATCCCAGGAAACTGGACTTGTGGGTGGTGCTCCCAGTCTTCTGTATCTTTGACTCTTGCCACTTTTTGTACAGTTGAAATTGGCTTATAAATACCTTTGGGGGCGTGGCCAAGATGGCGAGCGGATAGCAGCAAAAGAAAGGAGCTCCGCCGTCCTGCATACATTGATCCTGTTTGACACGAGCCCAATCAGCACAGAAACAGAGCTGCAGATACCTAAAACGGCCCTGCTGATATTGACCGAAACTGGAGTGGTACGAACCGCCAGTATCGCCGGGAAGAGCGGACTCTGAACTTCCGCGGCCAGCCACAGGAGAGGCCCCGGGCCCATCATGTACACATAGGCCCACTGAGAGATACTCTCCCTACGAGGACGCCGCAATGTCGCAAAGAAGTAACAGAACAAATAAGGAGAGGGAGAAAGATAAAGGGAAAATTCCTCCTGAAACACCTAACACATCACAGCCCTTACCGGCAAAGGAACTGAGGCATAAGCAAGGCCCTCCGGAGGCGCCTCTCTCAGACCACGAGGCAGACCAAGATGGCGACCAGCCGACACCCCCAAACCCGTTCGAGATCCTGGATGCAATAAAACACTGCCAGGCTACTCTCACCCTGAAGATGGATGCCTATGAAGTGGGAATGGGAATGGTGTGCCAAGATATGTCCAAGCTACGGGACCGCACGAAAGCTGCAGAGCAGAGAATTTCAGACCTGGAGGATGTCCAGATATCACATGTGTGCGCCATACCACGGATGGATAAACGACTACTTGACCTTGAGTACAGAGCCATAGATGCAGAGAACCGTAATCGGCGCAACAACCTGCGACTGCTGGGTGTACCGGAGGGAGCTGAAGGAGAGAATGTACCGGACTTTGTCAAGTCTCTACTACGAAAGATTCTTCCAGATGATACCTTCTCATCTTTCTTTCTTATTGAAAGAGCGCACAGGATCCCTGCGAAAAGAGGCCCACCCGGATCCCTACCACGTCCACTGATCTTCAAACTGCTAAATTACCGGGATAGGGACGCAATACTATCAGCAGCGAGGAAGGCAGGAGACCTCAAGTATGAAAATGCTCAGTTAATGATATTTGCGAACTTCACGGCTGAAACACAAAAGCAGCGCAAAGCATTCTCTCAGGTTAAAATTAAGCTGAGAGAAAAGAAAATAATATATGCCATGCTTTTTCCTGCGAGGCTGCGCGTACAAGATGGTGAGTCCACTTTATTTTTTGATAAACCTGAAGATGCTATGTCCTGGATTGAAGCTTTACCGCGGTAGGATTCCTAAGGTAACTAAGGAGGGTAATGACAACTGCTGACTATCCGTTAGTTAAAGTTTTGACCCATCTTGAGATGCTTATTTTGTATCTGCACCAGGGGGGGGGGGGGTGTTTGCCTTCTACTGTACTCAAACTAAGTAAGGGAACTATTCTGACTTTCTCCTACTATGCATGAGACGTAAGTCTACCTGTATCTGAGCCACTGAAGTGGGCAATTGCCCTGGACTCTTTACCCCTATCAAAAACACGCTTCTAATTTTTGTATGATAAAAGAGCACAGGATTGACAGACCTAACATACTTGCAGTGGGGTTAGCTACCCCTCCCCATTCTTGCTGGAGCGGGACACTCAGATTTATTATGCTGCTTTTGGAACGTATATACCTACGAAAGACACTGTCGGTTTATTCCTATGCAAACAACAGTGGTGTTGCTGTGAAGCAGTGATTAATGGCTGTTAGTCCCAGACTGCTACATACATAATATCTATGACTATGAAGCAAGTGTGATATGTGCCTAGTTAATGATACCCTGTCTGTGGCTTTGCTTGCCGGGCAGGGGGGGAAAAGGGGGGATGGGGAGCCTATAAGGGCCCCGTCACTGGACCTAGCAGTTTGTTGGGTCTATACCCGGGCCTCGAGGGCTCCCTGTCTCCCGACTCCTCCCCCGTCTCGGCTGGGACCTGACACAGAACTTGCTCACAATGTCTATTCTCTTAAACGATCTAAACTGTAAACTGTAATATAAGTAATGTTATGTAAGTACTTTGAGCCATGCCAGCAATTCACTGGCTGGCGGGGACGGGTCCCGGGAGGAGGTGGTGGGGATCCGAGGTTCCTTCTCCAAATCGCTACGGCGGGCGGGACATGAGGTGCAGTGGAGCCTGATTAGCCCATAGAATACAGTAGTTTCAGAGTGGGGTACTTGGATCTGGATGCTGTAATATCAACCTATAAACATTATTTCAAAAAGCACTGGTTAAACTCCTGCTTCCCATCTACACCCATATCAACGTGCAAATGCATCTGGTAGATAAATTGATCCTGATTAAATATATTAGGCCCGTACATCCTATTTAATATTTGGTCCACCAGAGGGCAATCTCCCCCCTACAAACAGAAATGTCTCTGACAGTGTGCTGCTGTATCAACTATGAACTGTGGCAATCCTGTGGCTTCGCTGTTGCAGGTCCTGTCCCGCTGGTTGTTTAGTAAATATGCGGATAATATCGCTACTCATAGTACATTAATATCAAATAAGGCACTAGTCTCATGGTTCAGCTCTTATAGTTTGCAACTGTTTAAGATAAACTACCCCCAGTTTCAACTGGGAGATGCTGGATGGCGGGCCTCTGTCCTGTCCGCCTCCACGCCCCTCTTTACACTCCAACCAGCAGTTCTTCTTTGGGTATCTGTAACCTTCCCTACCCTCTTTACCTCCCAGGCTGTACCCCCACTTTCCTCCCCTCCTCTTATTCTCTCACTAACCCACTCTCTCTGTAATTTCATTGAACGCTGGTTGGGGTTAAATACTAGAGACAGAGGAAAATCTTTAACTTCTTGTGTCAACAGGCAGTTACTGGGATGTAAGCTGCGGTACAATTCAGTTAATTTCAGTTACTGCAGCCGGGTATTTAAGTTTACTTGGTTATTGTTTTAGTTAAGCTTACAGAGATGGCAAAGAAAACGCCTTGTGATGCCCACCATAGGAGGCATTGCTGCTCACTCAGCACACTGGTCCCCCCCGCACTTATCCCCCCTACCTACTCTGTTCAGTTCCTCAAATCAAGATACAAATGGAGTCCTCCCTGAAAATAATATCCTGGAATGTTAGAGGCTTAAAGAAAACCTGTACTGAAAATTAAAAGTCAAAATAAGCATACACAAGTCATACTTAACTTCCATGTAGTCTACTCCTCAGTGTCTTTCTCCTGTCCCGCGTCCTATTTGTTCACTATGATCAAGGGAATTTTCCGTCCTCCATTTTGAAAATAGCCATTACCCCATAACAGCTTTCTGGTCAGCACACAGTTAAACTGTAACATCGCCCACTTGAGCCATAGGGAAACATGAACATTACCTGGTACATCCGTTTTCCTCTCAGCTATAACTGACAGCAACTGATATTTTGCTGACAGTAACTGATATATTTCAGATCTGACAAAATATTGTCAGAACTGGATGGGATTATTGTCAGAAGAAAATGGTGAGCTTCTGAGATGAACTGATGGCAAGGTAACTATGTAATGTTCATTTGAAGTTACCTCATGTGTTTATTTTAAATATTTTTACTCAGTACAGGTTCTCTTTAAGATCCCCTTTCAAACGCTCATTAATGTTTCAATACCTAATAAAGCACAAACCTAACATCCTGATATTGCAAGAAACGCACTTAGAGGGAGCCTCTACAAAGCTTTTATCCAAACCATGGGTCGGTAAAGCCTATCACTCCACCTTCTCTACATTTTCTAGAGGTGTCTTTATTCTCATCAATAAAAACATCACACACAAAATAATAAGTACATATTCAGACCAAGATGGCAGATTTGTAATCACCCATCTAATACTCTCAGGTACAGTGTTCTGCATTGTAGGGGTATATGCGCCACCTCCCCTGCAAAAAGCATTATTAGACTCCTTAACGTCCCTAATACAAAAATATTTACCTGCCAAGCTATTAATAATCGGGGACTTTAATGACATACTAATGACAGGGAAGGACTCGACCAACCCAAACAGATCACATAACTCTGACCTTACTACCTGGGCTGATGCCCTTTCCTTAACTGAACTCTGGAGATGGAAAAACTCCCAAGGCATGGCGTACTCACACTTCTCAGCGGTACATCGTACTGCATCAAGAATTGATCTGGCCTTTGCAAACATTGACCTCCTTGCGGTGGTCTCAGGGGCATCCTACTTGCCAAGCGGACTTTCAGACCATGCTCCCTTGGAGATTACATGTAGACTGGGAACCAGATATGATAGATCTCTCTGGAAGCTAGACCCAAAGTGGGTAAACGATAAAGACATTGGGGAAAAGATTACACAGGCAGTACAACAATACTGGGATATTAACATTGACACAGAAAATGAAAAAATAGTGTGGGACGCTTTTAAAGCTACAATTAGAGGAGATTATATTAGTCAAATTTCAGCCCGGAGGAAAAACTTTGATAATACCCTAACGGCTCTTCAAAATGAAGAAAGAAATGCCACCTCAGCATATGCACAGTCCCCAGATTCATCTACATTTTCTGATCTTATGCAGGCCCAGAGAAGCTTAAACCTACATTTAACTGACCTTACCAAAATCTCTCTAAAGGAATGGCAGCAATTAGTTTTTGAAAAAGGGGACAAAAATGGGAAATTACTGGCAAATATCTTAAGGAACCCTACCGCACAATCAAACATCCCTGAAATTCGCCTACAGTCTGGAGAGATTTCACCAAGTCCCTCTCAAATCCTCCAAACATTTTATAAATACTATGATAAGCTCTACAAGTCCTCTTATGAAAACCCAAACTTAAAATGCTCCCAATTATTCGATAATTTAAATATGCCAACACTATCCGAAGAGACCTCGGCTGAATTGGAGACTGAAATCTCTGAAGAAGAAATTTTAGATGCTATCTCTTCTTTCCCACCGCAGAAATCCCCTGGCCCTGATGGAATCCCAATAGAATTTTATAAAAGATACTCACGATTAATAGCCCCGCACTTTAAATCCGTCCTGAATAAATGTCTAGCAGAGGGAGAGCTGCCCCAGACTTTCTATCAAGCCCATGTAATACTAATTCCAAAACCAGATAAGGACCCACTAGATTGCCAGTCATATCGACCAATTTCTCTACTGAACAATGATTTAAAAATTCTCACAAAAATACTGACTACTAGAATAAATAAACACATATCAGAGATCATCAGTCCGGATCAGACCGGCTTTATGCCACACAAAACCACAGACATTAATCTCAGAAGAATTTTTTCACACATACAGATGTCAGAACACACTGATTCTCCCAGGGCACTGGCTTTCCTAGACATACAACGGGCATTCGACTCGGTCGAGTGGCCTTATCTATGGTCTACACTTAATAAACTGGGGTTTGGGGAAAAGCTAATCTCATGGCTAAAATCAATATATAAGCAGGCCACTTCGCAAATAAGACTTGGTACCCAGGTTTCTGCCTGTGCCGGGCTCTTCAGGGGCACTAGACAGGGGTGCCCTCTCTCTCCAGCCCTATTCGCTATTGCAATGGAACCGATAGCTACTGCTCTGAGACTAAATCTAAACATCCGGGGCTTTTCTGTTGGGGGGCTGGAGGGATGGGTATCCCTATATGCAGATGACTTGGTAGTCTATGTGGAGGACCCAGAGACCTCTCTGAAAGGAATTTTTGAGACGTTCCTAGACTTTGCCCCATATACTGGCCTAGTGGTAAATCAGGCTAAATCTAAACTTCTACTACTAAGCACCACAAATTTAAACCAATCCCAAATGGAGACGGTGTCTAGAACCAAATACCTAGGGGTCACCATATCCAAAAATACAAAAGATTATCTTATCGATAACATCCTACCGCTAATTACACATACAAAACAAAAACTACTGGGCTGGCAGTCCCTTCCCCTATCCCTCACAGGTAGGATAAACCTAATCAAGATGAAACTCCTACCAAAGTATCTATATGTGTTCCGTAATTGCCCCACTTGGATCCCACAAACCTTTTTCAAGCAATTAACGTCAATTCTTACGAGTTTTATCTGGTACAATAAAATCCCCAGAATTAGCATTGGGAAGCTCAGGAGACCTTGGGAAGAGGGGGGACTAGCTTTTCCAGACCTATTTAAATATTACCTGGCCAGTCAACTGGTGACCGCACACTGGTGGCTGACACAAGACCCTACAAATGCTGCAGTTGTTTTAGATGCTGCCCGCCTAGGCTCCTTTGAAGCCTCAAAGCAAATCTTATTTAGAGGGATTACCGCGCCATACCCACTAACTAACAATATGCGACAAATTATAAAGGCCTGGGACTTGGTACACAAATAGTCCCGTCCTCCAGAAAATTAAATATCACCTAAAACTCCATTATGGAACAACCCAAAGCTATCACATTTCTACACAATTCCAGATCCAATCATTTGGATATCTAAGGGAGTATCACATCTGCAGCATATCGTGCAATCGGGCAAGTTAATCCAATTTGACTCTTTGAAAGAGACCTTCTCTCTTCCCAACACTCACTTTTTTCGCTTTCTACAGTTACGCCATGCCTTCGAGGCTCAATTTGGAAGGAACCAGGTTAGACTCAATACGGCTGAAATTGAAGATATCCTATCAAACGAAAATGCTAAAAAACTTATGTCAACAGTCTACCAACATATTACCTTATTAACTGAACCCCACCTTAGTATTTATAAAACCCCATGGTTAAACCTTATTCCAACTCTGGACGATGAAGAATGGGAGGATGTATGGATTAAACCGTTTACATTTCTAGTAGCGACTAGAGACAGACTAATTCAGTACAAAATGCTTCATAGAGCATACCTCACCCTGTTTCAGTTGTCCAGATTTGATAGATTGAACCCAGTGCAGTGCTGGAGATGTACAGCAAGGGATGCTGGATTAGACCATATGCTATGGTCATGCCCCATGATATCCCCCATGTGGGTTGAAATCTGTGCATATATAACAAAAATCACTAAAATCAACGTACCAGTTGACCCCTACCATTGTATCCTGGGAGACACCACCAAGCTGGCCCCTCAAAATACCCAAAGATCGTTGACTGGTCTTCTACTATACTTTTATCGCAAGGCAATTATCCTTAACTGGAAAAAAAGAGGCTCCCTCCTTGCAACTCTGGAAGAAACTGATTAATGACTCCTTACACTTATATAAAGCAGCGTATATAGCTAGGGGATGCCCACAGAAGTTTGAAAAGGTCTGGAAACCCTGGTCAAGCAACAAGGACACCTCATAAGAAGGGACAAATAAACAATTAAAAATAAAAGGGAATAGGTTCCTGCAACCCCATACATACGAACTGTCAATTATTTTGAAGTTAGCAGTTATAAGACTGTAATACTCTCTGCAGTTATGAGGTGGAGGGGGTGGGAGGAGAGGAGGGCGGTGGGAGGGGACATGAGAATGAGTGTTGCTGTCGATGTAAGATTTATGTTCAACTGTTTGTTTAGCTCACCTACGTGTGAGCATCTCTCTGTTCAGTGTTGTCTGTTGTTGTTGTTTAAAATCAATAAAAAGAATTAAAAAAAAAAAAAATACCTTTGCCCAGCACCCACCACCACCCACGCCTCCTCTCACAAGGGTATGTGATGATTTTGTATGATATTTTGCAAGATGTTGCACGCTTGCACTTTATGTATGCTACAATAAATTCAACACTTGCAGCAGTGCCAGCTTTCCTGCTCTTCTTACTTGCTTGCCGTTTGATGTTTCTAGCTTGAGCACGCTGAAGAGGTTCCAGAGAAGAGGTGTATATGTTTCCTCCAGTGCACACCGCATGTCCTTTAAACTGAGTAGTCTTATTTGCAATCACTATAGTGCCAAACGCCTGCTTCCTTTTGTTTTGGTAGTTATAATTGGAGATGGCTCGAACCTCCGATTTTTGGTTCACAAACCTCTAACTCGAACTTTTGAAAAAGTTTGCGAACCTGCAAACTTTTCAACCGCAATAGACTTCAATGGGCAGGCGAACTTGAAAAACGACAAACACTGTTTCTGGCCACAAAAGTGATGGAAAAGATGTTTCAAGGGGTCCAACACCTGGAGGGGGCATGGCGGAGTGGCATACATGCCAAAAGTAACCGGGAAAATTACTGATTTGATGCACAGAAGTGTTATGATCCCTAAAAGGCAGACATCACATTGCATTGCTAAATTGGAGGCATAAAGTGCTTCAAAACATCTTGCATGTGTATACATGGATCAGCAGTTAGTGTAAGTAGTGTACTGCTTCACACTGACAGACCAAACTCACTGTGTAACGCACCGCAAACAGCTGTTTGTGTAGTGATGGCCGTGCTGGACTGGTGCGCACCATGGCGAGAGTGCAGACGATGGCGGTTTCAAGCCCATATGGTCAGGCTGAGGTAGCTAATGACAGAACTGTCCACAATGAAGCAACAACCTTATTATCTTGGGTCAGGTGTGCCCCCCAACACACTCATATAGCCGGTCTGCTTCATTGTGATACGCAAGCCCCTTCATCGTGGCAAGGTAATGATCAAGAAGGGGAATTGACACATGTACATGCCTTTTGTTTTGTTGCAGCCGCAGTGCAGCCAGAAAAAATGTACACGCACCAGAAAAACTATTATGTTTGGTAGCGGCCACATGGCGTGCAGACAGAGATGCTGTGTGTAGGGACTGACTTAGTCTTCGGGTAGGCAAGTAGCCCTCTGGGTAGAGATGTCTTGAATGGTTCGCCGGCGAACGGATACAGGCGAACTTTTGGTGGTTCGCGTTCGCCAGCGAAGGCAAATTTTTGCTGAAGTTCTGTTCACCCCCGTAGTGTGCCATTAGGGTCAATTGTGACCCTCTACATCACAGTCAGCAGGCACATTGTAGCCAATTAGGATACACTCTCTCCTGGAGCCACTACCCCCTTATAAAAGGCAGGCAGCGCGAGCTATTAAACTCACTCGTGTACCTGCAGTAATTAGTGAAGGGACAGCTTCTGGCAGACTCTCATAGGGAAAGATTAGTTAGGCTCTTGTAGGCTTGTTAGCTTGCTCCTGGCTGATTGTTATTGCTAAAATAGCACCCCTCAACAGCTCTTTTGAGAGCTAATGTTCTCCTGATGTGTTTTTTTTTGTGTTGCCCACTGACACTGCATTATACAGCCCTATCTGTTGCAGCTGGACCTTGGTAATTGCTATTACTGTGCCAGCAAGGCCCTGCCTAACTATCTATACTGGGACATCTACCTATGCCTACCTAACTACTGGGGCACCTACTTACCTATATGGGGACACCTACCTATGCCTACCTACCTATACTGGGACTCCTACCTATGCCTAGCTAACTACTGGGGCACCTACCTATGCCTACCTACCTATATTGGGACTCCTACCTATGCTTAGCTAACTACTGGGACACCTACCTATGCCTACCTACCTATACTGGGACTCCTACCTATGCCTAGCTAACTACTGGGGCACCTACTTATGCCTACCTACCTATACTGGGACACCTACCTATGCCTACCTACCTATACTGGGACTCCTACATATGCCTAGCTAACTACTGGGGCACCTACCTATGCCTACCTACCTATACTGGGACTCCTACCTATGCCTATCTACCTATACTGGGACACCTACTTATGCTTACCTACCTATACTGGGACTCCTACCTATGCCTAGCTACCTATACTGGGACTCCTACCTATGCCTAGCTAACTACTGGGGTACCTACCTATGCCTCCAGAAAAAAGTGTAAAAGTTCCTTGCGCTCCCAAACCAGATCTCACAGATGTTCCTCTTTGATTCTCTGCACTTGTGCCGCTCAATGTAGGGTTCAGTGAAGTGGATCTATGTAAATATAGAGCGCTCCATAGTGCATTTATCAAAGGGTGATTTTTATTAGACAAGTTAAAATATACTCACAAACATAAATGTCACAATCGCCTGTCAGCGGTAAGCCAGCCGCTTAAACACCGGGTGGTAGATGGCAATGCGCTGTGGCCAGTAGCGCGATCTCCGTTGGCTTGGGCTGCCGTCTCGCTTCCGGGTGGGCGTGACTTGCCGTTAGTGTGCGTCTGACGTCATTACGCGTTTCGGCGCTCTGCGCCTTCATCAGATGACGTCAGTCGCACTCCTCCCTGGCAGCTTCCCGCTTTTTCCTCTCTCTGGCCTGACTCTCGCTGACGTCACCGAGATTGTGACATTTATTTTTGTGAGTATATTTTAACTTGTCTAATAAAAATCACCCTTTGATAAATGCACTATGGAGCGCTCTATATTTACATAGATCCACCTACCTATGCCTACCTACCTATACTGGGACTCCTACCTGTGCCTAGCTAACTACTGGGGCACCAACCTATGCCTATCTACCTATACTGGGACTCCTACCTATGCCTAGCTAACTACTGGGGCACCTACCTATGCCTACCTACCTATACTGGGACTCCTACCTATGCCTACCTACCTTTACTGGGGCACCTACCTATGCCTACCTACATACAAGACGATAATAAGGTTGTTGCTTCATTTTGGACAGACCAAATTTGATCAGCTGGACAGTCACTGTTCTATCATTGAGCTACCACAGCCCGGCGACCATATGGGCTTGAAAACCGCCACGGTGTGCACTCTCGCCATGGTGCGCACCAGTCCAGCACGGCCGTCACTATGCAAACAGCACTTTTGGTGTCTATCCCACTCATCCATGCCCCGCTCCAGGTGTTAGACCCCTTGAAACATCTTTTCCATCACTTTTGTGGCCAGCATAAATGTTTCTAGTTTTCAAAGTTCACATCACCATTGAAGTCTATTGCGGTTCGCGAAAGTTTGCGCCAACCGAACCTTTTGCTATCTCTACCTCTGGGATCCATGCCTCATTCATTTTGATAAAGGTGAGTTACTGAACACTTTTTTGACCTGACTGCTGGTGGTATAATACAATGTGCAGTTACACAGGTGCAGTGAAAAGGTATGCAGTGACTGCTGGTATACAACGTGCAGTCACACGGGTGCAGTGAAAAGGTATGCACTGACTGCTGCTATAATACAATTGTGCAGTCACACAGGTGCAGGGAAAAGGTATGCAGTGACTGCTGCTATAATACAATTGTGCAGTCACACAGGTGCAGGGAAAAGGTATACAGTGACTGCTGCGATAATACAATTGTGCAGTCACACAGGCGCAGGGAAAAGGTATGCAGTGACTGGTGGTGGTATTGTATAATACAAAGTGCAGTCACACAGAGGCAGTGAAAGGTATGCACTGAATGTGCTGGGCCTGGCAAAGTACAGCAATTAGCAAGGGCTAGCTGCGACAGACAGGGTTGTATATTCAGTGTCAGTGGCACACACACACACAAAAAACACATCAGAAGAACATTAGCTCTCAAAAGAGCTGTTTTGGGGTGCTTTTCATCAACAAATATCAGCAAGGAGCAAGCTAACAGACCTCCTAACTATCGCTCTCCCTATCTCTCCAATGTCTCTCCCTTCTCTCACTAATACAGCAGCACTCAGAGTGAGAACATGGCCGACGCTGCTGCCTTTTATAAAGGGGGGGGGCTCCAAGATGGAGTGCAGCCTGATTGGCTGCCATGTGTCTGCTGACTGTGATGTAGAGGGTCAAAGTTTAGCCCAATGATGTAGTATGGGGGGGTGGGTCAAACTCGCTAAGTGTTCGTGGTTCACCGCGAACTCAAACCAGCTAAGTTCGACCAAACAAGTTCTCTGCCGAACCGTTCGAGCCATCTCTAGTTAGAATTGTTTGCTATTTGTTTTTTCATATGACTTAGGAATGGTTGCTGCCTTCCTGTTCCACTCGACCCTCCGGCATGCTCTTCATATTTTTTGAATTGGCTTTTATTATTTACCTGGCCTTGCCCAGCATTCTTCCACTCTTTTTCTGTTTTCCCTGATTTGTTGGTGCACACCGTGGGGGCGGATGGACACGCAGGCACCAGTATGATTGGCTGGTGTGAGTGTATTTAGTGTAGGGCAGCAGCATCCAGTTTTCAGCCACACCCACTCAAAAAAGCTGGAAGTTGCGGGTGAAACATTTCGGGTCTCCCCGGCGTGCCTGACACCTGACCCCGCTGGTCTGTTCCCGCTGCCGCATGCCCCCACTGGACGCCGATGCCTAACATCTGGGACTTCTCCTGGGGCTCCCCATTGAGCGCCCAAGGTTCCTGCCAGCACGGATGTCCATGCGTTTGTAGCGTTACGCCTCATTGTGAGGTATACGCTTCAGGGATAGGACTGCTCTCCTGACTGCCCGCACAACTGCCCATGTATTCCCTAACAAACCTCCAGGATTCTGTCTCCCACTCTGCATGACATTGCAGCACCAGACTGATACCATTCAGGACTGTCTCCCTGAGCCCTCAGATGTGGAACATGGGTACAGTATCTGGTTTACACATTTCTACATTCAGGCTCCGACCTGCACTATACAGCTGTGTATTCCATGTGAAATGCTGCATGAACTCTTGCTTATTTATGCTATCTGCTGCAAACTTTGTCCTGCTCTTCCTTGATGGCATGCCTTCACGTGCTCCATACAGCTTGCTGGAACTATTGCATGAATCTATGAAGGCTAGTGCATTTTGCTGCATGTTATGCACTGCTTTGATGGAAGTTCTTGCATGAACTTGTGCTGGTATTCAATAGCTACTTGATTGACATCCATTAACTCCTTGTGGAGCAAGTTAAAGTCACTCTTGCAAGTTGTGGAAGGACCATCTCCTAAGATATACTTACCATATAGTTCACAGGGGCCCTGGATCACATTAGGTTGTGGGAGTTGGTCTTGGTGTGGTGGACGGCCCTTCCATATGGGGTCTTGGTTTTTAAGAAATATTATATGTTTTTGCAGAAGAATAAAATTTTATTTGATATTTTTATAAATTAACGTTGTTAGACGATTTATTGTTGCATACACCTCACATTATTCTTTCTCCTAATCAATACATTGCTGTAGTTATACATGGCGATTGCATCTCCTGCACTTCTTAGTTAGTTTGCAGGTGTCCTACTGCCAGCCAATCACCATTGAAGTGGAGGAGAAGCGAGCGCCAGGACTAGGTAATGTATAACCATGCTAGATGCCATTAATGTCATTAATTATATTGTGTTAATAATGTTATTTAGTGTTTTAGAAATGCCCTAAAATGTAAAATAACATTAGTAACAAGATGTCCTTACCGGCATCACTCTACACCAATTTTTTTGTGGTGCTAATTTTAAATGTATGCCCCCCCCCCCCTACTTGTACCAAATGCGTGTTTACTTTTATCTAGCACTTATACAAACCCTAATTTGCTACAGATTCCACTGTGTTTCTTTCTAAGTATATTATACAAGGTGCTAAAAAAAAGTATAACAAAGTCTGAATGCCTGCGTAGCAAGTAACTCATGGAGGTACATAGGAACTTTTGGATTATGTGCTGATAATAGTACCCCTCACAGAATACTGTTGTCAAGGTTGCTATAAAGTGCAATTTCAGCTTACTGTCAATTTTAAGAACTGGCTGCAAAATAAAATACAACGGTCATTTTTAGTAACAATGCATTCTAAAAATACTTGTACAACACTGATCTATGCTTTATAACAAAAGTACAATTTCCCTTTAAATACTATATCAAAATCCTTTTTATATTTAAAAGGAAAAACACAGAAGATCAGAACCAATGCATTTCTATAAGCTGAAGTGGAATTAGTGTACCATGAATGTTTACTGCAGTCACCAGGATTTATGTTTCCAAAATGTACAAGCTAGCCAGAATTTTATCTGATGCTTTGTCAGTTTTTCCACTTGCATCACGTTTAACCAATTTCCTCTACTGACTGTCGTCCAGACTCTACCCCCCAGTAACAAAGTTAAATAAACGGCTGCTGGTAATGTCCAGAGACAAGTAGGACGTACTTGTGAAAACAGTAAGGTTCATTATTGAGATTCTCCTGTGGACCAAATGAACAAGGTTTTTGTACGCGCTCAGCTGAAAGGAGTCAGGGTTGATCAAGTTCAAGACCTTTAGTGCTTCTAAAACAGACAATCCTTTCACAAATGGGACTCAACCTAGATCATAGCTTTCTTATCAGAGGTATGCTGGAATTCCTCTTAAGATATATGGAGGTTTTTAGAAAAAAAGAAAAACATTCAAGGAAATTGTATGTGCTTGTGATCAGATTGTTGATATACAACCTATGCTTTTTTTGTAATTTAGCTCAAGTTTCAATTTCCTTTTTTTTTTTTTTACTTTGCGCCTCATATTTTAGAGGGACAAATTTTCAATTTGTTGGTCCTTCTGTTCAAAATTCCAATCAAATTCATGAGACATGAACTGGGAGATGGGGCCATATGCAAATCACTTTTTCACCTGTTTTCTCCTAGGAGATAATTTTTCATCTTCAATTCAAAATAACTTTCCAGCACTTTTCAACTAAAGAAATAGCAAAAAGTAGGTGAAAAAGTGCTCTCAAAATTATTTTGAGTATTTTATTGTTTTCTGGTAGCTTAAAATACATTTTATTAATATAACAAGTTCAAAAATATCACCTGGGAGAAAACTCAGGTGAAAAAGTTAATTGCGTATGGGCCATGGAGTAAAAAAAGAGTAAAACATCCTCTGTTCATAGAATCGACCCCATTTCAAGCAATAGTATTGTAATAGATTCAAACAATTCATCAAACAAATTGTTAGCCTAACTAACAATTAACTGGTGTTAAAGCTGTCAAGTTTATTTATAGTTAAAAACGAATCCATATGCCCAACTATTATCCAAACCACATTCTGGTAGCAAAACTGTCTATAAGGATAAGTATACCTATAAGTATAAGTAAGGGCATAGCTAGAAATGACTGGGCCCCATAGCAATTTTTTATGGGCCCCACCCCCCTTCCTCCCAGACCTCCCACCTCAGTACCCCCACACCCTACCAGACTCCCCACCCAGACTCCCCACCCTAAAGATTGACAAAGATTTTCTTCCAAGTTCAAACAATATTTTGGATCAACGCTGCAGCTTGATTGATTCATTTTATGATTAAATGTACATAGAATCACTTGGCAGTGAGTGGCAGTAACCATTTCCTCTGATCAGATTCTGATCTGAGTGGGATTAATCTCTCCACTACATTTGACAGCCTTCTGTAAATGTATAGCTACCCTGACACTGTCTGTGCCGCTATATTAGCCAAGTCGCCTAAGTAGAGCAGGACTGTGCATGCAAGTGACATATTTGTCTATGAGGGATGGAAGAAGCCCCAAGTCAGTAAAAGAGCAGTCTGGTATCCTTTAATGAGGCCCCTGGCCATTGTTCTGTCTGTCTCCAGTGACAGTCCCCCCTCTCTCTCCCCCTCTCTCTGCGCCACTCTTATGGTGCTCTGACCGCACAGCATGTGTACAGGCGGCATGGAAGGGGTGGTGCCACGGACAGCAATATGTGGGAGAGGGTGGAGCCACAAAGTGCCGTGCGATAGGTGACTACAACCAGCACTTCTCTTCCCTGTTCTAGGCCATCTGGATAAATAATTTGTCAGGGGTATTAATGGGCAGAGAGGCAGCAGATGGAAGATCCCAAGTCCCATTTATCCTGCCCGCTTCTCTGCATCTCTGCAATGTGCAGTGGGGCATTGGGTGCTAGTGATCATGACCGGCCCTGAGAGGGTGAAAAAACTTCTACCTTCACAAGCCAGGGATCTACAAGCTTCTCTTCAGACTATTGTGAAGAAGGTGGAGAGCACACTGAGAACTAGTGTAAATGTACGGTTTTGTTGCAGAGGTTCACTGCCCTCTGCTGTAACTAGAATCTTTGTTATTCCAATTCCAAATTTCACCAGATGCTAGCAACGCAAGAATAAAAATGCAGAAAATACACAGCATGCTGGATCTTTTTTTAAATAGCATCAAAATCAGAATCACATGTAGTGTAAAGGAACTCTAAGGGCTCGTTTCCACTAGGACGAATTTGCATGCGTGGCCTGCATGCGAATTCGCTTAGTCAATGAAAGTGGATGGGACTGTTTCCACTTGTCTTTTTAAACGCACGTTTTTATGTGCAGAATTTTTCTGCACGGTAGGGCCTGCAGAATTCGCCTGCGTGAGGAATGCAGGCGAATCGCAGCCCATGTATTTGATAGGGAAAACGCGCGTGCGTTTTTTGCCGCGATTTCGCGTGCGAATTCGCACGCAAAGTAATACAAATTGGACCAGGCAGTGACATGGTTAAATTCGCATAGACCCTGCCTATGCGAATTCGCACGCGAAATCGCGGCAAAAAACGCACGCGGAATCGCATCCGCATGCGTTTCTGTCAGCGGTGGAATCCCAGGGATTCGCACCGCACTAGTGGAAACGGGCCCTAATGCTGTTAAAATAAATCTACACATCAGCAAAAGTTTACATTTGCTTTGCACAGCTGGGCACAGGTCATGTGACTACTATTCCAAGGCTCTTTAAAACATCATAGGCAAAATTCGAATGCGTTCCGGATCACCATTGACGCATAGCGTTTCGGATACAATCCTTCCTCAGAATGGTTCCAGTACACACTGACATGTTCACTCAAACCATGCCCATTAAATACACAGGTAGAGGACCTGATAGAAGACTTACAACGTGTCATGACACGTTACTGACATTTCGTTACTCACCAACATAGTTTATCGCAGCTAAGGGTGCAGGTTTTGGAAGGAGTTCCAATTCAGAGGAGAGGAGGGGATAGACACAAACAGCTGCTTAAACGTGAAAATTATTGGATTAAAAAACTGGAGACTCTTGAGCCAAAGGGATTGAATAGAGAATATGATGTAAATAATGTATTATGAGTGTACAACTAGTTGTGATAATTTTGCTAATATATTGTTTTTCTTTCTGTCCATCAGGTGGAGTCTTGTGTAGGTGGCAATCGAGTTAGATTTCCTGATCTTCTCATCTTATCGTGAGTGGCCATCAGTGTGGTGCATACTTCATATAGTATGGCTATCTATTTTATATAGTATAGCTATCTATTCTCATGTTCTAGTATAGTCAGTCCTTTTTGGATTGATTTGTGTTAGATCTATGCTATATGCGGATGGTGTAGACTGGTTTCTGATTGAGGCCAGTCTGAACGCATTGTGGCGTTATGCGTAGTTCTTTGTGGCACACGTTGTAGGCGCCGCTTACATTGAGTAACCGCTGGTTTACCGCTGTCTTGTATATGCGGAAGACCATGCGTGTTTGGTTGCGTAATTTTTGTTGCGGACGTTGTAGGCGCCGTTTTGATTGGTTGACCGCTGCACATGCGTGCATGCGGACAACCATGCGTATCTTCAGAGGCGGACGCAGTAGGCGCCACGCTGATTGGCCACAAGCTGAACAGTCTCTCTAGCGGATGCTGTAGGCGTCTTTATGATTGGCTGCTGGCTGTATGCTTATAAAGCGGACGTTGGCGGCGATATGCTGATAGGCTGAGTGGATACGGGGGACTTACGGATAGGCTGAGGGACGGGGGGACTGTCCCAATACAAAGGTAATGCGGGGATTGGTCGGTAGAGCTTGGGATCAGCCGACACCGCTGTTTGACATCTGTGGCATGATGACTGAAGCGTTTCTTTAGATGTGTTTTACATATCTATTGAGCGCATGAGGAGGTGCCGCTGGTGCAAAGAACCTTTTTGGGCGATCCCTCTGAGTCAGATCGGCCTGAAGTGAGTCTTTGCTCGGTTGCTCCCTGCACAGAGGTTTGCTATATTTGTAAACAGTAGGATGTTTTTCATTGGACAAAGCTATTATGAATATGCATGTATGCTAATTGTCATGACACGTTGTAAGTCTTCTATCAGGTCCTCTACCTGTGTATTTAATGGGCATGGTTTGAGTGAACATGTCAGTGTGTACTGGAACCATTCTGAGGAAGGATTGTATCCGAAACGCTATGCGTCAATGGTGATCCGGAACGCATTCGAATTTTGCCTATGATGTTTTAAAGAGCTTTAAATAAATTTCTACATTTTTAGACGGTGCGGATCCTTTCAACTGATATGCAAGGTCCCTGTGACTCCAGGGGTGATCACAGCACGTCATAGATATTCCACCGGTGCAGTTGCAATTATATTACTTGATATTCTGAGGAGTAAAGCAATCGGCACGATGGAAGAAATGGGCGATAGAGTATCCAGTATGTCTTTCTTTTTATCTAATGAAGATGCAGCAAGCATTGTGGCCCTAATTCCGGCTGGAAAGGACTTTCTGAAAAAACCGGACCCGAAAATTGCGAAGAGGGATTTGGAGTCCTTGAGGAAGCGTTATGTGAACTTGGACACACATGCTAAGGCTCTGGTGGAGTACTATAGAGAAGGAAAAATTCCAAGATATATGCGAGCCCAAGTGTCCCCCATACTATTCCCGAAGTGTAATGATTATTGTAAAACATGGGAACAGATCTGGAACAAAGCAGCGTTTGACGCTATCCTTGTGACGGTTCAGAGGATCATGAAAGAGCTCCCATTACTTGATGAACAGATTAAGAACCGTAAAGTCGGTTTGGCAGAAATGCTGGAAAAAAACGAATTTGATAAATATAATCAGGATCTAGAACTAAAAATGAAGGAGTATGAGGCTGGACTAGAGGATGCAAAACGCAATAAATTTCACCGTGATGAACAGGATTACCAGACGGGTTACGTCTATCGGTGGCAAAGAGGTGGGGTTCACGTCCCTTTTAGACGGAACAAACCTAATAGACCAAGGAAACCTAAGAGGCATCCCAAACCTCGGGCTCCAGGAGATCCTACAGATCAATCTTCATCAGATTTTTTACAATCAACGGACGACCAGTCACTCAACTCTGACAGTGTAAGCGGAGGGGAGGAAAGGTTTCAAAAACAAAAACAAAGGGAAACCGAGAGGAGGCTCCTCAATGGAATTGAGAAATCGAAAGTGATCCCAGTAGATTTGGTAGTCAACATCTCTGACCACAGGCTTATGGAAGTGGAACACCGAGTTCTGAATTATGGATTATCATTTTGTCCATCCAATTTTCCATATTTTTTCCAATTAGATATCGAGTTACAGAGATTTTTCAGAATTGTCAAACTAAAAAATTTTTTTGCAATTGGTCCGACTTTCATAACATCTAATAATGACCAAACTGATGCCATTAACTTGAGAGATTGGGGTTTCAGGAATAGGAGTACGTTCCAACCCGGAAGCCATGTGGTAATCGATAGATTTATCTCTCAAGTTAAAGCAGGTATTGACAAGCTGCAGGCTGATTATGAGGCTAAGAAACTGACTCATATTGTCAATAATATAACTAAGGAGGAAAGAATAGCAATTAAACAGCTAAAAAAGAATTCGGCAATAACCATCCGTATGGCGGACAAAGGTGGAGCAGTGGTGATACAAAATACTACCTCTTATAAGGAAGAGATTTTGTCCCAACTGAGTGATGAGGATGTCTATCTTAAGGTTACGACGGATCCCACTAATGAAATCAAGAACAGGATTGGACGGTTACTTAATCAGGCAGAAGAAAAGATGCTGATTGATGGAGAATTAAAGAGATTTTTGATGAAGGAACATCCAAGGATTCCAATCATATACACATTACCTAAAATTCATAAAGGACTTCAAAACCCCCCCGGACGCCCTATAGTGTCGGGGGTGGATTCAATTTTTTCCAACATTGGCATTTTTTTGGACAAGATCCTTAATCCCATAGTACTTACTCTGGACTCTTATTTAAGGGACACACAACAGTTTTTGCAGTCTATCTCCAGTATACAGGGCCTAGATCAGGATCTAGGCACCTCCTCGCATGAGGAGGTGCCGCTGGTGCAAAGAACCTTTTTGGGCGATCCCTCTGAGTCAGATCGGCCTGAAGTGAGTCTTTGCTCGGTTGCTCCCTGCACAGAGGTTTGCTATATTTGTAAACAGTAGGATGTTTTTCATTGGACAAAGCTATTATGAATATGCATGTATGCTAATTGTCATGACACGTTGTAAGTCTTCTATCAGGTCCTCTACCTGTGTATTTAATGGGCATGGTTTGAGTGAACATGTCAGTGTGTACTGGAACCATTCTGAGGAAGGATTGTATCCGAAACGCTATGCGTCAATGGTGATCCGGAACGCATTCGAATTTTGCCTATGATGTTTTAAAGAGCTTTAAATAAATTTCTACATTTTTAGACGGTGCGGATCCTTTCAACTGATATGCAAGGTCCCTGTGACTCCAGAGGTGATCACAGCACGTCATAGATATTCCACCGGTGCAGTTGCAATTATATTACTTACTATTCCAAGGTACATAAAAGTACCCAAGCTTTATTAAAGAGGAACTCCAGTGAAAATAATGTAATAAAAAAGTGCTTTATTTTTACAATTATTATGTATAAATGATTTAGTCAGTGTTTGCTCACTGTAAAATCTTTCCTCTCCCCGATTTACATTCTGACATTTATTACATGGTGATATTTTTACTGTGGGCAGGTTATGTAGCTGCTGCTAGCTGTTTTGGCTGTTAGAGACAGCTGTAAGCAGCTAATTCCTGTCTGTGAACCTTGTTACATTGTAACAAACTGCCAAAAGTACCACGGTCCCAGAGCTTCTTGTGGGAGGGGTTTCAGCACAAAATCAGTCATACAGCGCCCCGTGATGGTCTGTTTGTGAAAAGCAATATATTTCTCATGTAAAAGGGGGTATCAGTGTAACGAACGGTGGGGACACGATCACCGCCGTCCCCGCCGCTCAGCTCAGGACCCCACACGCTGACTTGTCGCCGGCGCATCGCATCAGAGCTATGCGCGGGCAGCGGTGAGACCTTTACGCGTCTCGCAGGCGCGTCAGCTGATCAGCTGGTCGGCTGACGTCACAGGGAGCGCTCCTCGCTCCCGATTGGCCGAGCTGGCGAGGGCGTGGTTGAGAGTTCCATGCCAGCATAAAGACAGCGAGCTGCCATTAGCTCGCTGTCTGTTGTTGTGCGAACACTTTGTGCTAGCCCGCAGACCCTAGACTAGACTCCAGGTGTCGATGCCAAGGAAGTCACACCTAGCCTAGGAATATTTGTTATTGTATTGATATTTTGTGGATGACTTTTGGCTAACTCTGACTCTGATCTCGTTTCCTGCTTCTGTACTTCTACCTCTCTGTTGCTGAACCTCTGCCTGAATACCGATTACTCTCCTGCCTCACGATTCTATACCGATACTTACCTCTCTGTTGCTGAACCTCTGCCTGAATACCGATTACTCTCCTGCCTCATGATTCTGTATCGATACTTACCCCTCTGTTGATGAACCTTGCCTGTCTGACCATCCTACTCACCAGTGGGCCCTAGCCACTGGTGAGGTGTGCTCGCTGTAAGTACCCACCAGCTCCTCTGGTGCGGTCACATAAAACCTATCAGTTACTGTTGCACCAAGCACTTACACTTTGTATCCTGTTAGCTATTCTTGTATTATTGGTGATACTGCAGATTACCACATAATCAGGAATAGCATCTGTATTATAGGTTGTTGTTGTGTATAGCTGCAGATCACACATAATCAGAGTAGCAGCACACGGTTGTTACAGAACAACCGACCAAATAATTATGGAGGCATTGTGTGCACAAGTCCAAGCCTTGACCACGGCTGTGAACGATCTAACAGCCACAGTCAATGAACAGCGGACTCAGATCAATCAGCTGTCTGCTGCGGTTTGGGCCTTACAGGACTCCAATTCACCAGTGTTATCCCCTTAGGTCATGGAACCGAGAATTCCCCCACCAGAGAAATTCTCAGGTCATCGGTCTGATTTCAGAAATGTCAGAAATCGCTGCCAGTCCTTTTTTGAGCTTAAGCCGGTATCTTCCGGTACGGAACAACAGAGGGTCACCTTTATTAAAACATTACTTACGGGGGACTCTCAGACCTGGGCCTATAGTTTATCAGAGGGTCATGAAGCTTTAGAGTCTGTGCAAAACTTCTTTGACGCCATGGCCGTAATATATGACGACCCTGACATCTCCTCTACCACTGAGAGGAAGCTAAAAACTCTCCGGCAGGGTCATAATTCGGTGGAGAATTATGCAGCAGAATTTAGACGTTGGGCTGTGTCAACTAGGTGGGGACAGTTTGCTCTACTTGATTGTTTCCTGACAGGCTTATCAGACACAGTCTCAGACATTATGTTGAGTCACCCAGAGCCCAAGACATTGGATGAGGCAATCAGTTTGGCAGTCAAGATTGATCGTAGGGTCAGCTACCAAAAGCAGAGCAGATCCCGAGGCGTTGTTAAGCCTGTTTCCATGGCCGCTTCTTCCTCTATTTCCTCAGATGAGCCGATGCAGATTGGCCATTCTCGCTTATCAGAACTGGAGAAAAGCAGGAGGAGAAAGGAGGGCCTATGCCTGTATTGCGCAGAGAAGGGCAACATGGCACAGGTCTGTCCTAGGAAGGCGGAAAACTCCTCCGCCTAGGCGTGGTTAGAGGTACTACCCTAGGCGAGCCAGTTTTACCTCTATCTGATAAAAGGTTACTTTTACCTCTATCTCTTTGTTGGGGGGATAGAGTCAAACATTCGTTGATTCGGGTTCTGCAGCCAATTTTATGGATGTGGAATTTGCACATAAATGGGGTATTCCCGATCTGCCATTGGACAGACCTATTTGTGTTACTGCTGTGGACGACTCTCCGCTTCAGAATAGCCGGTCCCTTTCTCAGACTCCTCTTCTCCCTTGCCAGGTGGGGGTGCTCCACAGGGAGAAGATTCTGTTTTTTGTGTTGAAGATGGCCACTTCTACAGTGATTCTGGGTATGCCGTGGTTACAGAAACACTCACCTCATATTGATTGGAGCTCAGGTCAATTGCTGAGCTGGTCAACTTATTGTCATCATCACTGTTTAGAGAGGGTTTCTGTTTGCGCTACCCAGATTCACTTGGAAGGGGTACTGCCTCAATATTTGGAATTTTCCGATGTCTTTTGTCCCAAAGCGGCAGATAAGCTTCCTCCTCATCGGAGTTTTGACTGCCCTATTGAATTGAGGCCTGGTACCATGCCCCCTAGAGGTCACATTTATAATCTTTCTGGGCCAGAAAAATCTGCTATGAAAGATTACATTAAAGAGAATTTGACCAAAGGGTTTATTCGTCCATCTAAATCCCCTGCAGGGGCGGGATTCTTTTTTGTACAAAAGAAAGATGGGGGTTTGCGGCCCTGTATTGATTACAGAGAACTTATTAAGATCACTATAAAGAATCGCTACCCACTACCTTTGATTGATGGCCTTTTTTCTCAGATCACTAATGCCAGTGTATTCTCTAAATTGGACCTTCGTGGGGCATACAACCTTGTTCGTATTCGTAGTGGTGATGAATGGAAGACGGCCTTCAACACACCCGACGGGCATTACGAATATCTTGTTATGCCCTTCGGGTTGTGTAATGCCCCAGCCGTTTTCCAGGAACTCGTGAACGAGATTATTAGAGAGGTCTTGGGTCATTTCGTTCTGTAATATCTTGACGATATTCTAATCTATTCTCGGAACTTGGCTGAACACAGGGATCATGTCAGAAATGTCCTGTCAAAACTCAGGCAGAATAATCTCTATGCTAAGATTGAGAAATGCATCTTTGAGGTGACTGAAGTACCATTTCTGGGATATATTATCTCCACGTCAGGTCTGACAATGGATCCTAAAAAAGTGTCGGCCGTCTTGGATTGGCCTCAACCCGTTGGGTTGAAGGCACTCCAGTGATTTTTAGGTTTTGCAAATTATTACCGGAGATTTTTTAAGGGGTTCTCCTCGGTAGTGTCTCCTCTTACTGACCTCACTAAAAAAGGGGCAGACACTTATCATTGGTCCAAGGAAGCCCAGTCTGCCTTTGCTTTACTGAAAGAATTGTTTTGCTCTGCTCCTATCCTCCGTCATGTTGACGTGACTTGTCCATTCATTGACGAAGTGGACGCATCTGAGATAGGGGTAGGAGCAGTATTATCTCAACATTCAGGGTTCCAGGGTCGGTTACATCCCTGTGCTTTCTTCTCCCGTAAATTTTCTCCTGCAGAGAAGAATTATGACATAGGGAATCGGGAACTTCTGGCCATTAAATTGGCTTTTGAGGAATGGCGTCACTGGTTAGAGGGTACAGAGCATGTTATCTCTGTGTACACGGATCACAAAAATCTAGAATATATTGAGGGGGTCAAAAGATTGAACCCTCGACAAGCTTGTTGGTCCCTGTTTTTTTCTAGATTTAGATTCATTATCACGTACAGACCTGGTAGTAAGAATGTCAAGGCGGATGCCTTATCCAGGTGTTTTGAACCCGAATCCGCTCCACCCTCGGAACCAGTGACGATCCTGCCAGACAATGTGGTGTTGGCAGCTATTGAGACTAAGGAAGACTTGAAGTCCATCCTGAGGTCTTTTCAACAAGACTGTCCCAGAGGGAAACCTGAGGGGGTTCTCTTTGTACCTTTACATTTAAGACTCCAGGTTCTGGAGTTGTTCCACAGCTGTAAGGTCACAGGTCACCCGGGTTATGCCAGGACTGTGCAGCTGCTCTCTAGATCTGTTTGGTTGCCATCCATGTGTTTAGACTGCAGGGAATTTATAAAGGCCTGTCCAGTTTGCGCCCGGAGTAAACCATCCCGTCAGGCTCCTGCCGGTTTCTTACAGTCTTTGCCTGTGCCCGAGGAGCCATGGACTCATTTATCCATGGACTTTGTGGGAGAACTTCCCAGGTCTGAGGGGAAAACAGTCATTTGGGTGGTAGTGGACCGCTTTAGCAAGATGGCCCACTTCATCCCGCTGGAGAGACTCCCCTCTGCCCAGGAATTGGCAGACCTGTTCATACACCACATCTTCTGTCTACCCGGCATTCCAGAGGATGTGGTGTCGGACAGGGGTGTGCAGTTCGTGTCGCAGTTTTGGCGAGCTTTCTGCCATCATTTGGGCATGAAACTCTCGTTTTCTTCTGGATATCACCCACAGACGAACGGACAGACTGAAAGAGTCAATCAGACTCTTGAACAATTCTTGCGGTGTTATGTGTCGAATGTCCAACATGAGTGGGTGAAATTTCTCCCATTCGCGGAATTCGCGCACAACAACCTTAAGAGTGGGTCCTCCGGCTTTTCGCCATTTCAGGTAGTCACAGGTAGATCTCCAAAATTCTCCCCTCTACCGGTCGTGACCTCCCAATTTCCTGCTTTGGAAGCTTGGCAGAGTTCTTTGAAGGAGATATGGACGGTAGTTAAAAATAACTTGAAAAAGGCGTTTGAAGTTCAGAAAAGACAGGCTGATAAAAAGCATTCCTTGGAATGGGACTTTGAGCCTGGCGACTATGTTTGGGTGTCCACGCGTCATATCACTCTTAGACAGCTAAGTTGGGGCCCAGGTACATCGGTCCGTACACCATTTCTAAAAAGATTAATGACGTTACATGTTGTGGCCCTACCTGCAAGCATGAGAGGTGTCAAATCTTTCCATGTGTCACTGCTCAAGCCTGCTGTGCATGTGGGTTCCTCTTCCCCCCTCCCCCCGGTGCTAATTGATGGAGAACCTGAATACGACATAGAGGAGATTCTCGATTCTCGTTTTGTTCGGAGTTCAGTGAAGTATTTGGTCCACTGGAAGTGGTATGGGCCTGAGGAAAGGTCGTGGGTTCCAGGACATCGTCTTCATGCGGAGGATCTCAGACACAGGTTTTATGAATTACATCCAGAAAAACCATGTAAGACGTGTCCGGAGTCCACGCCTCAAGGGGGGGGGGTACTGTAACGAACGGCGGGGACACGATCACCGCCGTCCCCGCCGCTCAGCTCAGGACCCCACACGCTGGCTTGTCGCCGGCGCATAGCATCAGAGCTATGCGCGGGCAGCGGTGAGACCTTTACGCGTCTCGCAGGCGCGTCAGCTGATCAGCTGGTCGGCTGACATCACAGGGAGCGCTCCTCGCTCCCGATTGGCCGAGCTGGCGGGGGGCGTGGTTGAGAGTTCCCTGCCAGCATAAAGACAGCGAGCTGCCATTAGCTCGCTGTCTGTTGTTGTGCGAACACTCTGTGCTAGCCCGCAGACCCTAGACTAGACTCCAGGTGTTGATGCCAAGGAAGTCACACCTAGCCTAGGAAAATTTTTATTGTATTGATATTTTGTGGATGACTTTTGGCTAACTCTGACTCTGATCTCGTTTCCTGATTCTGTACTTCTACCTCTCTGTTGGTGAACCTCTGCCTGAATACCAATTACTCTCCTGCCTCACAATTCTGTATCGATACTTACCCCTCTGTTGACGAACCTTGCCTGTCTGACCATCCTACTCACCAGTGGGCCCTAGCCACTAGTGAGGTGTGCTCGCTGTAAGTACCCACCAGCTCCTCTGGTGCGGTCACATAAAACCTATCAGTTACTGTTGCACCAAGCACTTACACTTTGTATCCTGTTAGCTATTCTTGTATTATTGGTGATACTGCAGATCACCACATAATCAGGAATAGCGTCTGTATTATAGGTGATTCTGCAGATCACACATAATCAGACGTCTGAGTAGCAGCACACGGTTGTTACAATCAGCTACTGATTGGGATAAAGTTCAATTCTTGGTTGGAGTTTCTCTTTAAGTTTGTCAGAAAGGCATCTTGTGTCTGGGGGAGGAAGGCAGATATGTAAATATACATGGACATACTCCGTGTGCAATAAAACTTTGAATACAGAAATATGGACAGTGATCAAAATAGACTCTTTTGGGATAATGTACTTGATGTGCAGGAAAAAGAAACAGATCTACTCTGTTTACTGTATGTGCAGATAAGACCCTCACTTTAGAAATACCTTATCACCCTAATGGATATTATTATTTTTGGGGGGATTTATATAGCACCATCATCATTTGACTATTCGCATAGTTTCACTAACTCTAGTAGTGATAATGCGTAGCGAAACAAAGGCGTAATAAAATGTAGGCTCCTGGAAGTAGCGGACAGTAAATATCAATAACATTTACTGATATCCTACTATTTTATAGTGGTAATTTGGATGGTAAAATGTTGGTTAATGTTACTGATATTTTACTACAAAACATAACCCTACTCTCAAGCAGAACTCACCCCTTCCGATGCCTTACTATAACCACTCCGCCTGCCGATACCTAATCCTAACCACCACCACCCTCACTGATTCCTAACTCTAACAACCCCATCGCCGATGCCTAAGCCTAACCACCCCCTACTGATACCTAACCCTAACCTCCCCCTACACCTAACCTCCGGCACCCAATTTTTAACCTCGGAACGACATAAGTATGGGTGCCCATTGCAGTGCCCAAACTTCTGAGACACCTCCGGCTCCTGAATTTCCTGCTTCCATAATGATTTGGTATATTTTTCTGATTTGCATGTGTTGTAATAGTTCAATTCTATAATAATAGTTTATTCTGTACACCCCCTTATTATTACATGACCTTAAACCTCATTTAAAGAAACGTTCACAGATTCCAAAAGTCTGTATTTGCCTATTGAATCTGTATTATTTCAGGTTAGTAATTCATATGCCAGTATTTTCCTTATGAGTCTCATTCTTCCAGTATGTTCCCTCATCAAGATCCTTAAAGAAAACTAACAGCACCTTCACATATTTCCTTTATACTCTGTTAATTAGCCTTGCATTTCATCATCATGGTCACAGATGGTTTTCGTTTCGGAAAGCCTGAAGGGCCGCAGCTGACTCAATGAGGCCGCTTCATAATCACTAAAAAAGGGAATGAGTAGCGCAGCTTTTTAAATCACATTTACATTCCAACAATTCAGGCATCACTTACATTAATTTGTGAAATGGCGACCATAAAAATGCGTTCTTTGGTTTACTTGCAGTAGCTATTTATACTGACATGGATGGAGGTAAATCTAAATAAAATCAACCTCAAATTGCAAAATATCATAAACTGGTTTTATGCCCTATCATATAACAGGTATCTTTTTCTAAGACACATTTTATACTCATGTGAATATCATTTGCCTAAGACTGATGCACTTTAGATTTCAGATTGTTCAATTGGCCATGAAGATCAAAATAAATATAAAAATGTTGAAGTCTCCGAGCTTCATAACACATAAATATGCTTTGCATTGAATCAGTGGTGTCAATTCTATCAAAATGCAGCCTTTCAGCTGCCGAGGCTTGAAGGAGCCCAGGATCCAGTGTGCCCGCTTCTGCCCTCCCTGCCGCCAGTAAATGGACTACAGTAAGTACTGCCTCACAGAGTATTTTACCTGCTTGAGACCAGATCCAATTTCTTTTACTGCAGTCTGAAGCTTCCTATAGTGAAGACACGAACTGTTCACTAGCGTTCACTATCAATTTATTTCTAGGCTGGTGAGCTGCGCCAGTAGTGCGCAGGTGCTGGCCCGGCAGCATGCGTCCTTGATCCCGTGCCCGTGGCTGGGAGCTCTCTGCACATGCATACTATGTTCATGCCATCACTAGTTACAAACCGCCATACCTCTCCCGAGTGTTACTGCATGCACTGGGAGCTGTATAGAAGTATTTGGCAGCAGGGGCAAAATGTCAGTTGCCACCCCCTACTGACGCATCATGGCTGGGCCTCCCATCTCATGGCCAGACTGAGACCTATGTAGGGGCCAGGTGTTCTGCTTCTTCCCCCCTCTTGTGCAGAATAAGCACTGGAAATGCTGTTATATGTACTTCGTCTATACTGTATCAGGTCTCCTCTTTCTCTGGGCATCTACAGACTCTATGCTGCTCTCCTAAGGCTCCTGATGACATGACATGCATCGGGAGCCAAAGTATGATGTTCACATAAATCGGTCTGATCACAGCTGCTTCTTCAACCTTACTTCATTGAGCCAGGAGCAGCAGAGAGCTGGACTTTAGCCAGAGCCCAACACTGGAGTGAAGCCGATCTGCCACAGTGTAATGCCTGGTACACACAATGCAATTTTCCATCACATTGACGGTTGAATCTATTATTTCCGACAGGTCAGATCTGATTTTCAATCATTTTTCTGATCAATTTTGTATAGAAATGATCAGAAAATCGATCAGATATCAGATCGGACCTGCCTGAAAGAATCGATGGAAAATTGCATTGTGTTTACTAGGCATAAAGCTGAATTTAATAAAGGGCTGAATGATTTATTTGCACTCCATGATCTTCACAGTGGTTTCTACTTTAAACAAGTTTGGTAATATTCTGATTCGGGGAACTCATTAGGTGGCCTTGTTGGACTGGAAAGACATTTATATTAGCCACTGTTGCACAAAATCAGCTATGATTGTCTAGGGGCTTATGTTTTACTTCCCACTAACTACTGAAGGTTAAGGGAAACTGAACTTATTGGACATATGTCTTTTTTCAATCTCATTATCTCCGTACCTGTGGGTGCCCTTTATTCCATTTTGGAAATTGCTTCATATTACAAATATGGCATTCACATGGCCTACTAACATTTCCCAAACAAAGTTTACTGTAATGTTTTGCTTTAGTGATCAAGGAAGATTTCTGTTATGACAGAATATGAAAAGCAAATGTGCACTATTCAAATGTTATTGCAAAATCTTGAAATTGGATGTCTCATGACAGCTGTTAGTAGAATTCAGTACTTTTAGGGCATTCGTGATCAGATTTAAAACATCCTACATGTTAAGACATACTTTACAACAGCTGTCAAGGGCTAAACATCCTTTCCGTGGAATGTGAAGCTCATAAAGAAAAATTTATGTCAAACAATGAGATGGTCATTTTGTTCTGTTGCCACATTCCGAGTGCAGAATTGTGTCAGATATATGAATGAAGATTTAGTTCAAGCCCCCTTTGCGTATAATCCTATGTGGTATTCAGGTCCGGGGGTTATTATGGCATAATGTAATAGGATAATATACGGCTGGTGTGGGATTTTTTTTCTTCTTGTGCATTGTCTTTGTTCAGGCTGACAGCTGATTCTTTGATTCTTATCTGTGACTCGCTATTAATATGTTCTTTCATTCATGAGCTTTTAGTTTCATTTGATGATCATTTTTCTCAGATATTTTACTTCATAATTGTAATGATAGGTGTCAGCAACCAGAGAGAATCTGATTCTTGGCGATCTGCAGTATCCCCAAGAATACAGATATACCTGATTATTGAGGATCTGCAGAATCGCCAATAATCCAAGTATAACTAACCTCTAGACACCTGAAGCGTGTAAGTGTTTGGTGTAACAATAGGAATTGGACCACCGGGGTAGCAGGTGGTCCAATAAGTAGAGAAGACTCTACTGCAGTCAAGGGCTCCAGGAGGGGGAGTCCCTGACTGGTTTTGCAGCAAGGCCCCCTCTGAGGAGCAGGGGACCCCTGCAGGAGGACTGAGCACCCCAGGGGTGGGTGACATCCAGAAGGTCGGGCAGGCCGGGTTGGCAACACACAGACAGATAAAGTACAGAGACAGGAGACTGATTCGGTAACCAGGGATAGGCAGGGTCGGCAACAGTAGATCAGATGTGCGAAGGTATCGAATCAGAAAGCAAAAGAGGAGTCAGGAGAGCTACAATTCATAAACAGATATCCAATAATGCCTAGTCTAGAGTGTGAGGTCCGTGGTCCCACACCCAGGAACTGGTCTAAGAAATAACACAGATGATATACAGTATTCCTAGTCTGGGGTGTGAGGTCCATGGTCTCTACACCCTGGAACTGGTCTAAGGAATAACACAGATGATACACAGTTTTCCTAGTCTGGGGTGTGAGGTCCGTGGTCTCTACACCCTGGAACTGGTCTAAGGATTAACACAGATGATACACAGTATTCCTAGTCTGGGGTGTGAGGTCCATGGTCTCTACACCCTGGAACTGGTCTAAAGAATAACACAGATAATAATACAGTGAACTGGCTAAGTGTGGATTCCCAGGTCCACCTGGTTCCACCACACTGAAGGATCTGACTAAGGTCTGAGTGCTAACACATAGGTATTCTCAACGCCAGACAACTAGCAACTGAACGGCAAGAGATATATATAGCAAAGCGCTCCACAGCGCTGCCCAGCTCCTATCAACCAATCACATGCTGAGCTGGGATCAGCTGACCGCCTCGATCAGCTGACCCTTCTCCTATTGGCATAAAGAGCCTGTAGCTCTCCATCTGTGTGTACTACTAGGTCCAGACAAACTAGACGCATGTTGCTGCAGGGAAACCGCCACTCTGTACGCGGACTCCGCCGCCTCACTGTCAGAACACGCGTTTCTCCGCAATCCATCACAATAATCCAAACATAACGCTATCTAAATAAGTTTGTGAAAAAACAGGTATTATGAGGCAGGATGAGCACCACTAAGCATGATTTGTTTATATACTGTAGCACATATAGGAACACAGTACCCAGGGAGGAGGCATCCCCCAAAATTGTGAATAGCTGGGAAGCATTATGAAATAAACAATCTTTTCTTTTGTTAGACCAGCACTTCCTTATTAGCAAAATTGTCACCAACCTATCACGACACTCTGGGGTAATTAGCTTGCCGACAGTGGCGTAGAAATAGGGGATGAAGTGATTGCGACTGCACTGGGGCCCCTGGAGCAGAGTTGCCCTCCTTTATCTTATTAGCATTTTATTGATGCTATTCTGTTCTGTTTTGAACACCTCTATGGGCTTGATTCACAAAACGGTGCTAACTGTTAGCACGGCTGTTAGCACGGCTTTGCACGCATTTTAGCGTGTTTTTGCCCGAAAAAATGGTTATTGTGCACAAAAAGTCGCATTCTCCTGTTAATGACTGTGGACTGTTGCAGCCTCTTGCAGAATTCCACCATGCAAAAACAGGGGTAGAAACCAGTTTTTTTCCCAAACAACCAGTCTGTTGCTCAGGCTTTATTTTGCAAGTTGCTCAAAACAATAAACAAAAAGGAAAATAAACATAGCCGTCTGGCTCCTGCCTACCTCACTCAGCAGTCCTGTCTATACTAGCAACACAAATATATTTGATCACAGTCCATGAAACAAAACAGAGCAACTTACAGTTTAGCAGGTTTGCAATCACTCACAGAGCTCCTTTTCCTTGCAGCTTTCAGGCAGACTGCATACAGGAAGCTCTCCCATTGTCCAGCCTGCTAACTTAAGTACTACACCTGTGTGAGCAGCACACAGAGAGGAAAAACCTGGACTGGCTCCAGGTGGTCAGGGAACCCACCCAGCTCTTCCCTGACCGGCTCCAGGACCCTAGACTGGTTTCCTTTTTCCCAATAGGCTTCAGGAAAGAAGAAAACAACAATATTCCTGGAGCCTTTTAACACATGAAGTGCTGGAATCGTGGTGCAACGTATACACCATCCAGCACTTTCTCTGATAAACATTGTGACACCCTGTCACATACCTCCCCCCTCTGTTCGAACCCGTGGGTACGGACACTTTCCATAAACATACAATAAGTACGGGAGAGAGCATCAGCATTAGCCTGCAGCTTTCCAGCTCTGTGCTCCACTGAGAAGTTGTAGTCTTGTAGAGACAGGAACCAGCGGGTTACTCTCGCATTCTGACCTTTTGCTTGTGCCATCCAGGTAAGGGGGGAGTGATCAGTCACCAAACGAAATCGACGGCCAAGCAGATAGTATCGTAGAGCCTCCAAGGCCCATTTGATGGCCAAACACTCACGCTCCACAATACTATCGTTTTTCTCAGCCGGAGTTAATTTTCTACTCAAGTATACCACTGGATGCTCCTCTCCATGCACCATCTGTGACAACACAGCGCCTAGGCCCACATTGGACGCATCCGTTTGTACCACAAACTCTTTTTTGAAATCAGGAGCAATCAAGACTGGCCCACTACATAACACTTCCTTGAGTTTACAGAATGCAACTTCAGCATCTTTGTTCCAAGTAATTCCCCCTGAGCTTTTGCCTTTGATTAGGTTCGTAAGTGGGGCAGCTATGGTGGCAAAATCTGGGACAAACCTCTGGTAATATCCTACCATGCCCAGAAATGTCCTGACCTGCTTTTTTGTGCAAGGTTGAGGCCATTCCTTGATTGCGTGTACCTTTTGGACCTGGGGTCTGATGAGGCCTTTTCCAATAATGTACCCTAGGTATCGTGCCTCTTCGAGGCCCAGGGCACATTTCTTTGGATTGGCAGTCAGACCGGCCTGCCGAATGGAGTTGATAACAGCTTGAACTTTGGGAAGATGACTTTCCCAGTCCGAACTGAATATCACAACGTCGTCAAGGTACGCCGACGCAAAATGCTGGTGTGGTCTGAGGACCTCATCCATCAGCCTCTGGAAGGTGGCTGGGGCCCCATGAAGCCCAAATGGCATTCGCACATAATGGAACAAGCCCTGTGGGGTAGAAAATGCTGTCTTCTCTCTAGCAGTTGGAGTAAGTGGAATCTGCCAGTACCCTCTGGTTAGATCCAGGGTGGTAATGTACCTTGCTGGCCCTAATCTTTCTATTAACTCATCCACCCGTGGCATCGGATAAGTGTCAAACTTTGAGACCTCGTTAAGTTTACGAAAATCATTGCAAAACCGCAATGAACCATCAGGTTTTGGTACCAAGACAATAGGGCTACTCCACTCACTATGTGACGGTTCAATAACCCCTAGTTCCAACATTCTCTGAATTTCCCCTGCTACTGCCTGCCTGCGGGCTTCAGGAATACGATATGGCTTCAGGCAAACCCGAGCTTGTGGATCTGTAACAATATCATGCTCAATGACATGAGTGCACCCTGGCAAATCTGAAAATACGTCAGCATTTCTAAGGAGGAATTCTTTTACTTCTTGGGCTTGTGGCCTTGATAAAGCCTCCGAGACCTTCACCTCAGGAACTCCTCCCTGGAGTGAAGGACTGAGACGCTCAGCTGCCATTGAGACTAAAGGGTCCTTCCAGGCCTTGATTAAATTAACATGATCTGTATCTTTTTCCGTTTGTCAGGTTGGTGTACTTTATAATTCACATCCCCCATTTTTTCCACAATTTCATAGGGACCTTGCCACTTTGCTAGAAATTTACTTTCTGCTGTGGGAACCAGAACCAGGACCCGATCACCTGGCTCAAAAACCCTGAGTCTGGCTCCCCGATTATAGATACGACTCTGGGCTTCTTGAGCCTGCCTCATATGTTCCTGAACTATGGGCATTACTGCTGTGATGCGGTCCTGCATCTGTAAAACATGTTCCACAACTGAGCGGTGAGGAGAAGGCTCCTCTTCCCATGATTCTTTTGCAATATCTAAAAGTCCCCGGGGGTGTCGCCCGTACAAAAGCTCAAACGGGGAAAACCCAGTAGATGACTGAGATACTTCACGAACTGCAAACATCAAGTAAGGGAGTAGGCAATCCCAGTCTCTCCCGTCTGCATCAACCACCCTTTTTAACATACTTTTGAGAGTCTTATTGAATCGCTCTACCAACCCGTCAGTTTGAGGGTGGTAGACCGATGTCCTTAACTGTTGTATACCCAGTAATTTACACAAATCTTTCATTACCCTAGACATAAAGGGCGTTCCTTGATCTGTCAGGATCTCTTTGGGTATACCTGTTCTAGCAAACATGTGAAACAGTTCCCGGGCAATTGTTTTAGCTGATGTGTTCCGTAAGGGAATCGCCTCTGGATATCTTGTGGCGTAGTCTAAAACCACCAGAATGTATTGATGTCCCTTTGCAGACTTCACCAGGGGCCCCACCAGATCCATAGCAATCCGGTGAAAAGGTACCTCAATGATGGGTAGTGGTACCAAGGGGCCCCGGAAATGAGGAGCAGGGGACGTCAACTGACATTCTGGGCAAGACCCACAGTAACGTTTGATTTCTGCAAACACCCCAGGCCAAAAAAACCTTTGGAGCACTCGTTGCTGAGTCTTCTCAGCAGCCAAGTGTCCTCCCATTGGGTTTTTATGAGCCAGGTCAAGTACAATTTTTCTGTGTGAACTAGGAACAACCAGTTGTTCCACCATTTCACCTCTTATATTATCAACACGATAAAGGAGATTATGGTTGACAACAAAGTGAGGATACACATTCTCCAATCCTGTACCCTGGGCAACACCATTAATCACAGCCACATTTTCCCAAGCATGAGCTAAGGTTGGATCCCTTAACTGGGATGTGCCAAAGTTATCCTGAGAATACTCCAGTTCTGGCATAGGTGACTCTTCCACAGTCTCCTGGGACGCTTCAGTGTCCCCGACCCCAACCAACACAGAGAGAGGGAATTGGTCAGGCTCAACTGGGGCTAACCTTACAGCTTAGACTTCAGAACTTGAGTCCCCAATTTCTGGCAAAGAAGCTGAACATTCATCTCCCAAAGTTAAGGGAGTCTGGGGTGGGAACTCGACCTTCCAGAGTTCCCAAAACAAGGGAAAGTCACGTCCCAGTATAACACTATGCATCAATGATTTAGACACTCCAACCTCATGGGGTGTTACACCAAATTGGGTTTCAATTGGGACCACCGCTGTACCATAACTCTTTGCATCACCATGTATGCACAAAACACCAATACACTGTTTTTTCATCTGGTCTGGTGCTACCAGATCTGAATGTACAAGCGTGACCAGGCTCCCAGAGTCTAGCAATGCCTGGACACTCCTTCCACCCACTTTGACCAGCGCCATGTGGGCCACAGCAGATTTCAGACACGCAGGATGGGCAAAGAAGGATAATCGCCGTGCTGCTTCACACTCCATGGGCTCTGTGACCATAGGACACTTGGCAGCTACATGCCCCCAAGCTTTACACCGCCAGCACTGGATACTGGAGCCTGGTAGAGTATCTTTCAAAAACCTGGTATCCATGTTGGTCTTCACCCATGTTTTAGAACCCCCAGGAGAACTGAGGCTGATGTGCCTCTTCCTGGCCCTGCTGGCAGACGCCGCTTTGCAGGTAAGTTCTCTGGAGCCGACACACCTGCCAAAAACCCTTCTGCCGCTAGGTAGCGTTCTACCATCTCAACCAACTCATCTGCGGACTTTGGATCAGCATGACTAACCCACTTTCTTAACTCATGCGGCAGAGCTGTCAAGAATCGATCCATCGTGACCCTTTCGACAATCTCGGGTGCAGTGAGTATCTCAGGTTGTAACCATTTTCGCACAAGATAAATCAGATCATGCATCTGTGACCTGGGAGACTTATTAGACAGGTAATTCCAACGGTGCACTCGTTGGGCCCGCACAGCTGGAGTGACCCCCAACCGGCGGAGAATTTCTAGTTTTAATTTCTCATAGTCCTGAGCATCCTCAGCAGTCAAATCAAAATATGCTTTCTGAGAATCACCTGTTAGAAACGGAGCAACCAAGCCTGCCCACTGGGTTTTAGGCCACGCCTCTCGCTCTGCTGTACGCTCAAATGTATTCAGAAATGCTTCCACATCATCATGTGGAGTCATCTTTTGGAGAAAGTGGCTTGCTTTAACCAACCCACTGTTACCAGTGGCACTGCCAGCTTGTTCCTGGCGCAAGTTCAGCTGCTGCAGAACCTCCGCAAGGGTTTCTCTGTCTTTCCTGGCAGCTTCAGCTTGCACATTCCTATCTCTCTCTGCTGCCTCAGCCAGGGCTGTCACCTGAGCACTCAGCAGACGTACAATTTCCTGCTGTGCCTCCTGCTGGGCAGCCTGCTGTGCAGCCAGCGCCTCCTGCTGGGCAGCCTGCTGTGCATTAGTCTCTCGCTGCAGCACATTTGCTTCTTGCTGGGCTGCACTAAGTTGAGCCAAGCGTAACACAAGATCTTCCATCGTTTTTACAAACAGCAGACGTGATGCAATGCAACCAACTTGCTAGATGAAATGCACTTGGTAGGGAATCTTTATGCCCGCATCCGAGCACCAATTGTGGACTGTTGCAGCCTCTTGCAGAATTCCACCATGCAAAAACAGGGGTAGAGACCAGTTTTTTCCCAAACAACCAGTCTGTTGCTCAGGCTTTATTTTGCAAGTTGCTCAAAACAATAAACAAAAAGGAAAATAAACATAGCCGTCTGGCTCCTGCCTACCTCACTCAGCAGTCCTGTCTATACTAGCAACACAAATATATTTGATCACAGTCCATGAAACAAAACAGAGCAACTTACAGTTTAGCAGGTTTGCAATCACTCACAGAGCTCCTTTTCCTTGCAGCTTTCAGGCAGACTGCATACAGGAAGCTCTCCCATTGTCCAGCCTGCTAACTTAAGTACTACACCTGTGTGAGCAGCACACAGAGAGGAAAAACCTGGACTGGCTCCAGGTGGTCAGGGAACCCACCCAGCTCTTCCCTGACCGGCTCCAGGACCCTAGACTGGTTTCCTTTTTCCCAATAGGCTTCAGGAAAGAAGAAAACAACAATATTCCTGGAGCCTTTTAACACATGAAGTGCTGGAATCGTGGTGCAACGTATACACCATCCAGCACTTTCTCTGATAAACATTGTGACACCCTGTCACAATGACAATTTTTCATGCTTTAACGTTCGCGTTCGTGCGATAACGTGAATTTATCGTGCGAATGCGAGCGTTAATGCACAAAAAAATTGCGTTAATGGGCGAGCATCCATTTTACCTTTTATTTTACATTGAAAGTTTAGCAATTAAGTTTTATTAACTTACTGCAGCAGGCCTGCCCATCCGTCTCTGTCCTCAGAGATTTCAGGAAGCTAATTGTTTTATTGTAGTCATTACTAAGAAGTAAACAATACCTTTTCATCAATAGACAGGGGGGGGGAGATCTCTGACTTCTGTAAATAAGGACTGTGAGAAGGGGAGGGAGGAATATGGCAGCTTCTATGCCAGGAGAAATTCTAGTGAAAGAAAGGGTGCTTAGTTCCCTTTAACAAACTGTTTCCTTACGCTAAATACACCTCTTGAACACTGCAGCTGTCCTTGGTAGGTTTTGGGGCTCCATATCAATAGAGTGCTAGAGTCAGCTGGACCACCACTACAATGGACATGGGTGCTTGTGGGTCATTAAATAGTTGTTTATACATAAACTGTTAAAAGCACTCCCATTACATACAGTATATATGGACTGCTACTATGTCATAAAGTGCAGGCCGTGGCGGTTTTCAAGCCCATATGGTCTCCAGGCTGTGGTAGCTCAATGATAGAACAATAGTGACTGTCAGGTAGGTATATGCAGTGATGGGTATTATAATGTGCACCTGTCACACACAGACAGGTACCGAACAGACACAGTAACACTGCGTGCGCTCACGTAGGTAGGTGGGTGCACTGAAGTGAACAACAGGTAGTAGGTATATGCAGTGATGGGTATTACAATGTGCACCTGTCACACACACAGGTAGTCACTGAATGTGCTGGGCCTGGCAGTGGCACACACAGTAGAAATTACCAAGGCTGTCTATGCAACACAAGTGTCAGTGGGACACACAAAAAATAAAAAAAATAGATCACAAGAACAAGATTAGCTCTCAAAAGAGCTGTTGTGGGGTGCTTTTTTTTAGCAATAACAATCATCCAGGAGCAATCTAACAAGCCTACAAGAGCCTAACTAAGCTTTCCCTGTGAGAGTCTGCAGCAGCTATCCCTTCTCTAATTACTGCAGGCACATGAGTGAGACCAATGCCTGCCGCTGCCGGCCTTTTATAAGGGGGGGGGGGGCTCCAGGCTCCAGGAGGGAGTGTAGCCTAATTGGCTACAATGTGCCTGCTGACTGTAACATAGTAACATAGTTTTTTTGGTTGAAAAAAGACATACGTCCATTGAGTTCAACCAGTACAAAGTACAACTCCAGCCTGCTCCCTCACATATCCCTGTTGATCCAGAGGAAAGAGAAAAAACCCTTACAAGGCATGGTCCAATTAGCCCCAAAAGGGAAAAATTCCTTCCCGACACCAGATGGCAATCAGATAAAATCCCTGGATCAACATCATTAGGCATTACCTAGTAATTGTAGCCATGGATGTCTTTCAACGCAAGGAAAGCATCTAAGCCCCCTTTAAATGCAGGTATAGAACGACTTCCTGTGGCAATGCATTCCACATCTTAATCACTCTTACTGTAAAGAACCCTTTCCTAAATAAATGGCTAAAACGTTTTTTCTCCATGACAGATCATGTCCTCTAGTCCTTTGAGAAGGCCTAGGGACAAAAAGCTCATCCGCCAAGCTATTATATTGCCCTCTGATGTATTTATACATGTTAATTAGATCTCCTCTAAGGCATCTTTTCTCTAGACTAAATAAACCCAGTTTATCTAACCTTTCTTGGTAAGCGAGACCTTCAATCCCACGTATCAATTTTGTTGCTCGTCTCTGCACCTGCTCTAAAACTGCAATATCTTTTTTGTAATGTGGTGCCCAGAACTGAATTCCATATTCCAGATGTGGCCTTACTAGAGAGTTAAACAGGGGCAATATTATGCTAGCATCTCAAGTTTTTATTTCCCTTTTAATGCATCCCAAAATTTTGTTAGCTTTACCTGCAGCGGCTTGGCATTGAGTACGATTATTTAACTTGTTGTCGATGAGTACTCCTAAGTCCTTGTCCAAGTTTGATGTCCCCAACTGTATCCCATTTATTTTGTATAGTGCTAGACCATTGGTACGACCAAAATGCATGACTTTACATTTTTCAACATTGAATTTCATCTGCCATGTATGTGCCCATATAGCCATCCTATGCAGATCCTGTTGCAATATGACACTATCTTCCTGAGAGCTGATGATTCTGCACAATTTTGTATCATCTTCAAAAATAGCAACATTGCTCACTACTGCATCTACTAGGTCATTGATAGATGTAGAGGGTCATTGATAGATCTAGAGGGTCAAAGTTGACCCTCATGATGCACTATGGGGGCGAACCGAACTTCCGGAAAAGGCCTCTGACGAAGCAGGGAGACCAGTGAAACGGCTCTCAGGCTGTCCTTTTGTACTCTCTGATGTATACCTTACTGTACCTGTTGGATTAAAATTTTCACTGAAGCAGCAGACTGGTGCCAGACCTGATATCCTGGATGGTATAAATGTGGAGGGACTCTACACGTCGATACCACATGATATAGGCCTTGCAGCGGTGCACTTCTTCCTAATTGAGGTTGGGAGGTGCCCCTGCTGCAAAGCCAGTTCATTGTAGAACTTCTTAAATTTATTTTGCAATTAAATTTTTTGTGTTTTGCTAAGGATTATTATCACCAGATCAGGAGCATGTCAACGGGGGCGACGTGCGCCTCAGCCTATGCCTGCCTGCATCTAGGTTTCTGGGTGCGCGGGCAGGTCTATGGGCATGGTGAATTTGGGGCACACGCTGCCCCCTGGATTAGTTACATTGATGACCTGCTCCTGGTCTGGCGAGGGTCCAAGACCTAATTGACTATGTTTCTTGATCAGCTAAACTGCAATGACAGGAACATACGACTAACTTTTGACATTAATGAACAGAGAATTAACTTTTTGGACCTGACCATTGAAAAACATAATAGAACTTTGATTACTACAACTTACTGTAAGCCCACAGCAGGAAATACACTGCTTTTTGCAGGTAGCTTCCATCCACAATCTCTAATTAAGGGTATACCTGTGGGCCAAATGCTAAGAGCACGACATAATTGTACCTTAGACAATGACTTTAAAAAGGAATTAAATGTGACAGAAAGGAGATGAAAGAGGGTATGAATCCGGGGTTATTGAGATGGCAAGGAATCGGGCAGAGGCTACCCCCCGAGCTGATTTGTTGGATTGATGATAGACGAAGGAATAATGATGAGCAGGGACCTGTCAGATTGGTCACCCGGTATGGCTCCCACTGGCACAGCTGTGACGTGTGTTGGCAAAAAATTGGCATATCTTGCAGTTAGATCCGTTACTGAGGGATATAGTGGGTGACCGTCCAATGCTCACTGCCAAACATGCTTCAAACCTGAAGGATCTGTAAAATCGGAATATAACTCCACCAAAATCGCAGTAAAAAGCATGTGGTTGGGTCCCCACATGCAACCTAAGGACATGCATGCATGTGGTCGGTGTAGTGTTTGTAGTTTGGCGGACAGATGTTCGACGTTCAGGAATGCGAACGGGAACCGTGAGTTTGAAATTAGGAAGTTCATAAATTGTAACACGAAATTTGTGATCTACATGCTAGAATGTCCATGCCACTTACTGTATGTGGGGAAGACTACAAATGAGTTAAAGAAGTGTATCCAACAGCATGTGGCTATCATAAAAAGCAAGGACAATTATGACAAGTCACCTGTTGAGATACATTTCCATCTGTTTCATCAAGGTAACCCTGATCTACTGAGATTCAAAGGGATTTATAGGATGGACCCTTTAACACGTGGTGGAAATCATGACAAACTGCTTAAGCAAATAGAAACCCGCTGGATTTCTCACCTGGACACTCTGGCACCAAGGGGCCTCAACAGTGAATTAAGTTTTGCTCCCTTTTTATAATCTCCAGAATTCAAATGATCTGCATGGCGGTCATTTGTGAATATCCCCATCTCTTTCCACCCCTTCCCCCCACTCTTTATAATAACTAACATAAGGAAACATGGAGACTCGGTGTCGTGTCTCGTCCGTGTCTGAAGCTTGGGCAATGAGTGAGTGATTTAGTATTGTACATAGCCTAAATGACAATTAATTGGCTAAGTCATTAAGATTTAATAATATAGATGTAGGTTTGCAATGTAGATGATATGATAGCTTAAAGGTTTAAGAAGATGCACTTTAGTAAAACAGGTGTTAAACACCATATGTCTACTATTCTGTCGGATTCAAAATAGCTATGATATAGATAAGATCAGCTGTTGGTCTATATATGTATAAGAAGACATCATTAGGTACAAGCAATCCATAGAAGTTGGTTCACACACTCCAATGAGTTCTGGTTCACCATGAGCTTGCTGGTTAGTCTGTACCTCTCGGTGTTACAAGCCCTACTCCATAGAGCCAAATTAATCCATGCCATGCACTGATGAGGATCAAACAATCTGAAACAGTCTGTATGCATATTATTATTATGGCTCTGTACAAATTAACAAGCTGACACATCATTGCATTCCAGCTGTTCTGGAGGTGTGTTTAGCTTCTAAGGGTACAATGGTTAATTTGCATATATTTAGCAGTGATGCCTTGGGAGACATCTCAAGCTCACTCCAACCTGAATCATCGCAAATACTTTCTGTTTTAAGAAAGCAAACTCTTGTTTTCCTTAGTATTTTAGTAAGGGGGATTTTACACACTCCAATGAGTTCTGGTTCACCATGAGCTTGCTGGTTTGTCTGTACTTATCAAAATGTCCACAAGATGGAGATGAATGTATCCGTACTTTTTTACACATACGCATGGCACGCTATAAAGACGTCTTTGAAATCCCCGCCTGGTGACCACATGATTAAGGCTGGAAGCAGCCGATACGCGTGGTGAAGGCGTCCTCTCTTTATGCACCCACGGTTCACACAAGCCCTGCATTAGCATACAGTGGAGTTCGGCGCTAACTGGCCACATGGAAGGCATTCTATGAGAAGGGTGGTGTGGATAATGGTGTACATTACTGGGACATGTGTACACATGCTTCACCCTGCCTGAAACACCCATAGGTGATACCCGTATGATGCCAGCTACAATCCCTTCACTGTCTTTTCAACTGAGTGATGAGAGATGCTGCTGTATGATTTAAAGGCACAGACCTGACTACTGAGTGGTGAGAGGCGAGCCTCAGTGAGGCAGTTATTTGGTTAACAGTGTATAAATCTGTGATGCAGATCTGCCTTCTTTGCTACATTGTTTGATTGTCAGACATTTGGCTAAAGGAATACTTGAGTTCAAGCTGTCCCAAGTTAATGGACTTTGGTTGTTGTGCTAAATAATCATTTAAGCAAACCGCTCACTATGAATAGTGCCTTAAACAAAACTGGAACTTTGAGCCTCTATGGCTCAAATTAGTTGTCAATAGTGATAGGTTGCTCCCTGTAGGGATCGCATGTGTGTATGGCATATATGTGAGCCCAGCCGGTTGTGAAATTTCCACATAAGAGAGTGACTTTTATGATTCTGTCTGTTTTTTGTATTGTTGTTTAGTTCTCTAAACAAAATATTGTATCTAAATCATTAAACTTTTCTAAAATATGAGTGCTTGATCAGACCATAGATCAGCATGACCAAGCGCGAGAAGAGAAAGAGTTGTGGTCGCAGTCGCCACCAGAAGGAGCCTTGTTACCTGATGTATAGCGGCAACATTTTTTTTTCAAAATACATAATTTTACAAAATACATAATTTTGATACATAATAAAAAAAACATAATACAGAATACATAAACTGAATCGTAAACCAAATTTTTGTATGTAAACCTGTACCATAATGTGCAGAGCCAAGTCACAGCATCTCCTGTCACCACGGCTGTAACAATTAATTTTTTTTTAAACCCTACATTTTTGTATGTAACATCGTTCTGGCGCTGCTACAGCGGTTGCAACAACATTGCAAAAAAAAAAACCCATGAAATTCTTGTATCTAATATACAGTATATATATATATATATATATATATATATATATATATAATATATATATATATGTGTATGTATGTATGTATGTATGTATGTATGTATATATATATATATATATATATATATATATATATATATATATATATATATATATATATATATATATATACCCATCTGGGCAGGACAGACAGAAGGTAAACATAGAGAAATGCAGCCTGCATGTATATAGAGGGATTAGCTTGTCTAATTCCTCCCCATTTGTCTCTAATCACAACTTGTAATTTAAACTCTCCCCTGTGTCACCAGACTGCCATGGCAGATAAGCTCATTTGAAAGGACAGGATGTTAACAAAATAGCCATTTGGTTCACAACTACTTCTGAGCTAAGTGCTTCTGCCTTACTGTTACCGAATTTTGCCTGGATTTTGACTACTCTCTGTCTGCCACCTGCACCGACCTCTGCCTATATTTTGACTACTTTCTGCCTGCCACCTGTACCAACCTCTGCCTGGATTTTGCCTACTCTCTGCCTGCCGCCTGCACTGACCTCTGCCTGGATTTTGACTACTCTCTGTCTGCCTTATTTGTATTTATTTGTATTTACACTAATTTAGCCGGTAATTGCTTCATTGTGATACATAAGCCCCTTCACAGCGGCAAGGTAACCATCACGAAAGGGAATGGACACATGTACAGGTACATGCCTTTTGTTTTGTTGTTGCAGCCGCAGTGCAGCCAGAAAATATAGGCTAGGCTTGTACACGCACCAGAAAAATCATTATAGCGCCGCTGCTAGCTTCATTGTGATACATAAGCCCCTTCACCGCGGCAAGGTAACCATCACGAAAGGGAATGGACACATGTACAGGTACATGCCTTTTGTTTTGTTGTTGCAGCCGCAGTGCAGCCAGAAAATATAGGCTAGGCTTGTACACGCACCAGAAAAATCATTATAGCGCCGCTGCTAGCAGCGGCTTTAAAAATTAAGGAATCCACCTGGAGTCCTGGACCCTGTTGGTGGTGGCGAAGAAGGAAGTAAAGCGGCCTGCAGGCAGCGATGCTGTGTGGGGACCAATTTAGTCTTGGGGCAGGCAGTCACACAGCGTGCAGGCAGAGATGCTGTGTGTGGGGACTGACTTAGTCTTCGGGGCAGGCAGTAGCCCTACAGGATTCATGTCTAATTAATTTTGATAAAGGTGTGGTACTGAACACTTTTGTGACCTATGCAACTTCTCTTCTCATTGACAATGCCTCCAGCTGCGCTGAAGGTCCTTTCTGACAGGATGCTTGAGGCAGGGCAAGCCAGAAGTTGGATGGCAAATTGTGACCGCTCTGGTCGCAGGTCAAGCCTGCGCACCCAGTAGTCCAGGGGTTCATCGCTGCTCAGAGTGTCTTCACCCGCACTTAAGGCCAGGTAGTTGGCTACCTGCTGGTCGAGGCGTTGGTGGAGGGTGGATCCGGAATGGCTAAGGTGAGGCGTTGGACTAAAGAATGTCCGCATGTCCAACATCACCATGAGATAGCTAGAGCGTCCTGTCCTTGCCTGAGTGGACATGGGAGGAGGAGGAAGATTACTGGCAGTGGCACCTTTATTCCGTTGTGCTGTGACATCACCCTTAAACGCATTGTTGGCCGGTACTGCCAGCTTGTTCTGCAAGCATCCTTTCTGCTTTCTGGTGACTTGGACATATCTCCATAACTTTGTGCTTATACCGAGGGTCTAGTAGTGTTGCCACCCAGTAATGGTCATTCCACCTAAGTTTTTTTATACGGGGGGTCCCTCAACAGGCTGGACAGCATGAAAGAAACCATCTGCACAAAGTCGGATGCCGCCGTACTATCCATCTCATCTTGCTCTTCCTCAGTAATCTCAGGTAAGTTCTCCTCCTCCCCCAGCCACGAACAATACCACAGGAAAGGTGAGAAGCACAAGCACCCTGTGACACCTACTGCTGTTGTTCTTCCACCTCCTCCTCAAAAAAACCACCTTACTCATCTGACTCCTCTTCCCCAGATGACTCCTCCTCCCCCCTCCTCTGTGATGCCGCAGGTGTTGATGATGCCACAGGTAATGTTTCCAAAAACTCTTCCTCCTCCTACTGTTCCTGAACACGCTCCTCTACAGCTTGATGCACCACTCTATGCACAGCACGCTCCAGGAAGAAAGCATATGGGATCAAGTCGCAGATGGCGCCTTCACTGCGTCTCACCAAGTTTGTCATCTCCTCAAATGGATGCATGAGCCTGCAGGCATTACGTATGAGTGTCCAGTACTTCTGCCATAACATCCGCAGCTCCCCAGAGCATGTCCTTTCACTGTAGTTGTACAGATACCCTTTGACAGCTTTCTTCTGTTGTAGCAGACGGTCAAACATCAGGAGCGTTGAACTCCAGCGAGTCAGGCTATCGTAAATCAAGCGCCTCACCGGCAAGTTGTTTCTCTGCTGAATATCAGCAAAGCACACCATGGCCGTGTAGGACTGCCTGAAATGCCCACACACCTTCCTGGACTGCTTCAGGACCTTCTGTAAGCCTGGGTACTTGCACACAAATCTTTGTATTATGAGATTGAGCACATGTGCCATGCAGGGTACATGTGTCAACTTTCCCAAACTCAAAGCCGAAATAAGATTGCTGTCGTTGTCACACACCACGTTGCCGATCTCCAGTTGGTGCGGGGTCAGCCACTGATCCACCTGTTTGTTCAGAGCAGCCAGGAGAGCTGCTCCAGTGTGACTCTGGGCTTTGAGGCAAAACATGTCCAAGATGGCATGACACCGTCGTACCTGGCATGCAGCATAGGCCCTGGGGAGCTGGGGGTGTGTAGTTGGAGAGGATGTAGCAAGAGGAGTAGGAGGAGAAGGAGAGGAGGTACTACCTGCTTGCAAGTGGTCACCAGGTTGACCCAATGTGCCATATAAGTAATGTACTTGCCCTGACCATGCTTGGCAGACCAGGCATCCGCGTTTAGATGGACCCTCGACCCAACGCTGTGTGCCAGAGATGACACCACTAGCCTTTCTACATCATGGTACAGTTTGGGTATCACCTTTTGAGAAAAGTAATTGCGGCCTGGTATCTTCCACTGCGGTGTCCCAATCGCCACAAATTTTCGGAAGGCCTCAGAGTCCACCAACCGGTATGGTAACAGCTGGCGAGATAACAGTTCCGCCAAGCCAGCTGTCAGACACCAGGCAAGGGGGTGACTGGCAGAAATTGGCTTCTTCCGCTCAAAGATTTCCTTCATGGACACCTGGCTGCTGCTGTGGGCAGAGGAGCAGGAAGCGCTCAAGGTGAGAGGCGGAGTGGAGGAGGGAGGCTGTGAAGGTGCAAAGGATGTATCTTATTAAGAAGATGCTGTACCTGAAGGAGGAAGAGGAGGTGGAGGGTGGCTTTGCCTTTGTTTGCTGCTTTTCTTCAGGTGGTCTTCCCATTGCCGTTTGTGCTTTTTCTCCATGTGCCTTCGTAAGGCAGTTGTCCCTACGCGGGTCTTGGTCTTTCCACGACTCAATCTTTGATCGCAGATAGTACAGAAGGCATTGCTCTCATCTGAGGCAGACACACACAAAAAAAACTCCACACCGCTGAGCCCTGGAATTATGTCACTTTAGTGGTGGGGTCAGTAGCTGACCTTGAAGAGCATGTTGGCTGGCTGTCCATAGGTGGCGATACAGGTGACTGCTGGTACAACAATGTGCGGTTACACAGGTGCCATGAACAGGTTGCAGTGACTGCTGGTACAACAATGTGCAGTTACACAGGTGCAGTGAACAGGTTGCAGTGACTGCTGGTACAACAATGTGCTTTTACACAGGTGCAGTGAACAGGTTGCAGTGACTGCTGGTACAACAATGTGCGGTTACACAGGTGCAGTGAAAAGGTTGCAGTGACTGCTGGTACAACAATGTGCAGTCACACAGGTGCAGTAAAAGGTATGCAGTGACTACTGGTATATAATACAATCTGCGGTCAGTCACAGGTGCAGTTACAGGTATGCACGGACTGGTATTATACAATACAATGTGCAACTGTCACACACACAGGTGCAGTAAACAGTTATGCAGTGACTGGTAATATATAACACTGCGTGCTGTCACGCAGGTGCAGTGAACATAAACAGGTATGCACAGTCAGACTGGTATTACAAATGTGCAGCTGTTACACACAGGTGCAGTCAGTGAACAGTTATGCAGTGACTGGTATTATATAACACTGCATGCTGTCATGCAGGTGCAGCGAACATGAACATGTATGCATGGTCGGACTGGTATTACAAATGTGCAGCTGTCACACACAGGTGCAGTCAAGTGAACAGTTATACAGTGATTGGTATTATATAACACTGCGTGCTGTCATGCAGGTGCAGTGAACATGAACATGTATGCATGGTCGGACTGGTATTACAAATGTGCAGCTGTCACACACAGGTGCAGTGAAAAGGTAGGTACTGAATGTGCTGGGCCTTGCACAGTATAACAATTAGCAAGGGCCAGCTGCGACACACAGGGCTGTATAATGCAGTGTCAGTGGCACACACACAAAAAAAAGCTTTAGCTCTGAAAAGAGCTCTTTTTGTGGTACTTTTCAACAACAAATATCAGCTAGGAGCAAGCTACAAGCTGCTGGCCGAAATCCGGATCAGGATTTTAATCTTTGATATGTCAATAAACAAGCATTTGTCAGTAAGTACAATCACAGTGGGGTCTGTCCAACACTAAGTGCAGTCTGCACTATGGTGTGTCCCCTCTGTGCTTCCATATACTGGAATTGAGCTGACAGCATCCTGCATATCCTTTGGAACGCAGAGCGCAGAGTGTGCAACATCACTTTTGGTGGAGAGACTCAGCGTCCTCAGTCAGATCCAGTACATACGCGCTAGCGGTGTTTGTAAGCATAGCATGGAACTTATGCCCACGGAGGACTTCATGTAACAGCAGGAGGTATTTCCCTTATACCTATGCTGCTTGCAGGTAGTGTTGGGCGAACACCTGGATGTTCGGGTTCGGGCCGAACAGGCCCGAACATGGGCCAGATGTTCGGCATGTTCGGCCCGAACGCCGAACTCAATGGAAGTCAATGGGACCCCCGAACATGCCCATTTTGGGGGCCCTATGGGGTCGCAGGCATAAGGGGGGAGCATGCCCCGATCGCGGGGGGGAGTCAGAAATTCCCCCCACCCCCTCCGCTAGCGCTCCCCCCTCTGCCCGCTACCCCATAAAAAAAGTTTAAGGCAAGTTAAATAGTACCTGGTGGCTGGCACTGGCAGTGGAGTGAGGAGGAGGAGGAGTCCAAGTAGCAGAGTGACGCGTTGAGGCCGGGCAGCGGGCGGTTCAGCGGTAGTACCCTTGTGGTACTTCCGCCCTTTCTCTGACCTCACGTCCTCTGCATACGAGGGTACGCGTCACGCGTACCCTCGTATGCGTCATCACGTAGAGGACGTGAGGTCAGAGAAAGGACGGAAGTACCACAAGGGTACTACCGCTGAACCGCCCGCTGCCCGGCCTCAACGCGTCACTCTGCTACTCGGACTCCTCCTCCTCACTCCACTGCCAGTGCCAGCCACCAGGTACTATTTAACTTGCCTTAAACTTTTTTTATGGGGAAGCGGGCAGAGGGGGGAGCGCTAGCGGAGGGGGTGGGGGGAATTTCCGACCCCCTCGCGATCGGGGCATGCTCCCCCCTTATGCCTGCGACCCCATAGGGGGGCCGTATTGCGGCATGTTCGGGCGAACAGGGCCCGGTTCGGCGGGCATTGAATAGTTCGGGCGAACCCGAACTAAAAAGGCTGAACACCATCGGGTGTTCGGCCGAACTCGAACATCACCCGAACAGGGTGATGTTCTGCAGAACCCGAACAGTGGCGAACACTGTTCGCCCAACACTACTTGCAGGTACTATTTTCACATATTTAATACAACGGCTGGTTTTCAGGGACATTGCATCCTTCAGCCATGGTCCTCCTAGTGTTTATATTGATAATGATAGACACTGAGGCAAAGATACACCCTAAGAGACTGTAAACCTCAGCAGCTCATTGGCTGCTCTAAGAAGAGACGGGCCTATTGGCCACTCATCCAACACTAATCAAACAGTTCCCCTCTGTCTATTCTCTCTGACAGTCCGTTAAAAAGAATAATATGCTCACAAAGCTGGTCACGCATGTCTAGGGGGACATTCGCTCAGACACACACACACACACACATGCATGCAGGGTCACTGGGAATGCCACATGGTTTGGAAGTAAAATTAGAAGGGAGCTGACTGTAAGGACCGTCTCTCACCACATTGCTATAACCCTGGCCAGGCGAGTTCATTACATCAGGCTTTATTTTTTTATGTTAAGAAAAGCAAAGAGAAAGGGCATACCTGAGCTTTCTGATGTTTAAAGCCTATCTACAGTATGATTTTATGGCCCACTTAGTTCTGGTCCCTCCATTTAACACTAGCAATACCACTCTCCCCTAAATCCACTCCAGTTGTGATGTCAGGCTGGGGCTTCTACCAAAAAACTCCATTGTCTTGTAGAGATGGCCCACAGGAGCTGTCACCGCTGAGATAGATGTAGCCCTCATGACATTCACCTCCCCTACTTTGCCACTGATGGTTACAGTATGTTGATCAGTAGAGGGAATTGCTATTTGCTATAGGTATGATGCAGTGACCAGGTAAGGGAGTGTGGCGATTTTGGGCCATCACATGGATTTCAGAGATGTAATGTGTGAGGATGATTGGAGGCATTATGGTTATGGCTGGGACAGTGCAGCTGGAGTCAAAATGGCTATGAGGCTAATGGGTGCTCATTTAGATGGTGGGATCACCTGATGCTGAAGATGAAGCCTTGAATGGGCTTTTTCAAGTGATGTGGACCACCAAACTGGCATACTCTATCACTACATTGTCAGGAATGATATAATGTTTTTGTTGTAATATTAAACAGTTCTTCAGATACTAGTGGAGGTATTGGCCATTGTTCACTCTTTTTAATATTTGAGATAACCAGTTAGAAATTGAGATGCCCTAATGTGTTCATTATGCTTCAAAACACCAAATCCACTACCTACAATCTTACAATAAGGAAACTCATGCTGAACTCAAATTTGCTAGCATAATGGTCATTTGAAATCTTCCAGTGCCAGGTCAGCATAAGATGCACCACACTGGGCCTGGAACAGTTCTCTGAGATAAAAGACTTGCATGAAGCACCTCTCTACACAGGGCCGGCCCGCCCATGAGGCGGGGTGAGGCGGGTTCCTCAGGCGGCAGGAAGTGGAGGGGCGGCACCAGATGACGTGGCTGTGATAGCGGGGGGAGCCAGAGCCGCGGTGAGGGCAGCCCGACCTCTCCCTCCCTCTCCCCGGGCCGCCCTCCATGCTCCCCCCTCGGACTGCAGGCAGCAGAGTTAGCGCGCAGGGAAGCGCTGCTGTACACAGCTGTTACTCACCTCCCTGGATCCGATCGCCGCTCCCGCCCTGCTGGTCTCCTCTCTGCCTAGCCGGCTGATACACACGCGGCTGCTTCCTGTGTAAACAGGAAGCAGCGTGTGTATCAGCAGCGGCTACATTGCAGAGAGGAGACCAGCAGGGCGGGAGCGGCGATCGGATCCAGGGAGGTGAGTAACTGTGTATAGCAGCGCTTCCCTGCGCGCTAACTCTGCTGCCTGCAGTCCGAGGGGGGAGCATGGAGGGCGGCCCGGGGAGAGGGAGAGAGAGGTTGGGCTGCCCTCACCGCGGCTCTGGCTCCCCCCTCCGCCATTATGAGAGGGCACCTACCTACTTAACCTATACTGGGCAAGCTACCTATCTATCCTATACTGGGGGGCACCTACCTAATCTAACCTGTTTTGGGGGCAGCTACCTATCTATCCTATACTGGGGGGCACCTACCTAATCTAACCTGTACTGGGGGCAGCTACCTATCTATCCTATACTGGGGGGCACCTACCTAATCTAACCTATACTGGGGGCCAGCTACCTATCTATCCTATACTGGGGGGCAGCTACCTATCTAACCTATACTGGGGGGCAGCTACCTATCTAACCTATACTGGGGGTCAGCTACCTATCTAACCTATACTGGGGGGCAGCTACCTATCTAACCTATACTGGGGGGCAGCTACCTATCTAACCTATGCTGGGGGGCAGCTATCTATCTATCCTATACTGGGGGGCACCTACCTAATCTAACCTGTTTTGGGGGCAGCTACCTATCTATCCTATACTGGGGGGCACCTACCTAATCTAACCTGTACTGGGGGCAGCTACCTATCTATCCTATACTGGGGGGTACCTACCTAATCTAACCTGTTTTGGGGGCAGCTACCTATCTATCCTATACTGGGGGACAGCTACCTATCTAACCTATACTGGGGGGCAGCTACCTATCTAACCTATACTGGGGGGTAGCTACCTATCTAACCTATACTGGGGGGCAGCTACCTATCTAACCTATACTGGGGGGCAGCTACCTATCTAACCTATGCTGGGGGGCAGCTACTTATCTATCCTATACTGGGGGGCAGCTACCTATCTAACCTATACTGGGGGGCAGCTACCTATCTAACCTACACTGGGGGGCAGCTACCTATCTAACCTATACTGGGGGACAGCTACCTATCTAACCTATACTGGGGGGCAGCTACCTATCTAACCTATACTGGGGGGTAGCTACCTATCTAACCTATACTGGGGGGCAGCTACCTATCTAACCTATACTGGGGGGCAGCTACCTATCTAACCTATGCTGGGGGGCAGCTACTTATCTATCCTATACTGGGGGGCAGCTACCTATCTAACCTATACTGGGGGGCAGCTACCTATCTAACCTACACTGGGGGGCAGCTACCTATCTAACCTATACTGGGGGCAGCTACCTATCTATCCTATACTGGGGGGCACCTACCTAATCTAACCTGTACTGGGGGCAGCTACCTATCTATCCTATACTGGGGGGCACCTACCTAATCTAACCTGTACTGGGGGGCAGCTACCTATCTAACCCATACTAGGGGGAAGCTACCTATCTAACCTATACTGGGGGCAGCTACCTATCTATCCTATACTGGGGGGCACCTACCTAATCTAACCTATACTGGGGGGCAGCTACCTATCTAACCTATACTGGGGGGCAGCTACCTATCTAACCTATGCTGGAGGGCAGCTACCTGTCTAACCTATGCTGGGGGCAGCTACCTATCTAATCTATACTGGGGGCACCTACCTAATCTAACCTGTACTTGGGGCACCTACCTAATCTAACATATACTGAAGGGCAGCGACCTAATCTAACCTATACTGGGGGGAAGCTACCTATCTAACCTATACTTGGGGCACTTATCTAACCTGTATTGGGGGCACCTACCTACCTAGCTAGCCTATACAGGTGGCAACTATACTGGCTACCTATACTGGGGGCACCTACCTAACTAACCTATACTGGGAGTACCTACCTATCTAACCTATGCTGGGGGCAACTACACCGGCTACCTATATTGGAGGCACCTACCTAGCTAACCTGTACTGGGGGCACCTACTTATCTAACTTATACGGGGGGGGGGGCGCCTGCCTATCTAACATACTGGGGGCAACTATACTGGCTACCTATACTGGAGGCAACTACCTGGCTAACCTATACTGGGGGCAACTATACTGGCTCACCCATGCCTGGCCACCTATACTCGGGGGGGACCTATAGCTGGCTACCTATACCGGGGGGGGGGGCTATTTTTACACCCTCGCCCTGGGTGCATTTTAGCCTAGAAACTGCACTGTTGCCGCCGGCCTCCGAGTCCGACGACTCCGAGCTCTGCGCCTCTCCTGTCTCCTCCAAGTCTGCACGCTGGTGACGCTGCCTAGTGCCTAAGCCTGCTGATTTGATGGCGGCGGCTGCCGCCCGCTCTGCTGCCCTGGCTGCGGCTGATTGTCACGGTCAGTCACTGAGCAGCGAGCGCCGCCGATGTGACTGTGACGATGATGATGATGAGGCTGGCTGGCTGCCGCCGGCCGCTGCTCACTGGCCCAGCGCGAGATCCTTCAGATCCGAGATGGAGCATGCCCGCCGCAGACCGCAGCCGTCTGTCCCCTGCCAGTGCAGGATGCATGCTGGATGCGGATGCCCGCCCTTCGCAGCCGCCAGACCCGGAGGGAGACCCAATCCCTGGTGAGTCAGTCACTCACTTTGCTGCGTCACTCAGGCTTTCCTTCACGGACACGGTCGGTTGTGTGGGGGATGTAATGTTATGTAGAAATATTGGGGGGGGGGCGCCTTTACGATCTTTGCCTCAGGCAGCAGAAAGTCCAGGACCGGCCCTGTCTCTACACTACTTTTAAACTCCTCCCTGTTTATGTATTAGGTAGAGACGGTCAATGAGATGCAAATAATGCCAGCATGGAATAAAAAAATACTGTATATGCAAATAGTATGCAGCTTGGAATTGGACCAATCAAAAATGTATTGCCAGGAAGTGCATTTGATTGGCCTATTTCCAAGATGTTTATAATTTGCATGCAAGCTATAATTATAAGCGTCTCAAGGTGATTATATTTACTTATCAGTCCAGTCATTTTTATTTTGCTGGTGTCCCCTGAATACAGCCTGGTAAATATATTCAACAATATTGTCAAATAAACTGAAACAGGAAGCGGCAGAGTTTCTCTGTCTTCACCATTCAAACCCATGCATGCCTATTTGTCACCCATTCCCTGTGCACATTCTGAAGAGGCTGATTGACCTGTTGATACAGGAGTGCACCTCTCCATGTCACCATGCTCCACTCTGGAAAGCATTCAGAGGTTGCTGCAATATTCAAAACGGATTACCTATTTTTCAACACCATCTACATTGGGCATGGGGAGAAACAGAGAGACGGCACTCCCAGCACTGTGTAATGTAGGGGAATACAACAAATATACTCTCCTACTGATTACCTAATTTGCCCTTTTGGACATGTAATGCTGAGTCTGGCTATTGCTGGCTCCCAAATTACAGCAATGTTTAGCAATTTTAACCAGCATTATTTATTTATTTAACATAGCGGCCTATAGTGGCACCCAAATTATTTGCTACGACAAAAGCAGCTGACTCGTACAACGAGAATGGCGCTTGTAATCTGCAGGGGATAAGCAATTTAATCATGGTCATATTTTGTCTTTGCTGCCGCAGTTCAGATTTGAACATTTCAGTTCTCTCACAGTAGATAGTTTCATGCCTTTTCAATACAATACCTTTTAAGCCTCCAGCAAGCAAGAAAATAATCAAAATAAGTTTGATATTACTTTTTTACCTACTTTTTGGCATTTTTTGATTTAATAGATGTTGAAAAGTTATTTTTTTAACCACTTACTGCACCTTGTGCAGTATATCTAAGCAGTGGTAGACTCCATCTGAAGTCCCAGGGACGTAGATCCTCGTCTATTGCAGCAGACGGCTGCCATGCACTCCCGCATGGGTACTCATCTCCGTCCATTAGAGGGGAGTTCAATGAATGAGAACACAGTTCCCATTCATTGAACTAAGTTCCCATGTCAATGATCGGCGGCATCAATGAGATGCCTGCGTTCATTCTAACTAAGTAAGTAACACGTACATGCATTACTTCCTTTTTGCGTACTTATAGTCTTTGCGACTTATTTAACTTGTGGCCAAATAATAAAATTACACCTACATACATTTTTTTTTTAATAAAAGACCTACACTTACATCTAAAATTAACTCCTCACCTCCCACGCTCTCCCATAGTGCCCAAATACATATTTTTTTCATTAAAAAAATACATAAATAGTTACCTTAGGAACTGAACTTTTTTAATATGTATGTCAAGAGGGTATATTACTGTTATTTTTAAAAATATGAGCTTGTTAATAGTGATGGACGTAAAATTTAAAAATGCACCTTTATTTTCAATTAAAATATTGGCGCCATACATTGTACTAGGGAAATATTTTAAATGTTGTAATCATTGTAATAGCCTATCTGGATGGATATATTCGTCCAGATAGGCTGCACTGACTGCCGCTGGCCCTGCATGCTCCCGCACGCTCCCGCCGCCTTCTGCTATCTGTTTACCTCCCCACTCCAAAAAAAAACAACAAATAACATTTAAAAACCAAAAATTACAATAAAAAACAAAACAAAAAACCTAAGGGTCTGAACATTTTTAATATGCATGTCAAGAGAGTATACTACTATAATTTTTGAAATTATAAGCTTATAAATAGTGATGGACGCAAATAGAAAAAATGCACCTTTATTTCCAAATAAAATAATGATGCCATACATTGTTATAGGGACATAATTTAAATGGTGTAATAGCCAGGACAAAAGGTCAAATAAAAAACGTGGGTTTTAATTAGAGATGGGACGACGAATCCGGCGAATCCACGAATCCCTCGAATATTGGGAAATATTCGAGATTCGTGGATTCGAATCCCGACGCCATTTTCCACTCTTTACGAATCCGCCGAATCCCGACGCTGCATAACCGCGCACCCGCCGCTCGCACTCGTCCTCCTCCGACCCGCGCCTCCTCCGCCCGCCCGCCTGCATACTCAACTCACCTGTCCAGTGGAGCGCAGAGCGGCAGACCTCTCGCTGACTTCCTGGTTCCCTCTAATGACGTCATCAGTAAAAGCCGGTCCGGCCACTAGAGGGAACCGAGAAGTAACGATGAGGTATGCCGCTCTGCGCTCCAATGGACATGTGAGTTGATACTTATGCAGGGGTGAGCGAGGAGGCACGGGGGACGGAGGAGGCCATGGGGGTGAACGGAGGAGGCACGGGGGGTGAGCGGAGGAGGCACGGGGGGTGGAGCGACACCTACCTACCTACCTACCTACCACTTTACCTGCCTACCTGCTACTATACCTACCTACAGGCCCCTATACCTACCTAAAGGCCCCCTATACGTACCTACCTACCTACCGGACACTATACCTACCTACCTACAGGCCTCTATACCTACCTAAAGGCCCCCTATACTACCTACCTACCTACCGGCCACTATACCTACCTACCTACAGGCCCCTATACCTACCTAAAGGCCCCCTATATGTACCTACCTACCTAAAGGTCCCTATACCTACCTACAGGCCTCTATACCTACCTACCTAAAGGCCCCCTATACGTGCCTACCTACCTAAAGGCCCCTATACCTACCTACATACCTACCTATACTTAAGGCCCTATACCCTGCTACCTATACTGAAGGTCCCTTTAACTACCTACCTACCTACAGGACACTATACCTACCTACCTACCGGCCACTATACCTACCTACCTACCTACAGGCCACTATACCTACCTAAAGGCCCCCTATACGTACCTACCTACCTACCTACCTACCTAAAGGCCCCTATACCTACCTACCTACAGGCCCCTATATGTACCTACCTACCTACCTAAAGGCCCCTATACCTACCTACAGGCCTCTATACCTACCTACCTACTTAAAGGCCCCCTATACGTGCCTACCTATCTAAAGGCCCCTATACCTACCTACCTACATACCTACCTATACTTAAGGCCCTATACCCTGCTACATATACTGAAGGTCCCTTTAACTACCTACCTACCTACAGGACACTATACCTACCTACCTACCGGCCACTATACCTACCTACCTACCTACAGGCCACTATACCTACCTAAAGGCCCCCTATACGTACCTACCTACCTACCTAAAGGCCCCTATACCTACCTACATACCTACCTATACTTAAGGCCCTATACCCTGCTACCTATACTGAAGGTCCCTTTACCTACCTAAAGGCCCCTATACCTACCTACATACCTACCTACCTATACTTAAGGCCTCTATATACCCTGTTACCTATACTGAAGGCCCATATACCCTGCTACCTATACTGAAGGCCCATATACCCTGCTACCTATACTGAAGGCCCATATACCTTTCTACCTATACTGCAGGCCCCTATACCTTGCTACCTATACTGAAAGCTACCAATATTGAAGGCACCCATACCTAGCTAGCTATACTGTAGGCACCTTTACCTCGCTACCTATACTGCGGGCAACTATACTACGGATCGCACAATTCGTATGTGCAGGATTCGTTAGATTCGGGATTCGAAAGGTTCGAGATATTCGAGAACCTTTTTAGATTCGGATCCGGATTCGGATTCGAAGAAATTGTGGATTCGTCCCATCCCTAGTTTTAATTATGGTAGCATGTATTATTTTAAAGCTATAATGGCTGAAAACTGAGAAATAATGAATTTTTTAAAAATTTGTCTTACTATTCCTGCTAAAATGCATTTAGAAAAAAAATAATTCTTAGCAAAATGTACCACCCAAAGAAAGTCTCGGATGCATAAGGTGAAACAATACTGAAGGCTGAAGTGGTTAAAACTATAATGGCCAAAAACTGAGAAATAATGAATTTTTCCCATTTTTTTTCTTATTATTCCCATAATCCCATTACAATGCATTTAGAATAAAATAATTCTTAGCATAAAGTACCACTCAAAGAAAGCCTAATTGGTGGCAAAAAAACATGATAATTGCTCTGGTCCTAAAGGAAAAAAAACCTTCAGAAGTCAAGTGGTTAAAGAAGATGAAAAATTATCTGCTAGGAGAAAACTCAGGAGAAAAGGTAACTGAATAAGGGCCAAGGTGTTAGAGTTAAAAATGTAGCAAGTTGATTGGAAGTGATTGCAGAACACCTACCAGTACCTTCATTTTGTTAAAGGTTTTCCAGGGACAGATATATGAGCTGACAATACATGTCTGTAAAATCCATTTGTCTGCATAGTCTGGATAACAAGTAAAGTTCATTTTGTTGACACGCAAGTAACAACTTAATCTTTGCAACTGTATTTTACTGCCTGAGGACCTTTTTCCATAATTGTGTCTTTCTGCCAAGTATTACATTTGCAAGTCAGTGCAGGTACTTAAAGGGAACCTGAACTGAGTAAAATTATTTAAAATAAACACATGAGGTAACTTCACATGAACATTACATAGTTATCTTGCCATCAGTTCCTCTCAGAAGCTCCCCATTTTCTTCTGACAACAATCCCTTTCAGTTCTGACAACATTTTGTCAGAACTGAAATATATCAGTTGCTGTCAGTTACCGTATTTTTCGGACCATAAGACGCACTTTTTCTCCCCCAAACATGTGATGAAAATGTGCCTGCGTCTTATGGTCCGGATGCTGCAATTTTTACTGGTGCCAGTTGTCACCCCCCTTTAAAATACTGTTTCCCCTGTCCTAGTCCCTATCTGTCTAAGTCATCGCTGTGGGGTTTGCAGGAGGGTTATGAGTCTAAGTGTCCCCATGGCTAAGTGTCCCTCTATACACGTGCCGATCAGCGGTAATCCTCCATGATACAGCCGCCGGGTGGTCCATGCGCGCTGCCAAAGCCTTCCTCCCTTCACTTCCGCATTGATGATGTAAGCGGAAGTGAAGGGAGGAAGGTTTTGGCAGCGTGCACGGACCACCCGGCGGCTGTATCACGGAGGATTACCGCTGATCGGTGCTAACATCCAGCGGTAAGCGGCAGCCTTCACACTCCCCACATATCCCATAGAGAGCCGGGCAACGTGGTCGGGGGGACGGGGCAGAGGGGAGCACGTGTATAGAGGGACACTTAGCCGCGGGGAAACTTAGACTCATAACCCTCCTGCAAACCCCACAGTGATAACTTAGACAGACGGGAAAACAGACTAATTACCATCCTAAAAACCCCACTCCAATGCCCCACACGGGGCATTTTAAATGACACAGGACAACGAATAGCACACAGGGGGCATCTAAAAGCACACAGGGGGCGCTTTGATAGACACAGGGGGCACTTAAGAGAACACAGGGGACACTTTGACAGACACAGGGGGCACTTTGACAGACACAGGGGGCACTTTGACAGACACAGGGAACACTTTGACAGACACAGGGGACACTTTGACAGACACAGGGGACACTTTAGAGGACACAGGGGGCACTTAAGAGGACACCGGGGACACTTTGACAGACACAGGGGACACTTTGACAGACACAGGGGGCACTTTGACAGACACAGGGGGCACTTTGACAGACACAAGGGGGCACTTTAGAGGACACAGGGGACACTTAAGAGGACACAGGGGACACTTTAGAGGACACAGGGGACACTTTAGAAGACACAGGGGACACTTTGACAGACACAGGGGACACTTTGACAGACACAGGGGGCACTTAAGAGGACACAGGGGACACTTTAAAGGACACAGGGGCCACCTAATAAGACATGGGGGAATTTAAGAGGACACAAGGGGCACAGGTGAGGACACAGGGACAGAGGAGGACACAAGGGGACAGAGGAGGTCACAAGGGAGACACTAAAGGTACAAAGGGGAAACAGGGACACAAGAGGTACAAGGGGGACATATAAATTGGGGAGGGGAGAGGATCCACAAGATGCCCCTGAACCATGGACACACCAGGTTTAGTTTTTTTTTTCCCCTGGTTTTTGTCCTTCAAACCTAGGTGCGTCTTATGGTCCGGAGCGTCTTATGGTCCGAAAAATACGGTATATATCATCTGCTGTCAGTTATAGCTGAGAGGAAAACGGATGTGCCAGGTAATGTCCATGTTTCCCTATGGCTCAAGTGGGTGATATTACAGTTTAACAGTGTGCTGACCAGAAAGCTGTTATGGGGTAATGGCCATTTTCAAAATGGAGGATGGAGAATTTCATTGATCACAGTGGACAAACGGGACACAGGAGAGGAGAAAGAGATTGATGAGTAGACTACACAGGAGATAAGTATGACCTGTGTATGGCTATTTTGACTTTTAATTTTCAGTTCAGGTTTTCTTTAAGTTTTATAGTCAGTGCCACAATGATGACTGTTGGATAGTTTTCCTAACCTACTCTTACCAGTTTTCGCTGGTCAGATTACTGGACTGGGGTTGTATTTCTTTGTTTTAAATTGCAGTTGTAAGCACTGTACAGTTTGTGTTGTGTATACGCTATATTGCATACGTTGACAACTTGTCACTCTGTTAAATATTAGTTTTATTTTTGTTTTCTTTTAAGTAATTATTTATAATTTAGATTTAAAAAAAAGTCTTTAGAAATAGAGCAGGGGTTTGCTGGGTACAATCTCTCTGTGTAGATTATTTATTATGTGACATACTGTATAAAACAGTGTATGAAAGACAGTAGAATAATTAGTTATGACGTTATGACCACTATAGGCTTTGTGTGCAGCATTAAAAAGTATACCAGAAATATTTCTTTTTGCAGAGCGTATATTATTAACTCTCTGAAATGAGTTTGGTGTAAATCTGAGGAAGGAGCTTGCCTCTGAAACATGACAAGACAAATAACATTTACAGTATATTGTGCTTTTCTTCTGGCGGGCTCAAAGCGCCAGAGCGGCAGCTACTGGGACATGCTCTATAGGCAGTAGCAGCGTTAGGGAGACTTGCCTAAGGCCTCTTACTGAATAGGTGCTGGCTTACTGAACAGGCAGAGCCGAGATTTGAAGCCTGTTCTCCTGTGTCAGAGGCAGAGCCCTTAACCATTACACCATCCAGCCATGTGGTGTGCATCCTACTACGTCTGTGGTAAAACTTGTGTTTTGAAAAGATTTTGAGCGTGCCTCCTCTATTAAAGAGCACCTCCTGTTAGGCCAAGGCTGCTGAGGGGGGTGGGCAGTAGCAACAAGGGTGGACGTGGCTACAGAGCTTTAGACTCCTTAGAAAAGGAGAACCTCACTCCCAAACAGTTCTCTGCTGCTTTATAAAGCCTGCAGGCTGCTTATAAGCCAATGAGAAATGCACACATAATACACCTAGCCTGCAGTGATAATCAAGCAAAAGCTGAGCAAGTCAGCCAATTAGTAGGAGAGGGCTTCAGTTGCATATAGACAATGGCTATATGACCAGCAGGGGGCACCAGCGTGCAGGATATTCCCTCTCATCTGCCCCCCTCCTAACTAAACTGCATGGGATACTACAATAATTAAAAACAATGGTGCATGAGCCAGCCTGGGGCCCCGGGAACTCTCACTGCCCGGGGCCCCAGAACCAGCATCTAACACCATATGTGAGCGCAGCCAAGACCTTGGAGCTGCCACCTCCAAGGCCTGTCTCCTACTGCTCTAAAACTTACCAAACACACAATTGGAGAACCTCACTCCCAAACAGTTCTCTGCTGCTTTATAAAGCCTGACTTGCTCAGCTTTTGCTTGATTATCACTGCAGGCTAGGTGTATTATGTGTGCATTTCTCATTGGCTTATAAGCAGCCTGCAGGCTTTATAAAGTTTGTTTGGAACAGCAGGAGTTGTCATAGGCCATGGGACCGCGAGGTTGGTCCACGGCAGTCATTACAATTTCTGTTTGGTGCAGCAGTTGTCGTAAGGCCATGGCACCTAGAGGTGTTTTTACAGCAGTCATTACATTTTTTTTTTGGAGCAGCAGGAGAAGTTGTAGGCCAAAAGCATAGGGTTAGGATAGAATATAACATCGGACAGCTGCAAAATCTGCATTTTTATGATCTTAAAAAGCAAAAATATGCTATGATAGTGATAGGCAGCAGAGATTGAGAGGGCGACCATTTGAGGCTTGAAAAACAGCAACATTTTAATTTAGTCTGTCTAATCTTCATCATGAATCAGTGAGAGGGGCCTTGTAATTATCACTGATCCATGACTCATTCATTTTAATGAACATTAGTATGTCCACATTGTCTGTGGACAGATGGATCCGTTGGTGGTCGGTGACCACCCCACCTGCAGCACTAAATACTTGCTCAGAAAGAACACTTGCGGTGGGGCATGCAAGAACCTCCAGTGCATACTGAGCGAGTTAAGGCCAGGTATTCAGTTGTTTTATTCAATACTCCATGGGGTCATCATTACTCTCCATATTGTCTGGAGCACTGGCTGACCCCAAGTAATCATTCACCATATGGGACAGCCGCTGGCGGTGACTACTTTGCCCGCTGGTGGTGCTGCTGCTAGAAGGAGTATCTGGCATTGGCTGATAAAATTCCTTCAACATACTCAGCAGGTTCACAGATTGGCTAATGGTGCTGCTGCTGGGAGTGGGACCACTAGACCTTTGCTGAGTATGATGAGGCTTGGTAGCTTGGGCCCAGGTTACAGTTTCAGGAAATGCATCTTCTACCCAACGAAGAAGGGCATCCCAGGTGTGGCTCATCCTGGTGCATTTTCCTCTTGCAGCAGGGATCTAAGATGGTGGCCACCCACATGTTGAGCCTTGATTTTAAAGTTTTAATCCAGGGGTCCTTACGGAGGTACTGGAGCATATGCACAGTCATAGGGAAGAGATGTCTGCCATTAATCACCTCTTCCTGGCTGTCAGAACTGTCGTCATGCTCCAGCTCGACATCAGAATCTTCTTCCCATGCCCGCACAATGGGCTCTTCCACTTCCACAAGCTCTGCCTCCTCATCCAGGACTTGAGCATGCTCACTCACTCCCCCACTTTACTGACCACTGTTCAGTAGGGCTTCCTCCCCCTGTCCGAGCACTTTGTCAAGAGCCTTGTCCAGCATGAAGACAATAGGGAGCACTTCCGATATGCTGCAGTGCTCCTCACTGACCAATTTTGTTGCCTGCTCAATAGGCTCCAAGACTTTACACACCTGTCCAATCAGCTGCCACTGGTCCCCAGTAATGTAGTCCAGTGGCCCTGTTCTGGAGGAAGATGTCTGAGACAGGTATAGCCTGACCGCCATTCACTGCTCCCACAACCTCTCCAGCATGTGGAGGGTGGAGTTGTACCGCGTTGGACAATCAGAAATAAGCCTGTGCTGTGGCAGGCTATGGTGGCGCTGCAGCAGTTTCAAGGCTGCGGCGGCGGTTGCGGAGCGACGGATGTCGGCTGACATTTTTCGTGCTGAGGCCACAGCGTCCTTCAACCCATCAAAAGTTTGTAAACATTTCTGGACTACAAGGTTGAAAACGTGGGCCAAACAAGGTAAGTGAGTGTAGCCACCTTCAGAAATGGCGGCCAGCATGTTGGCACCATTATCAGACACCACTACACCTGTCTCCAGGACAGCCACTGCCGAATCTGATCTTGTAAGGCTGCAAGGATTACAGATCCGGTTTGCCAGTTCTCGTCCATGGATTCAAGTTCCAGCACTGCTTGGCATGATGGTGCTGCAGAACAGTGTAGGAGCGGGACCACTTGCTGGGAGGCTCAGCAACGGCGGACTTGCCTTGGACAGAACAGGTAGCAGAGGGAAGTAGAAAAGGCCCCCCTTCAACCCACGTGGCGGCACCACCAGCTGAGATGCCTTCATGGAGGGTGACCCAATGGGCGGTAAAAATTAGATACTTTCACTGCCCATGCCTGCTGCTCCAGCCTTCCATAGTGAAGTGCACCTTGCCACCAACAGTGTGATCCATACACCGGCCGACACACTCCACAATGTGCTGGTGAAGGACAAGGATATGATTCCTGGCAAAATAATGGCGGCTGGGAATCCGCCATTGTGAAGCAACGCTGTTCATCAGTCTGCGGAAGGGGGCACAGTCCACAGACTGGTAGGGCAGCAGCTGGCCAGGAGCGCATTATTTTTCACAACAAACAGATCATTTGCAGGGAGCACCCGCTTCCTCTGCAACATTTCTGGCACAGAGGTTTGAAGCTGGAACACTGGTGATTCAGAGGAAACCAACAAGGGTGATGATGAGGTGCTTGCCGAGGTCTGGAGCCCTCTTCCAGCCTGGCATGCAGAGGGATTTGAAGTAGAATGGGACTGAGCAGGTTGGATAGGGACAGGACAACTAGAAAAAGAAGAGGAGGGGCCTGTTGCTGCTGCTTTTCCTCCACCCATCCTATTGTAATTCTTTACATATTCGAACTCCCGTCTATGGTGGTTGCGCAGATGGCTTATCATCAGCCCTGAAGTGCCGAACCCGGTGCCAAATTTGCCTTTGCTCACCGATTTGCGGCACACAGAACAGACTGCCCTGGATTCATCCTCTTCCAGAACAATAAAATAATTCCATGCAGGGGACGTGCGTGCACGTGGAGCAGTGGTGCGACCTGTTCTAGCACGTCCATGCTCAGCATTGGACTGGTGGGTACTGACAGACGGGAAAGCACTTGCAGGCTGCTGGCCAACTGTCTGCTCTGTTTCTCCATGCTGCTCATGCCTGCTAGTGCCTAACCCACCAGATAGCAACTACGTTGGATCAGCCGCCTCATCACCCAAAACATCATCCAGTTCAACCAAAGCACTGGAACCCATAAGTGACTCTTCTGGACCCTCCACCTGGCCACGAAACACCTCTGTAGTTGACTGGTAGTGATGTAGATTGGTGGTGACACAAGCTCCCAGTTGTGATGGATTACTGGATGAAGAAAACACAGGGGCCATTTCTGTCACCACAGAACCCACCGCTTCTTGGGACCTTGGTCCCATGGTCTCCTCCAATGCCTCATCCCAATCCTTCTGCACATCTCTCTCATTGACATAGGTGTGCTTTAATTCTGGAGGAGAGTACTGGGAGGAAGCAACCTCGTCAAGAGAAGCACCTGCGGGCGGGTTCTGATCATGAGAAACCTGGCCACTACTGGTGCTGCTTCCACTAGGTTCAAGTTCCTCACACTGGGTAGAGGGTTCCTGACCAAAATAATCTACAACTCTGTTCGCCTGCTGCTCTGTCAAGGGCGGAACGCTTCCTGCTGCTGCTGCCACCCTCAACCTGATCACGTACTTGGCGTGATCCACCAACACCACCATCACTCCATCTTCTTTTAGGAGTAGCAGGAAATTGCTGCTGCTCTCGCTCCATTGTTTTGGGGCCAAAAAGTTTATTAGGGAAGGGGTATGAGCGACAGAACCAAAGTAAAGTAAATCCACCTAACTTGAACTAAAAAACAGATAAGAAAATTAGGGGGTGAAATAAAGAAAATAAATCAAAAACAAAATAAAGAAAAAAAATGAACTTAGAAAGCAAAAAAACCTCTTGCATTACACTCAACTAATCAATCACCTCTCTCACTCTGTCAAACACTAAGCCTGCGGCCTGGCTGGCTCTCTCTAACCCTCTCCACACAGCAACTACTAGTACACTACACTACAATCTAACACTCAAACTAACAATCTACTGTCACTCACTCACAAATACACCTACTATTGCTAATAGCTCACACTCAGTCTAATTCTCTCTCACAGTCTTTAAAAAGACTTTTGTTTTATATACAGTCTTTAAAAAGACTATTGTTTTATGAAGAAAAAACTAATATGGGTCTTTCTCTCCTCTCTCCAAAACACCAGACTGAAACCCACAAGCTTCGTGACTGTCACACCTCCCTTATATACTGTAAAAAATGGGTGGGATAGCTGATGATAGGTAGCTAGGAGCTGGTTGCTAACGTAGAATTGGTTGGTGTTTGTTAAGACTCTAATTGGTGCAGAAATTCCGTTTTTAATGCAGAAATCAGCATGTTTTAAGCTTCTGTGATGGGTCTATCCCTTCTAAATCTTCTGATTGGCTTAAAAATTCTGCCTAACAGCAAATGCAGCTTTTACACGCTTCTGATTAAATTCCGACGGAATTCCGCATAGAAATTCCACTATTTACCGATTACCGCTATAGATGTTCCGTTCCGGCTCACTGGAGCGGAACTGCCAATTTCCGACCGGAATTGTGGAAATCTCCATTCCGCGGTATCCGACGAGCAATCCTACTGCCCGGGGGTTCAGAATGTTAACAATTTATAGGTAAGTTGGTGAACAAATTTACTTTTAATTGTCCATTCTGACTTTTTGTGACAATAGGAAAGCAGGCAATTTAGGCTTGAGCATGCTAGAGGTGATTTAATGAAACAGGGTGATAGCACAGCAGGGCAGTGAACTTGGACGCATAACCAAAGCCATACTGGAGTGTTCTATAAGTAAGAACCTGAATATTGTAACTGATATTCCATTGTTGTTGAATACAAATTTAATCTCAGTTCAGATATAAAAATTACAGATGAATTTGCAAACAGTAGTTCAAATGTATCACCTTTGTTTTATCTGCAGAGACAGTTGCATACATAGCTCCGTCTTCCTGTGAGTAATTAGTGTTCATTTTCTGACTGCTGCATTTGAATATTTCTTCAAAGCTGTAATGCTCCCTGCTTTGTGCAGCTAACCACACACTGGATTATTAAGTGTTACTGCACATTCATTAGTTACAGAGAAAGCATCTCTATGACATAGAGTAGGGACACCAAGAGCCAAATATAGGGAAGTATGTAATGGTAATTGAAATGAAGTATGATAGAGTAATAAGCTATATTCACAAAGCAGCGCTATTTCAAAGGCAACCACTGCATAGGTAGGTGGGGAGATTAGACCTGACCCCACTCAGGATTAAGAAGTAGCTCTCCATAGATGAGAAAACAAAAGGGGTAAGACCAGGGGTGGACTTGATAGAGCGTAGTATGGATACAGAGGCACCAAAAGAATAAACATATCTAAAAAGTTTAAAACATGAGGAGGAAGTGGTGGACTCGCCTCCTCCAAGCAGACACAAAAATTGCCAATGTGTTTGTCAGATGCAACAAGTTTATTTACATACTCCGGAGGACAATGCAATGCATTTCGCAGGTTTGATCCTGCTTCATCAGGCAATGACAACGGAGCAATAGCATATGTGGTCAGTAGAAGAGCCAGGCACCTCTTTCTCTATGACATGCACAACAGGCCGCAAAATTAAATGGAAAGATAATTTTAATAACATTAAATAACACACTTAGTGTATTAATAACACATCAGTATATTATCACTGATACACAACACATCATTTTTCTTTTAACAAAAGGGGATTTTTAATTTAAACCCAAAGTATAATGTGGACATTATAAAATGATAATTATATGCCTGTTGCCTTATGTCCAACATACTGTACAGAGAAGCACAATAGTTCACATTTTGTGCAGTATACTAAAAATAATGTCTATCAAATCCAGACATAAATCCATGTGAGAATTTACAAGTCATGAAGTCTGCTGTCCACACCCAATTTGACAGTGCTGTGACAGTTTTGACAAGGGGAATCGGAAATGTTTTCAGGCTACACATACACATAGTTGGCTGATACTTAACTTAGAGCACAAGTTACTGCCATGGGTGACTCTACCAAGTATTAATTAATGAATTTAAGAATATTACAGGTAAGATGTCATGATTGCCAGCCAGGCAGGATGCTGGTTAATTAATGACCTATTCTATTACATTTTTATGTAACTCCATCACATGATTTTATGACATCCAGAAACTCTGTAGAGGTAACCCCACCAATGGACAAGGCTTTGGGGGAGAGGGGCAGGATTTACCATCTCTTTCTTCCAGAGCCCCCATATCATAGACAATGCCGGCTGGTATAGCTCAGGGTGTGGAGCCCCATGCAGTCTGGATTCCGAAATCCTGCTCCACCAGTCTACATGGGAGGCAAGGACTTTAAGAGGCTTCAATTCAATTATTATTTTATTTTTTTTTATTTCAAATAATTGGTATATTTGACAGGGATCCTTATACTCCAATTGGATTAGGCTCTTGCTTCAGACCCCATATTTTATTAATTCCTGATGTTCATTGTCCTCCAGCCCAGAGATGTCTTTAGGCCTTTATTCACCAGAAAAATACATGATGTCACGCAATGGCATATGACGGGCGTGAACGGGAGTTCAAACGATCTCAGCACTTTGCACAGGAGTGGTGGGGGATCTGATTCACTGTGGCATTCATAGTCGCCGCGCACCACAAAAGGTATTAGTTTATTGCGCACATGTACCCACATGGCAAAATCATGGAAACAATCGCTCGCCACACCACAAAATTGCTTCAAAAATTGTGACATGGGTATATTGCTTTAGTAAATCAGGCCCAATGTCTGATCCAATTTGGAGAGTAAAGAGAGTGCCTCTATGATGCAAGACCTTTAATTCAGTTTGCAAATTGCAAAAGAAACGCACTTACAAGATTGTATAAATTTGCAAGCATATCTCACATGCTCAATGTTCCACTCCTCGGACGCCAACGATGGTCAGCGGGGGACATCAACAAGATCCTGACTTGACAAAAACACACTGGCGTGTCGAAATGCATCGCCATTATAACCTGACATAAGGACCTTGCCTGGACTGCAGACCTACCACGGACCCTTGTACGTGCAATCTTGTACATGCATTTCTTTTACAATTTTGAAACTGAATTAAAGGTTTTGAACCATAGAGGCGGTCTCTTCTCTCTCCTTTTTCTGATACAGACACTTGTCAAATCCCACCGCTGAGAGAGCTGCACTGGATGCTACCTTTCCTTCTTTCATCGTTGGACTGCATTGGAGAACTGATTTACTTTGGACATAAAATCCTTTAAGGTGCCCATACACTCGTCAGATTAGCAGCAGATAGATCATCCGATGGATTTCTTATCTATCTGATGTGTTTTTAGAACATTTTTTACTAGGATAGAATTCTAATAGATTTCAGTTTGAAATCTATTGAAATTCGATCTGATGGCATTTTTTTGCCATCAGATTTCCATTAAGGCCAATGCAAAATGATAAGCAATCTCATCAGATCGACCTAGATTTTCCACCCTGCCAGTGCGATGGAAATCCATCGAAATCGATCGAAATCGGTCGTCGATCGGTCGATTGGCCAACCGATTTGCAGTCGATCAAACGATCGATCGATTTTGATCGATCGATCGGCCAGAAAATCGGCTGAGTGTATGGGCCCCTTTAGTCCTGGTTGTAACACACGGCGCACATATATTTGTCTATTGTCTCATCCAATTTGTCTGAAAGTCAATTTATTTTGGTCTGTGGTGCTGAAAATGAGACAAGCAATAATTAATTAACAAAGATAAAATGATCCATAGTCATTCATCCATATGAATAATCCTATGTTTAGTGAAGTATACTGCATATTTACTTTGAAGATTTCTCTGCACATTAGCCAGACATATAATTGCTTGACCACTGAGCTCACTTAACATAGGTCACACCGCAGCGTTATAAAAGGTCTGAGCTGGTTACATAAAGACAGTGATTTTCAGCTAATTCTCGTGATTGAAAGGTATTTCATAACCCACCTGGGGCCATTAATCAGCATTTGGTGGATTAAGTTTAACCTTGGTGCATGTGTGAAACTATTAAATGTAAATCTGCTGAGGTTTCCATAGGTGCAGAAAGCCGAAACATGATGATAATGTCTGGAAGGCAGTGTCTAATTACTTATCATTGTTTTGTCTAGAGTGGAAAAATGACTCTTATTTCTTGAGCATATGTTTCAAAGCAGATGCGTTTTCCTTATGTTTGTCATTAACAGTAAGCTTGTAAAAGTTGTATAAGTTCAGCTGTACATCATTTTGTTTATTTTCCTTGCAACAAAAGAATGCGGATCGACTGACACTTACAGATTTTATAGCTGAGTCCAATCTAAGCTCTTTGTGTTAAAGCCACTATTGTAAGGCAATTAATTCCATGGCTGATGTTGGAAACTAATAGGAGAAAACAAGAGTAGAGATTGGAGGCAAGAGTCATGCATTTATAAGATTTACTGCTTTACACCTCATCCTATATCAATGCACATCAGAGGAGAGGATAAAAAGAAACAGACCTGTTAAAAAAAAATAACTTGAAGTCTTTTTCCTGGCTTTTTCCATGTGACCTGACTGACCAATGAGAGAATGTAAGTATATCACTTAGTGTATTGGTGGCTGGAGTTTGACCTATCAGTGAGAGGAGCTTGTTTTTGCTATCAGGTGTGAATTACTCGTGGGTCCCACAGACTTGAGCAGGGCCAGATTTACCATAAGGCACTGTAGGCATGTGTCTACAGGAGCCTGATGATGGGAAGGTGGCTCACTCCCCTCTCCAAGTGCCTCCCTCCCTCCTCTACTCCATAGAGCCAAATTAATCCATGCCATGCACTGATGAGGATCAAACAATCCGAAACAGTCTGTATGCATGTTGGATTATTATGGCTCTGTACATATTAACAAGCTGACACATCATTGCATTCCAGCGGTTCTGGAGGTGTGTTTAGCTTCTAAGGGTACAATGGTTAATTTGCATATATTCAGCAGTGGTGCCTGGGAGACATCTCGAGCTCACTCCAACCTGAATTATCGCAAATTCTTTCTGTTTTAGGAAAGTAAACTTTTGTTTTCCTTCCCTATGCAGAGGTCTGAGCAGGGAGTAAATGCGACCCAGCTCTCGGCATTCCACTTATGAGATCTTTCAGTCAGAGGCACCACTGGCTACTTAATACTGACCAGTACCTCTGGCTACCTACTAGGCAACAAAAGAAAGGGAGAAGTGACATCTGGGACAGCCAGCACACCTTTGTTGCGGTTCGGTGGGGGTTTGTAGGTTCATGGAGGTTGAGCTCCTGTGATGTAAGTCTAGGTCTGGACTTAAGTATAGTATATCCTTCCCAACAACAAATGTTTTGAAATATGAAGAGATCCCTCATCATCTCTAGGGATGAATGAGCAAAATTTGTGAGGTCGGCCACAGAGAGAATGGACCGCAATCTCACTTAACAGGATTCTTATGAAATTGGCAGTCAAGAACACCTTGTAACGTTCATGAGTTGTGAAAAAAAAATACAATTCTTACTCTGCATCCCCGACCCCAAAACATACACATATAGGTTAAAGAGGAACTGTAATCAAAAGAACATAGTTAATACAATAAAAGCTAGATTTTGAGGATCACTGTCTCTACCATTAACCCCCCTTGGTCTCCTCCTCTAGTGTCTCTACCCTGCTACGTTGTAGATTCCAAGCTTGAAAAAACAAGGACATTTCTCTAGTGATTTCTAATTCTGATGTACTTTATCACGTCATCATGTACCAGTATTGGTGTTGTCTTAAAGAGACACTGAAGCGAAAACAAAATTATGATATTATGATTTGTATGTTTAGTACAGCTAAGAAATAAAACATTAAGATCAGATACATCAGTCTAATTGTTTCCAGTACAGGAAGAGTTAAGAAACTCCAGTTGTTATCTCTATGCAAAAAAGCCATTAAGCTCTACGACTTTCAAAGTCATGGAGAGGGCTGTCTTCTGACTTTTATTATCTCAACTGTTAGTGAACAAATTTCTTTTTTCTCTGCCAGAGGAGAGGTCATTAGTTCACAGACTACTCTGAAAGAATCATTTTGAATGCTGAGTGTTGTGTAATCTGCACATATTACAGAATGATGCAATGTTAGAAAAAAACACTATATACTGTACCTGAAAATAAAAATATGAGAATATTTTCTTTGCTGCTAATCTTCTAGTAATTATTCATAGTACACAACTAATTTATTATATCATATATTTTTTTCCGCTTCAGTGTCTCTCTAAGCCACACACTCTGTGCGACTTTGTGTGTGTGAGGACCTGGATTATATTGTAGCACCACTCTCTGCAAGCACAGTTAGGTAATGATACAGGGGTCTATGCTGCCATGTACAAAACATGTTTTAGTGAATGCAAAAGCAGTTGTTGTTTTTTTCTTCTAAAGCAAACCTGTGAAAACTTGCATGGCAAATAACAGGTAACAAGGCTGGATACTATACAGCCTTGACACCTCAGCGGTATCGGTCACTTTAAAGTCCATGCCATAGCTTCAATATAACAGTAGTAGTGGTTTGACGTGTGGAATTAATTTTGCTTGTAGAGAAGGACAGTTGTTTTGCAAAGTGCCCAATGTTTATACAAAATTACAGCTGCAAACTTATTCCAATGTAGGTTAGGTATTGAATGACTCCTTCAGACTCAGACTGCTCAGCATGCTCATGGTGAACCAGAACTCCTAGGAGTGTGTAGGGACTGTAATGTTAACAAGCTGACAAATCATTGCATTCCAGCGGTCCTGGAGGTGTGGTTTAGTTTTAAAGAGAAACTCTGACCAAGAATTGAACTTTATCCCAATCGGTAGCTGATACCTCCTTTTACATGAAAAATCTATTCTTTTTCACAAACAGACCATCAGGGGTGCTGTATGACTGATATTGTGGTGAAACCCCTCCCACAAGAAACTCTGAGGACCGTGGTACTCCTGGCAGTTTCCTGTCTGTGAACCTTGCTGCATTGTGGGAAATGGCTGTGTACAGCTGTTTCCAACTGCCAAAAAAGCATGCAGCAGCTACATCACCTGCCAACAGTAAAAATGTCCCCATGTAATAAATGTCAGAATGTAAATCAGGAATTTAAAAGATTTTACAATGGGCAAACACTGAATAAATCATTTATGCATAATTATTGTAAAAATGAAGCACTTTTTTAATTACATTATTTTCACTGGAGTTCCTCTTTAAGGGACAACAAATAGATGATTTTCATATTTAGCAGTGATGCATTGTGGAAATCCTCAGAGCTCACTCCAATCTGAATAATCACAAATACGTTCAGTTTCAAGAAGGCTAACCTCTGTTTTACCTCAGACGCTTACATCAGAGTAACAATAAGGACATAATGTGCAGCCATTTTAAACTGCAGTAGAAATGTTCCTGAATAGAGTACTGGTTAAGGGCACTGTCTTTGCCATGGGAGACCAGGGTTCGAATCCTGGCTCGGGTGAATACCTATTCAGTAAGGAGTTCAAGGCAAGACTCCCTAACACTGCAGGGTGGCCTCTTGAGCGCGTCCCAGTGGCTGCAGCTCTTGAGCGCTTTGAGTCCGACAGGAGAAAAGCGCTATATAAATGTTCGGATTATTATTATTATTATTATTATTATTATAGAAATGGTGCAGTAAATGCACAGTGTTAAAGTGAACCGATCACCACTTTTAGCACCCACCACATCTCAATAGAGATGGCCCGAACGGTTCGCCCGCGAACTTATTCGCACAAACTTCAGTGGTTCGCATTCGCAGTGAACCGTGAACTATATGCGAGTTCGACCTGCCCCTATGCTACATCATTAGGGTCAACTTTGACCCTTTACATCACAGTCAGCAGGTACAGGGTAGCCAATCAGACTGCACTCCCTCCTGGAGCCCCCCCCCCCCCTTATAAAAGGCAGGCAGCGTCAGCCTTTTCACTCACTCGTGTGTCTGTAGTAATTAGAGAAGGGAGAGAACCTTGCTGCTGACATAGGGAAAGCTTAGTTAGGCTCTTGTGTTAAGCTTGTTAGGTTGCTCTTTCTTGCTGATCTTATTGCGAAAAAGCACTCCTCATCCTCAACAGCTCTTTTGAGATCTAATGTTGTTCTTGTGATCTATTTTTTTTTTTGTGTGTGTGTCCCACAGACACTTGTGTTGCATATACAGCCCTGTCAGTCAGTCGCAGCTGCTGGTGGGACCTTGGCCCCTTGAAATTCCTACTGTGCCACTGCCAGGCCCAGCACATCCAGTGACGGTACATGTGTGTGTGACAGCTGCACATTTGTAATACCAATCACTGCATAGCCACCTGTTCAGTGCACCTACCTACCTACCTACGTGACTGCAAGCAGTGTTATATACCAGTCACTGCACCTGTTCACGGTACCTGTGTGTGTGACAGCTGCGAATTTGTAATACTAGTCATTGCATAATTGTTCACAGTACCTGTGTGACCGCACGCTGTGTAATATACCAGTCCGTGCATACCTGTTAACTGCACCTGTGTGACAGCTGCACATTGTATTGTAATACCAGTCACTGCATAACTTTCACTGCACCTGTGTGACTGCACATTGTGTTTGTCAAGTCAGTGCATACCTTGCAACTCATCCCCCCCCCCCCCCCCGATATGGACAAAACAACAGGCAGAGGCAGAGCCAGAGGCAGACCCAGAGGCAGGCCACCTGGCAGGTCTGTTCGAGGTGGTGCTGATGTGATTTCATGTGGCCCCAGCCCAAGATATAGTGCTCAGAAGGAGGCACGTCCCATCAACTCCCAAGATTGTCAGAACGTGGTTGCCTATTTAACACAGAACACCTCATCTTCCACAGCCACCAGTGCTACTACAAGCACCACATCCGCTGCTTTTGACACTTCACAGGAGTTATTTGGTGGGGAATTCACTGATTCACAGACATTATTGTTACAATAAGATGAAGGCACTAAGCAATTTACACCACCTCATATGTCTGAGTTAGGCGACACTATGGACGTAACGTGTGAGGAGGAGGATGATGAAGTACCTGCTGTTGGTGCCGTTTATGAGGTGTCTGAGGCAAGCGAAGCTGGGGAGGATGATTATGATGATTATGATGATATGGATGCCACATGGGTTCCTAAAAGACAAGATGACCAAGGGGACAGTTCAGAGGGGGAGTCAGAGAGGATTAGGAGGAGACGAGTTGCTGAAAGAAGCAGGGGGAGCTCATCTGGTGGCAGTGTCCGGCGCCATGTATCGCCACCTATGGACAGCCAGCCAACATGCCCTTCAATGTCAGCTGCTGAGGCCACCACAGTGCCAACATCCCAGGGGGCTCAGCGGTTTGGAAATTTTTGTGTGTGTCTGCCTTAGATCAGTGCAATGTCATCTGTTTTCTCTGCCACCAAAAATTGAGCCGTGGAAAGGCCAACAGCCGCATAGGGACAACTGCCTTACGAAGGCACATTGAGAAAAGGCACAAACTGCAATGGGAAGAGCACCAGAGGAAAAGCAGCACACAAAAGAAAAGCCACCCTCCTTCTGCTCTTCCTCCTTCAGGTGCATCATCTTTAGTCACTTTCTCCCTTGCACCTTCACAATCCCAGCCACCCTCCTCCACTCCGCCTCTCACCTTGAGCGGTTCCTGCTCCTCTGCACTCAGCAGCAGCCAGGTGTCCATGAGGGAAATCTTTGAGCGGAAGAAGCCAATGTCTGCCAGTCACCCCCTTGCCCAGCGTCTGGCAGCTGGCTTGGCGGAACTGTTATCTCACTAGCTGTTACCATACCAGCTGGTGGACTCTGAGGCCTTCCAAAAATTTGTGGCCATTAGGACACCGCAGTGGAAGATACCAGGCCACAATTATTTCTCAAAAAAGGCGATACGCAAACTGTACCATGAAGTTGAAAGGCAACTGGTGTCATCTCTGGCACACAGCGTTGGGTCAAGGGTCCACCCGACCATGGATGCCTGGTCTGCCAAGCACAGTGGGCAGGTACATTACTTACACAGCCCATTGGGTCAACCTGGTGACCGCTGGCAAGCAGGGAGTACATGGCTGTGCAGTGGACCAAGTTGTAACACCTCCACGGCTTGCAGGCAGGCCTGCTGCCACCTCCTCTCCTTCTCCTCCTACTCCTTCTGCTACATCCTCTTTGCTGTCGTCCTCCTCCTTGGCAGTGCTACTCTACTGGTGCTGCGATCTCCTCTCCAGCTACACAACCCCAGCTCCCCAGGGCCTATGCTGCATGCCAGGTACGACGATGTCACGCCATCTTAGACATGTCTTGCCTCAAAGCGGAGAGTCACACTGGAACAGCTCTCCTGACTGTTCTTAACAAACAGGTGGATCAGTGGCTGACCCCGCACCAACTGGAGTTCGGCAACGTGGTGTGTGACAATGGTAGCAATCTCATTTCAGCTTTGAATTTGGGAAAGTTGACACATGTACCCTGCATGACACATGTGCTGAATCTAATAATTCAGAGATTTGTGTCTAAGTACTCAGGTTTACAGCAGCAGTCCAGGAAGGTGTGTGGGCAATTCAGGCGGTCTTACACGGCCATAGCACGCTTTGCCGATATACAGCGGAGAAACAAATTGCCGGTGAGATGCTTGATTTGAGATAGCTTGATTCGCTGGAATTCAACCCTCCTGATGTTCAACCGCCTGTTACAACAGGAGAAAGACATCAAACAGTATCTCTACAACTAAAGTCAAAGGACACACTCTACTCTGGGGAGATGGGGATGTTCTGGCCGAAGTACTGGACACTCATGCGAAATGCCTGCAGGCTCATGCGGCTGTTTGAGGAGGTGACAAACCGTGTGAGTCGCAGTGAAGGCGCCATCAGCGACGTGATCCCATATGCTTTCTTCCTGGAGCGTGCCGTGCGTACAGTGGTGGATCAAGCTGTGGAGGAGCATGAACAGGAACAGGAAGAAGAGTTGTGGGATCAATTCTCAGCAGAAGCAGATGATTCCTCAACACCTGCGGCAGCACAGAGGGGGGAGGAGGAGGAGGAAGAGTCATGTGGGGAAGAGGAGTCAGTTGATGAGGAAGGTGTTTTTTTGGAGGAAAAGAAGGAGGCGGCGGAAGAACAACTGCAGCAGGTGTCGCAGGGGGCTTGTGCTGCTCAACTTTCCTGTGGTATTGTTTGTGACTGGGGGGAGAAGGAGAACTTAGCTGACATCACTGAGGAAGAGCAAGAGGAGATGGATAGTACATCTGCATCCAACTTTGTGCAGATGGAGTCTTTCATGCTTTCCAGCCTGTTGAAGGACCCCCGTATAAAAAACTCAAGGGGAATGAGCTGTACTGGGTGGCCACGCTACTAGACCCTCGGTATAGGCACAAAGTGGTGGAGATGTTTCCAAATCACCAGAAAGCAGAAAGGATGCAGCACTTGCAGAACAATCTGGCAACTATGCTTTACAGTGTGTTCAAGGATGATGTTACAGCACAATGGAATAAAGGTGCCGCTGCCAGTAATCCTCCTCCTCCCATGTCCACGCAGGCAAGGACAGGACACTCTAGCGATCTCATGGTGATGTCGGACATGTGGACATTCATTTAGTCCAACGTCTCGCCTTAGCCCTTCCGGATCCACCCGCAACCAACGCCTGGACTGGCCGGTAGCCAACTACCTGGCCTTAAATGTGGATGTAGACACTGTGAGCAGCGATGAACCCTTGGACTACTGGGTGCGCAGGCTTAACCTGTGGCCAGAGCTGTCACAATTTGCCATCCAACTTCTATCTTGCCCTGCCTCAAGCGTTTTGTCAGGAAGGACCTTCAGCGCAGCTGGAGGCATTGTCACTGAGAAGTGAAGTCGCCTAGGTCACAAAAGTGTTCAGTACCTCACTTTTATCAAAATCAATGAGTCATGGATCCCGGAGGGTTACTGCCCGCCTGAAGTCAGTTCCCCACACAGCATCTAAGCCTGCACGACGTGTGACTGCCTTCTCTGCCACCACCAACAGGGTCCAGGACTCCAGGAGGATTCCTGAATTTTTAAGGCCAGCAGCGGCCACTATAATAATTTTTCTGGTTCGTGTACATGCCTGCCTAATTTTTCTGGCTGCAGAAAGGGGCTTGCGTATCACAATGAAGCAATGACTGCTGGCCGTACGAGTGTCTCGGGGGGGGGGGTCACACCCAAGATAACAAGGTTGTTGCTTCATTGTGGACCGACCAAATTTGATCTGCTGGACAGTCACTGTTCTGTCATTGAGCTACCTCAGCCTGGCGACCATATGGTCTGGAAAGCCACCATTACCTGCACTCTCGTCATGTTGCGCACCAGTCCAGCACGGCCATTACTACACAAACTGCTGTGTGCGGTGCGTTACACAGTGAGTTTGGTCTGTCAGTATGAAGCAGTACACAAATTACACTCCCTGATTGATGTATACACCTGCAAGATGTTTTAAAGCACTTTAGGCCTCCAATTTAGCATGCAATGTGATTTCTGCCCTTAAAACGCTTCTGTGTGTCAAATCCAGATTTTTCCCTGGGACTTTTGGCGTGTATCCCACTCCCCTATGCAAAAACTCAGATGTTAGGCCCCTTGAAACATCTTTTCCATCCCTTTTGTGGCCAGCATATATGTTTCTAATTTTCAAAGTTCGCCTCCCCATTGAAGTCTATTGCGGTTCGTGGAAGTTTGCGCGAACCAAACTTTTTGCAGAGGTTCGCGAACCAAAAATCGGAGGTTCGAGCTATCTCTACATCTCAATAGCACATTAAAGGAAACCTAAACTGAGAGGGATATGGATGTTTCCTTTAAACAATACCAGCTGCCCTGCAGTCCTGCTGCTCTCTTTGGCTGCAGTAGTGGCTGAATCATACACCTGAAACAAGCTTGCAGATAATCCAGTCTGACTTCAGTCAGAGCACCTGATCTGCATGCTTGTTGAGGGGCTGTGGCTAAAAGAGAGACACAGGATCAGCAGGAGAGTCAGGCAACTGATATTATTTTAAAAGGAAAAATTCATATCATTCTCAGTTTAAGACTCCACAAGGAAAATATAGAAAATATAGAAAATATAGAAAAATAGATAGAAGTGGTACTTAACCTCCTTGCCGGTCTAATTCCCCTGGCAAGGAGGCAGCGCAGCATTTTTTTTTTTTTTAATTAAATCATGTAGCGAGCCCAGGGCGCCCTACAAGATAGCCGCTGAGCAGCGGCAGCTCTGCAGCCACTCCGATCGCTTCCGCCGATCGGAGTAAGCAGGAAATCCCGATCCACCCCTCAGCGCTGCCTGGCCCTGATTGGGGAGAGGTGGCTTGGCACGGCTAATCGGCGGCGAGCAGTGGTGATCGGAAGTTACAAGCAGCTAGCAAAGTGCTAGCTGCTTGTAACAAAAAAAAAATTATGCAAATCGGCCCAGCAGGACCTGAAAAATCCTCCTGCGCAGGTTACCCCGAGCTGAACTCGGGATAACCGGCAAGGAGGTTAAAAAGTTGGTTATTTTGTCGATATGGCTTGTAAAATCATTTTAGCCAAAAAAATAAGACTAGAAAGGTGAAGTGAGGAGTCACACAATTAAGCAAGCCCATCACTTAACCCCCTTGGAGTTCTGATTCTTTAAGGATTTTATGGTCTAAAAGCTGTGCAATTTTTTTGCACCCTTTCAGACCCTAAAACCTGGAAAAAATCATGCTGCCAGGGAGATCTACAGCTGCATAGCAATCACTCACCTCCCTGGCTCCAGCGCTGCAGTAAGCCTCCATCCTCCGGGTGGCACTTCAACTTTAAAGTGAGATTGTCGGCTGTTGTCCTGACGACAGCCGGAGATCTCACTAGCAGGAAGCAGAGCCCCGGAGGAGAGGAAGAAGAATGCCAGCCCGCTCTGCGCATTGCTCTGCATTCAGCCTCCGGTGGCTACCCCGAGCAGAGGTCGGGATTACCGTTCTTAGCTGCGGTTTTCCGCCCCGACCCAAGCTCGGGATAACCGCCAAGGAGGTTAAAGGGAAATTCCTCTTTTGTTGAAACTTACAACCCTTTCAGTTTAGTTCTATACACTTCAAGGATGAATGAATGACCATTAGTTCAGCCTCCCTATAGGAATTTATGTACAGTGGTTGTACAATGGTTAATATTAACTATATTTATCGGCCGCCCTTTTTTTCTGCTTATTTTCACCATATTAATGATAATTGCATTAGAGTCTATGGCGGCGCCCTTTTCCTCCACTAGCCACTGGCGCCCTTTTTTCCTGCTTCCGGAGACATTGCCCCCATACAATCTCTAGCATTAATGCTGTTTGGTGCAACTGGTTTCAATTTAACTGATGAACAGAACTTTTATTTTATCTCAGTGTTATAGAGGTAATTGAAAAGTTGAGCCAGCAGTGGTGTGGAGAAATTGCTGCGTGGAATAAACCAACTGACAACACAGATGATCAGAACTAGAGGAACGTGAACCACTGGGTCCAGATGAAAAACTGATGCCACTGTAAAAACTGATGCATTCAAATGTAAAATGGATCAGTTTTTCATCAGTGGAAATCCAGCCTAACAGATGGTAAAGCTGCATCCGGGTCCTTGAAGTGGGAGAACAATAGATACAGCTGCTTGTCATCTTCCTACACCATGCAACCTCTTCCTGGCCTCTGCATTGAGGCAGCAGTAAGTCTATGACATAACTGGGGAATAAGATGGTACAATGCTGATATAGAGTATATACACGGTAGAACAGGTGCGGTTGGGTGCAGCACGGGTGGAGATTAAATTGAGCGTCAGAGATAAGCTCAAATTTTCACCATAGTTGTTATTGCAGAGACTTACATGTTTTTGAATTGGCCATCGTCTTCTTCACAACTGTTCTTCGGTCTTCGTCAACTGGTTCCTGCACCAACCCTGTAACGGAGGTAGAGCCGATTTTACTTTAACTGTTTACTGCTAGGTAGGTCACTACTAGTCATTCTTCACACAGCTTTTCATTATCTAGCATAGGTTAACTCCTGTAGCTCATGAAACTTACCAGAATTGAAAACAAAAAGTTTAGTACATGAATTGATAAATTGCTTAGATCTGTAAGCTTTTGAGTCTGTTATAAGCACAATTGTGGCTTCACACATCTGCAGCAGACATGCAACCTCAAAAGCTGCCTTTATAAAGCTGGGTAATTAAATGAATGATTTTGCCTATTATTTTCACTCAATCTTGTTTCTATAGGCGAGCCCATTCATTTCTATGCCTTCACTCTTCTCTAAATATAAAACTGGAAGAAAATGCATATTTCAACACAACAAAGCTACAGATGGACAGGAATTTGCTATTCATTGTTTTTGCTATTTAAAATCCAAGCAACCAGCTGCAATCTAGATCAAATTACCCTGTGGCAAAAAAGCTGTTTAGTCATCTATAGTTTGTATAACTCAGATACGGGGGAATAGGCCAAAAGCTCAGTTAATTAACTCAATTCCCTGTTTAGATTCATGTTTCACTTGTGATTTAATACAGGAGAATGTAAAAACATAGTTCACGAATATCAATATTTTTTGTCTTATGAATTAATATACTGTGTATTACAAAGAGGTCACTGGATACATGTTATACATTAACTTTGGCTCATCAGAGACTATGCTCCTGTCTGTGCTGTGAAAACTCATATTTACCACCTTATTAAAAAGGCAATAATGTTTTGCAAACTACCAAAGCCCATAGCAACTAATTAGTCAGTATACTGAAGTTAGATCAGGAAAACAAGAACTTTGGTCTCCATGGGTTATTGCACTTTGCCCTCTGCTCATTGCCTTAGTAAAGCAAAACCACATTCACAAATGGTCTTAGTTATGTGTGTTTAGGGTAGTCTCCCATGGTACCATTCCTTAGAAGACTCATAACTTGACTTTCACATCTTTTACCTATTTGTTAAAATAAATTGTAATTTACATTATGCACATTTCCATTAAACCTATCTGGTAATAAGTTACAGAGCTTCTCTTTTCCTCACTGTCTTATCTAGTCATCATCACTGATTTATAACGTCTCCTCCACCACTGAAGCTGGTCCTTTGTGTAATGGGAATGAGTCATAAGTTCATAGGAGGCCAGGTATTTGTATTATATTATTTCCATGGATGTCAACTTCTGTAGCAAAGGTTATAAATTGAGTAAAATTAATGTTTTGCAGTGAAGAGGCATCATATTAAAGTAATTTACAGGGCTTAAGGCTGGCCCTAACCATAAATGTACAGTATTCAGAACTAAATTAGCAGTGTTGAGCAAACAATGTAAACGTTTCCTCACCTGCTGATTGTCGTATCAGCAGGGCATCATTTGATCTCTCTGAGGAAGAGTAGAACCAACAACAGATGAAGAAAGGATGACCCTGATTCCACCTTGTGTCTGTAACGCAAGTTGCACTATTCGTGCATTGCCGGAGTACCAGCCTTTTATGAATCAGAGCTTATATCTTCTGATTTTCATATGGAAACTGGTACCCACAGAAAAAAACAATTTTGTTCACTAACAGTAGGAATATGTTTTATCTGTTCATGTTTTATTACTTTGATACATGCAAATGAAGATGAAAATGGCTCAAACAGTTGAATTGGGGTTTTACACTTGGCCAACGTTGGTTCTTTCAAGAGTATGCTGAAACCACTAGTTTCTGCACAGTGCATACAATGGGTATAGAAAATAATTGCCCCCTTCAAATTTTCACATTTTGGTAATTAGCAGCCTGAAATGAAGACATACAGTCAAATCCATCTGTTTTTACGCAAGTTAACTTATGAAAGCCAAGAGGAAGATTTGTCAGCAAAAATCTATATTAATCACTGAAATAGGTAAAAGATCCTCTGCCCGCACATTAATGCTTTGTAGAACTGCTTTCTTTTTCTTCAATTATAGGTTTGAGTCTGTTGAGATGATTTTCTACCAACTTTGCACGTCTACACTGTGCATTAATTCCCCACTATTCTTTATAGAAATGTTTAAGCCCACTCAGATTGGAAATTGACTATTGCTGAGCTGCAATCTTCAAGTCATTTCATACAGATTTTCAATTAGGGTTTGAGTTATGACTAGGTCACACAGGGACTTTCACCTTTTCCTTCAGCTACAGTGTGGTCAATTTTGCTGTGAGATTTGGGTGAGTGTCATGTTGTAAAGTGAACCTTCTTCACAAAGACAATTTTCTGGCAGCAGGTTTTCCTCAAGACTTTAATTGCATTTTGCATATTCATTTTTATCCTATCTTATTAAAATGCCTCATTTGGCCTCACAATCTTCAAGGTGCATTTTTGACAAAGTTTGGTTGTGACTCAAAGGCCCTTATTCAATTGAATTTTTCTCCCAAGTGACATTTTCACACCTTACCAATACATTTCAAACCTTACCAATAAAATGCATTTTAAGCCACCAGCAAGCAATACAATATTTAGAATCATTTTGACAGCACTTGTTCACCTACTTGTTGGTACATTTTCAATTGCACAGTGCTGAATTTGTTTAAGCAGAAGATAAAAAATTGTCTTCTATCCTTAGGAGAAAAAGTGAATTGAATAAGGGTCAATTGCCCAATGCCCATATGCAATTAACTTTTTCACCTGAGTTTTCTCCTAGGAGATAATGTTTCATTTTCTATTAAATTAACTTTCTAGCAATCTGCAATTGAAAAAGTACCAAATATTAGGTAAAAGAGTACTATCAAAACTATTTTGAGTATTTTCTAGCTTGCTGGGGGTTTAACCAGGTAATGACAATGTAACTTATTAAAACGTCCTGTTTGAGCCTGGTAACGACAACAGGACATTTTAATAAGATGCTCGTTCCTGCCGCCACTCCACACATGTGCGTGCCCCCCCACCCCCGCTGCCGTTACCCGTTAGGACCCTGTGTACCGTGATTGGGGAAGAGGACCGAGCGGCCCTCTACCCAATCGTAATGCCTGGAATGAATGGACATGACCACGATCAGCAGCCATGTCCATTCATAAAATTGTCACAGTATAGTAAAATGTAAAAAAAAAAGTGAACACTTCCTATAAAACGGGAGAGTGTTCACTACCGCTATCTAGTGGCCAAAAAGTAATATTACACATACAGGCAAATACACATACACTTATTAAATATTAATACAATTAATAACTTACACTTCCAAAGCCTCCCCCCCCCAAAAAAAAAAAAACTTGTAAAAAAAAAAAATCAGTTAAAAAAATTACATAAATAGTTGCCTTAGGGACTCAGCTTTTTAATCTATATTTTATGAAGGAAAATTACTTTTACTTTACTACATAGGGGCTTGTAATTATGGACCGGACAAAAAAAACAAGCAAAACAAAACAGAAAACTAACACCTATATTTTCAAATAATATATTGTCGCCATACATTGTGATAGGGACATAATTTAAATAGTTTTAATACCTGGACAACTACGCAAATAAAATGTGTCGGCTTTATACACAGGAGAACGTTTAATTTTAAAACTATAATAGCCGAAAACTGAGAAATAATGATTTTTTTCCATTATTTTCTTATTTTTCCTGTTAAAACGCATTTAGAGTAAACAAAATTCTTAGCAAAATGTACTACCCACAGAAAGCCTAATTGGTGGCAAAAAAAACCAAGGTATAGCTAATTGTGCTGTGATAAGTAGTAATAAATTATTAGGGAATAAAAGGTAGGAGCACTGACAGGTGAAAATTGCTCTGATCAGTAAGGATAAAAACCCTTGGGGGTGAAGTGGTTAAGAGGCAGGGGCGTAGCAATGGGTATAGCAACCATAGTGTTGCTATGGGGCCCGCGGCAGCACTATGTCACAGGGGGCCCGCTGCTGAGAGGACGTTTTATTTTTTTTTAAATTATGCTGGCCCGGGCCCCCCTCCCTCCCCTCGGCGGGCCCCCCTCCTTTTATCAGCGGCGGGAGAGCGGCATATACATCAGGCTCCGGCTGAGTAATCAGACGCTAGAGGTCCAGCTGCCTCCGGGCTACGCTGTCTCCTCTGTATTGCTGCTGGCACCGCTTCCTGGTTTATTGCGAGCAGCAATACAGAGGAGACACCGTAGCCCAGGAGGCAGCTGGACATCTAGCGTCTGATTACCCCGCGGGAGCCTGATGTATATGCCGCTCTCCCACCGCTGATAAAAGGAGGGGGGACCCCAGGTGAGGCAGGGGGGATAGGAGTCGGGCCCCTACCCCACTAAACTACCCGGCTACCTACCCTCCCACCCAGCTACCTAACTGCCCACCCGGCTACCTAACTGCCCACACTCCCACCCGGCTACCTAACTGCCCACTCTCCCACCCGGCTACCTAACTGCCCACCCTCCCACCCGGCTACCTAACTGCCTACCCTCCCACCCGGCTACCTAACTGTCTACCCTCTCACCCAGCTACCTAACTGCCTCCTGTCCCACCCGTCTACCTATCTGCCTACCCTGCCACCCAGCTACCTAGCTGCCCACCTGGCTACCTATCTGCCTACCCTTCCACCCATCTATCTATCTGCCTACCCTGCCACCCAGCTACCTAACTGCCCACCTGGCTACCTATCTGCCTACCCTCCCACCCGTCTACCTATCTGCCTACCCTCCCACCCGGCTACCTAACTGCCTACCCAGTGCAGTGCCTGCACCGCAAATAGTGTGTCAGCCTGCCCAACCACCCACCCTCCAGGTAATTAATGTTAGCCCACTATAGACCTGGCTACATATATTGCATTTTGTGGGGAAATCTGGCGACAATCTGATTGCATTTTGTGGGGAAATTTGGCGACAATCTGATTGCAATTTGTGTGGAAATCTGCCAACAATCTGGTTGCATTTTTTGGGGAAATCTGCCACCAATCTGGTTGCATATTTTTGGGAAACCTGCCGACAATCTGGTTGCAATTTGAGGGGAAATCTGCCGCCAATCTGGTTGCATTTTGTTGAGAAATCTGCTGACAATCTGGTTACATTTTGTGGGGAAATCTGCCGACAATCTGGTTGCATGTTGTAGGGAAATCTGCCAACAATCTGGTTACATTTTGTGGGGAAATCGGATTTCCCCACAAAATGTTTGGGTGGGAGGTCCGAGGTCCGTGTGGTTGGAAGGTTGTGGGGGAGGGGCATAATTTTTTTGACTGGGGCCCAGTCATTTCTAGCTATGGCAAATGGGCCAATGTGGCTTTTTTGAGGAGTGGCTAATATGTTCTTTCAACCTTCTCATATAAGCTCCATTTTTTGAGCAATTGTGGTATTTTTGTCACATGCACATAGTGATCAGCCTTTGCCAAATATTTTCATAACTGCTTCTAAGTTGCCATAGGTCTCTTGATAGACTTTTTGATTAGCTTCCTCCTTACTCTTCTATCCAGTTTGGAGAGACGGCCTGATCCTGAAAGGATCCTAGCAGTACCAAATACATGCCACTTCTTAAAGAGAAACTGAAATGAGAGGGATATGGAGGTTGATATAGTTATTTAATTTTAAACAATACCAATTGCCTGGCTATCTTGCTGATCATCTGCCTCTTAGGGTGCGTACACATGCACTACCAAATGCAACGACGGGTCCGCCGGACCCTCCCGCTGCGCGGTCTGTAGCCGACAGTGTGCGTGTGTGTACGCGCTGTCGACGGACTGATAAGGCTGTTTCTGAATGATCCACTGAGCAGATCGTTCAGAAACAGCCTTTTCAGTCCGCCGACAGCGTGTACACACGCGCATACTGTCGGCTAAAGAACGCCCAGCGGGAGGGTCCGGCGGACCCGTTGTTGCATCTGGTAGTGCGTATGTACGCACCTTAATACTTTTAGCCATGCAGATTAGATGTTTCTTACAAAACTCTGACTGGATTAGCCACATGCTTGTTTCAGGTTTGTGTTTCACCTCTCACTGCTGCCAAAGAGATCGGCAGGACTGCCAGGTAAGCAGTATTGTTTAAAAGGAAATAAATATGGCAGCCTACATATTCCTCTCAATTAAGGTTCCCTTTAACAAAAGACAGACTAACCAACAAGCTCATGGTGAGCTAGAACTCACTGGATTGTGTAAGGGGCTACACTGGTCCAAAAAGCCCCCTTACTAAAATGCATGGAAAACAAAAGTTTGCTTTCTTAAAACAGAAAGTATTTGCGATAATTCAGGTTGGAGTGAGCTTGACATGTCTCCCAGTGCAACACTGCTGAATATATACAAATTAACCATTGTTGCCCTTAGAAGCTAAACACACCTCCAGATCTGCTGAAATGCAATGATGTAATGCTGGGGGGGGGGTCATACTTTCTGACCAACTAGCACAACAAGGCTGAGAGCTGGATAATGGAAGAGGTTACACAGGCTGCCCAGAGCAACTGCAGCTCTGGGCTTCCGATATCGCTACAAATAAAACACAATGGCTGCGCAGTGCGATGTTGCGCTGCCTTAGTTCGCACTGTGCTGCCTTAGCGATAGGAAGTATTCAGACAGGTACAAGACAGGACTATAGATTGGAGCGTAACTAGTAGCAACCGCAGCTCACAGTCACGTCCACAGAAGCCGAGCAAGAAGGCTAACAGTCACCAGCAAGCATCCACCCAGGCAAGACTACAGGATAGAACGTAACTAATAGCAACTGCAGCCTATAGTTACGTTCCCAGAAACTAGAGTAGCAGGAATACTAGCAATCACCAACGTGGTGATGGCAGAATCCAAGCTATCTGGATATTGGACTTCACTGATCCACCGCGGATGCAGCGAACGTTCATCAAGCATGGAACTAGGCAATACACAATGATAAGAAAAATAACAAATGCCTCAACTAACGGATAAATATATATTAGCAAGTCTGCATATATATTTATCAAGAACTAGCTAAAGCACAAGTAATAAAGTCGCATAGAACTACAATAACAGAACTATACAGAGTAACAAGGTGCCAGCATACTGACCACTATGACGGGCGGGGTACAAAATGGGAGGCAGACCTTTATGCTGGCATCAGCCAATGGATGCAGGTATGCAAATCTCCACCCAGCTGAATGGTAATCACTCAATCCTGAGCTGGCTTGATTACCATTTGCTAGCTGGCTGTGAATGCAAAGGACCCCCATAAGAAATGCATGCAGAATTATGTAACAACATGGATGCAGGAAATTCAGGGCTATCTGGCCGCAGCTCAGCTTCAACAAGCAATTGGTGAAATTATGACAGCATCCTGAGCTGCCCAGAACTGCCGAGCGATTGCAAATGACAATGAGACCCATTGCAAATGCACAACCGAATTCAAGCAGATAAGCCAGAACTGTTTGATTGCAGCTCCACTGCAACGGACAGAATACGCTACAGGAGGGATCCTTACAGTACAGAGCCATAATAATCTAATATGCATACAGACTATTTTGGATTGGTTGATTCTTATCAGTGCATGGCATGGATTAATTTGGCTCTATGGAGTAGGAATTGAAAAAGAAAGACTTTACTGTAATACTAAAGAGCGATAAAATTGATGTTTGGCCAATACGTTGCAACCAATAGTTGACTGCTTTCTTTCAATTATACTACAAAGCACTGGAATGCTCAAGCTGTTTTTATGCTGAACTAAATCTGTTTATTACACTTGATCATGGATGGAAACCTATTAACTAAAGGCTCATATACACATCAGACCACAGTCTTTGGAAAATGAAAGATCACAGACCAATTTTACCCCCTTTCATGTAGTATGAGAGCCATACCTACACAGTCTATTCTATAGAGCTGAACTCCCCATCAGACAGAAATCTTTGCAAGATGCTGCACACAAAGATGCTGTAGACATTCAAAAGATCAGTATCTGCAAAAGATCTGTTCCTGCAAAAGATCCATTCTTGCAAAATGCATTCATAGTCTATAAGATCTGCAGATCATCATATACACCTTGTGTATATGTCTATGTCTATGAACAAGATGGCGCCGGACGCGGACGCCTTGGCCACAGGGCTCCGGCCTTTTTTAGGAGGAAATCTCTCCTCCACTCACCTCTGAGCTTCACCTCTTGCTGAGGTAGGAGGCGGAGGACATGGGTACTGCCGGTCCAGCTCTGCAACGGCCACGGATCGGCATATGACGGCGAGAGGATCAGCTGCTGCCCACGTGCAGTGCGCAGGCATGGAGAGGCAGCACGGAGCTCTCTGATCTGCCGCCGCTGCCCCCGGACCATCGGCGACCATCTGCGACACCTCCCAGGCCCCCTCCCTAGTCCACTGGGGAGGATGTGGGGACACGGGAGAGCTCTCCACAGCGATCCATCAGCCGCATGACGGCTGCGGCATGCCAGCTGATCGGGGCCCACGTGCCCTCATTGAAATTCCACCGCCGCTGCCCAGACTGCTGAGAGACCTGTGTAGCCTGCCGCTGCTGGAGCCTCATACCACACTGGAGCCACACTAGCAGCTCTCCACCGCTGCTGCCGGGTCCTGGATCAGCGTCTGCCTTTTTACGCAGACATAGCAGGCCACTGATCCCGGATTGCTGCCCCGAGCCAGCCACCGCTGGCCAGCCACCGATTCTGGTCACAGTCTCCCAATGAGATAATGGACCTAACATGAAAAGTTGTTTGCGACATTTACTCTAGCACAGCACATGATTAGCAAACTAATCTTGAATAACCACTTAAACAATGGTCAACCAACTCAGACTAATCAGGAAAGAACCAAATCAGAAAGTACTCAGGAAAAAACCCAACAATTATTTTTCCTGATGCAGATCAGAACTAAGAACACTTCTCTTTCCTGATGTAATCTAACAAAAATCTTATGCATACTGCATGTGGGGGTACACTCATGTGTATAACTTAGCCTGCGGCAGGAATATTTCTCTTAGATCAACACAAGAAAGAAACTGTCTTATCTCAGTACTTACTCCAAGAGAAACTTCCATCTGCTCCTGTCTAGAAAAAGGCTTTTCTAAATACTAGGCCTTAGGTAGGCCAAGGTAAAAAAAAACCTTATGATAGCAACTAACTCATGCATAAGGTGGCCATATTTGGGAGAGGGTGGTCTTGACTCTACAATTTAGTTCACAAACCGTTTGTGAGGCATGGCAGACCACTCATCTTCCATCAGCCACTGTACTCCAAGCTATCTCTGCATCCTTTACTCAAAGTCACACACTCCTGTTAACCCAGGGGGCGGACACCAACCCAACTACAATCATACTCAGGTCTTAATGCCCAGAGTACAGAGGCTGAGATCAGAAATACAGGAGTACTGCCAGAACTCACTAAGCAAGTCAAAACGTAGCTACAGGCCTCAGGTACAGGACATATTTGTGAAAGGGAATACATAGATCACAACAGAAGGCTAGGGAACAAGGCTGTATGAGACCATCAACATCTCTGGCCTTCCAATTATCCCATATTAAATATACCAATCAGGTTGCTCAAGGCAACTGTGTTGCTGTGAAATTGTAGTTCATCACACCAATCATACTGACCAAAGCCTGTTATGCTTGCTTCAGACAAACAGATACAGCTCTGATTTAGTAGGGGAAGGGAATGTTAGCTAATCGACTTTTTACCACAGTAATGGTAAATATCTATACAGACATACTACAAATCAAAGCATAAAAAGTTGTAACTAATAGCAACCGCTACCAAAGATACTCTTTCTAGGTCAGGACTAACAGGACAACTGTAATGATGGCTACCTTCAGATTTAACCATACTAGAAGGACTCTGCTAATCACACATATGGACACTCAGCAATTATACTCACAATCAGGATAGGACAAAACATAATACTCTAGCAAAACTTAGCAAGACAACTATGGCCAACTTGAATCTACTAAAGACCAAGGTACCAAAAAGTAGGAGACTTGTTCCCCGAAAATCGCCCACTGAGATCAGGCCTGCTGAATTATATGTGTCAGTAACACATACCGTATTTTTCGGACTATAAGACGCACTTTTTCTCCCCCAAAAGTGGGGAGAAAAAGTGACTGTGTCTTATAGTCCGAATGTTTGTTTCCTTATGTGGTCCGCAGTTGGGTGGAAGCTGCAGCAGCTTGATCTACATTTCTAAGTGGCATAGGAGAAGCTACTGTAATTATCCACAGTGCTTTCTTTGATCTATAATCCCCCCTGTGCTGATCTATAATCCCCCCCAGCAGCGCGATACACCTGGCATTGTTATTATCCACAGTGCGCTCGCTTTGATCTATAATCCCTCCCCCCCCCCCAGCGTGCCCCGCAGTAGCGCAATACACAATGTCTCTAGGCGGCATAGGAAAAGCCGCTGTGATCATTCACAATGTAAGTTCTTTTAACTTGCCCAGCGTCAGCCCCGTTAGCCCCGCAGCTCGGTCCCAGCTGACAAGTTACCGATACACTGCAGCCGCTATAGCGGTAGTCCTCAGAGGCTTCCGTACTTGTAGTGTGTCACATGACCCGGCGCCGGGTCATGTGATGACACAAGTACACACTGGACTTCCGCGATGTTTTCACGCTGCTGCTGCAATGGCTGGAGTGTCGGGGGTCGCGGTCGGACTACCGTGATGTTTTCATGGTGCTACAGCTGCAAAGGCTGGACTGTCAGGGGTCGCGGTCGGACTTCCGCAATGTTTTTACACTGCTGCTACTGCAGCAGCTGCACTGTCAAGGGTCGCGGTCTGACTTCCATGATGTTTTCGCGCTGTATGCTTGTCACACCGGGCCGACTACAAAATGGGAGGACAGCGCGTGACTTATCACCTAACCCAGAAGCAACACTTCAAACACTCGGCAGGACTCTGAATGCGCACGCGTTGGATGGATAATGCACACTGCTGGATGGGTGAGAGCCTCTGAAATAAGTGTAGTGCATCTGTGTCTAGTGAGTGTAGTGTATGTGAGTCTAGTGAGTGTAGTAGTGTATGTGAGTCTAGTGAGTGTAGTAGTGTATGTGAGTGTAGTGAGTGTAGTAGTGTATGTGAGTCTAGTGAGTGTAGTGTATGTGAGTCTAGTGAGTGTAGTGTATGTGAGTCTAGTGAGTGTAGTAGTGTATGTGAGTCTAGTGAGTGTAGTGTATCTGAGTCTAGTGAGTGTAGTGTATGTGAGTCTATGGAGTGTAGTGTAGCTGAGTATAGTGCTGCTGAGTCTATGGAGTGTAATGTAGCTGAGTCTAGGGAGTGTAGCTTGGAGCGTAGTGAGCATAGTTAGTGTAGCTGTGAGTGTCCTTTGTGTAGCTGGTGCAACTGTGAGTGTAGTTGGGAGTGCAGTAAATTTAGCTGGTGGGTGCAACAGTGATTAGTGTAACTGGGCAGTGTAGCTTAGATAGACAGTTTTGTGGAAAAAGGTCCATAAGACACTCCTACACCATAGACGCACAAGGTTTAGTTTTTTTCTCTCTTTTTTTGCTCTCTAAACCTAGGTGCGTCTTATAGTCTGGAGCGTCTTATAGTCCGAAAAATACGGTATGCGTATGTATATATATATATATATATATATATATATATATATATATTTATTTATTTATTTATTTTTTTACCGTCTGATAAATATACAATTTTATAGTTATCTGGGTTGAAGAAAGATGTGTGTACATAAAGTTTAACCAAAACAAAGCACCACACCGGCCCATTTCACTGCTGGTCCAGAGGAAGCCAAAAACCCTTATAGGGCATAGTGTAATTAGCCCCAGAAAGGGAAAAATTCCTTCCCGACTCCAAAATGGCAATCAGAAAAAATCCCTGGATAATCAGCACTTGGCCTTATTTAGTAATTGAGATAAAAAAAATATCAGTTCATTACATATCAACCCATTATCTAACTTACAAAAAAACCCTATTCCTAATCTTTACTTAACCACTTCAGGACCACAGTCTTTTCGCCCCTTAAGGACCAGAGCCTTTTTCTCCATTCAGACCACTGCAGCTTTCACGGTTTATTGCTCGCTCATACAACCTACCACCTAAATGAATTTTACCTCCTTTTCTTGTCACTAATACAGCTTTCTTTTGGTGCTATTTGATTGCTCCTGCGATTTTTACTTTTTATTATATTCAGCAAAAAAGACATGAATTTTGGCAAAAAAATGATTTTTTTTAACTTTCTGTGCTGACATTTTTCAAAATAAAGTAAAATTCCGTATACATTTGAGCGCGAAAGTTATTCTGCTACATGTCTTTGATAAAAAAAAAAAAACATTCAGTGTATATTTATTGGATTGGGTAAAAGTTATAGCGTTTACAAACTATGGTGCCAAAAGTGAATTTTCCCATTTTCAAGCATCTCTGACTTTTCTGCGCACCTGTCAGGTTTCATGAGGGGCTAAAATTCCAGGAAAGTACAAATACCCCCCAAATGACCCCATTTTGGAAAGAAGACATCCCAAAGTATTCAGTTAGAGGCATGGTGCGTTCATAGAAGATTTTATTTTTTGTCACAAGTTAGTGGAAAATGACACTTTCTGACAAAAAAAGAAAAAAAAAAAAGTTTCCATTTCTTCTAACTTGCGACAAAAAAAAATGAAATCTGCCACGGACTCACTATGCTCCTCTCTGAATACCTTGAAGTGTCTACTTTCCAAAATGGGGTCATTTGTGGGGTGTGTTCACTGTCCTGGCATTTTGGGGGGTGCCTAATTGTAAGCACCCCTGTAAAGCCTAAAGATGCTCATTGGACTTTGGGCCCCTTAGCGCAGTTTGGCTTTAAAAAAGTGCCACACATGTGGTATTGCCGTACTCAGAAGAAGTAGTATAATGTGTTTTGGGGTGTATTTTTACACATACCCATGCTGGGTGGGAGAAATATCTCCGTAAATGACAATTTTTTATTTTTTTTTACACACAATTGTCTATTTATAGAGATATTTCTCCCACTCAGCATGGGTATGTGGAAAAATACACCCCAAAACACATTATACTACTTCTCCTGAGTACGGCGATACCACATGTGTGGCACTTTTTTGCACCCTAACTGCGCTAAGGGGCCCAAAGTCCAATGAGTACCTTTAGGATTTCACAGGTCATTTTGAGAAATTTGGTTTCAAGACTACTCCTCACGGTTTAGGGCCCCTAAAATGCCAGGACAGTATAGGAACCCCACAAATTACCCCATTTTATAAAGAAGACACCCCAAGGTATTCGGTTAGGAGTATGGTGAGTTCATAGAAGATTTTTTTTTTTTGTCACAAGTTAGCAGAAATTGATTTTAATTTTTTTTTTCACAAAGTGTCATTTTCCGCTAACTTGTGACAAAAAATAAAATCTTCTATGAACTCACCGTACTCCTAACGGAATACCTTGGGGTGTCTTCTTTCTAAAATGGGGTCATTTGTGGGATTCCTATACTGCCCTGGCATTTTAGGGGCCCTAAACCGTGAGGAGTAGTCTTGAAACCAAATGTCGCAAAATGACCTGTGAAATCCTAAAGGTACTCATTGGACTTTGGGCCCCTTAGCGCAGTTAGGGTGCAAAAAAGTGCCACACATGTGGTATCGCCGTACTCGGGAGAAGTATTATAATGTGTTTTGGGGTGTATTTTTACACATACCCATGCTGGGTGGGAGAAATATCTCTGTAAATGACAATTATTTGATTTTTTTTTACACACAATTGTCCATTTACAGAGAAATTTCTCCCACCCAGCATGGGTATGTATAAAAATACACCCCAAAACACATTATACTACTTCTTCTGAGTACGGCGATACCACATGTGTGACACTTTTTTGCAGCCTAGGTGCGCTAAGGGGCCCAACGTCCTATTCACAGGTCATTTTGAGGCATTTGTTTTCTAGACTACTTCTCACGGTTTAGGGCCCCTAAAATGCCAGGGCAGTATAGGAACCCCACAAGTGACCCCATTTTAGAAAGAAGACACCCCAAGGTATTCCGTTAGGGGTATGGTGAGTTCGTAGAAGATTTTATTTTTTGTCACAAGTTAGTGAAAAATGACACTTTGTGAAAAAAACAATAAAAATCCAATTTCCGCTAACTTTTGACAAAAAATAAAATCTTCTATGAACTCATCATACACCTAACAGAATACCTTGGGGTGTCTTCTTTCTAAAATGGGGTCACTTGTGGGGTTCCTATACTGCCCTGGCATTTTAGGGGCCCTAAACCGCGAGGAGTAGTCTAGAAAACAAATGCCTCAAAATGACTGTTCAGGGGTATAAGCATCTGCAAATTTTGATGACAGGTGGTCTATGAGGGGGCAAATTTTGTGGAACCGGTCATAAGCAGGGTGGCCTCTTAGATGACAGGATGTATTGGGCCTGTTCTGATGGATAGGAGTGCTAGGGGGGTGACAGGAGGTGATTGATGGGTGTCTCAGGGGGCGGTTAGAGGGGAAAATAGATGCAATCAATGCACTGGGGAGGTGATCGGAAGGGGGTCTGAGGGGGATCTGAGGGTTTGGCCGAGTGATCAGGAGCCCACACGGGGCAAATTAGGGCCTGATCTGATGGGTAGGTGTGCTAGGGGGTGACAGGAGGTGATTGATGGGTGTCTCAAGGTGTGATTAGAGGGGGGAAATAGATGCAAGCAATGCACTGGCGAGGTGATCAGGGCTGGGGTCTGAGGGCGTTCTGAGGTGTGGGCGGGTGATTGGGTGCCCTAGGGGCAGATTAGGGTCTAATCTGATGGGTAACAGTGACAGGTGGTGATAGGGGGTGATTGATGGGTGATTGATGGGTAATTAGTGGGTGTTTAGAGGAGAGAAGAGATGTAAACACTGCATTTGGGAGGTGATCTGATGTCGGATCTGCGGGCGATCTATTGGTGTGGGTGGGTGATCAGATTGCCCGCAAGGGGCAGGTTAGGGGCTGATTGATGGGTGGCAGTGACAGGGGGTGATTGATGGGTGGCAGTGACAGGGGGTGATTGATGGGTGATTGACAGGTGATCAGTGGGTTATTACAGGGAATAACAGATGTAAATATTGCACTGGCGAATTGATAAGGGGGGGTCTGAGGGCAATCTGAGCGTGTGGGCGGGTGATTGGGTGCCCGCAAGGGGCAGATTAGGGTCTAATCTGATGGGTAACAGTGACAGGTGGTGATAGGGGGTGATTGATGTGTGATTGATGGGTAATTAGTGGGTGTTTAGAGGAGAGAAGAGATGTAAACACTGCATTTGGGAGGTGATCTGATGTCGGATCTGCGGGCGATCTATTGGTGTGGGTGGGTGATCAGATTGCCCGCAAGGGGCAGGTTAGGGGCTGATTGATGGGTGGCAGTGACAGGGGGTGATTGATGGGTGGCAGTGACAGGGGGTGATTGATGGGTGATTGACAGGTGATCAGTGGGTTATTACAGGGAATAACCGATGTAAATATTGCACTGGCGAATTGATAAGGGGGGGTCTGAGGGCAATCTGAGCGTGTGGGCGGGTGATTGGGTGCCCGCAAGGGGCAGATTAGGGTCTAATCTGATGGGTAACAGTGACAGGTGGTGATAGGGGGTGATTGATGGGTGATTGATGGGTAATTAGTGGGTGTTTAGAGGAGAGAAGAGATGTAAACACTGCATTTGGGAGGTGATCTGATGTCGGATCTGCGGGCGATCTATTGGTGTGGGTGGGTGATCAGATTGCCCGCAAGGGGCAGGTTAGGGGCTGATTGATGGGTGGCAGTGACAGGGGGTGATTGACGGGTGATTGACGGGTGATTGACAGGTGATTGACAGGTGATTGACAGGTGATCAGGGGGGATAGATGCATACAGTACACGGGGGAGGGGGGTCTGGGGGGGGGGGGGTCTGGGGAGAATCTGAGGGGTGGGGGGTGATCAGGAGGGAGTAGGGGGCAGATTAGGGACTAAAAAAAAAAAATAGCGTTGACAGATAGTGACAGGGAGTGATTGATGGGTGATTAGGGGGGTGATTGGGTGCAAACAGTGGTCTGGGGGGTGGGCAGGGGGGGGTCTGAGGGGTGCTGTGGGCGATCAGGGGGCAGGGGGGGGGAATCAGTGTGCTTGGGTGCAGACTAGGGTGGCTGCAGCCTGCCCTGGTTGTCCCTCGGACACTGGGACCACCAGGGCAGGAGGCAGCCAGTATAATAGGCTTTGTATACATTACAAAGCCTATTATACACTTTCCGTGCGGCGATCGGGCAGCTAGTAACCCGCCGGCGCTTCCGAACGGCCGGCGGGTTACAGCAAGCGGTGGGCGGAGCCAGTCCCCGGCGGCTGATCGCGTCACAAATGACGCGATCGCCGCATAGCCACTCCCGCAGCCGCCCCCGCCGATGGGCGTATTGCGGTCGTTTGGGCCCGGACTTTGCCGCCGCCCATCGGCTGGGGGCGGTCGTTAAGTGGTTAAAGAATGATATAGCAAAAATAAAGGCTTTTTACTATTCAGAAAGCATTAACCCATAATGTGACTTCCAACTAACTTCCATTCTATAATATCCTTAATATAGTGACCCACCCCTAATAGCGACTGATTCAATCATTGATCTAAGATCGGCATTGAAAATATCCAATCCTTGATCAGACAAGTGAACCCTATCAGGGCAGAATAAGTTAGGCCGGGAACCCTCAAGCTTATTATGCCAATAAGAAAAACCCCCTATAGCTGGCAGGGATCTAGATAATGCCCTATTAATGAATGTCTTAATGGCCCTCAATCTATCTTGGGTAAAAATCCACACCCGTCTGGGAATGATTTCAAAAAAGATCAGCACACTTTGGGGAATGATCTCATGAATTCTCATGAAATCATATTTCATACGGTGTAACAAATCAATAGTGTTAGCTTTACCCACGTCGTTCCCACCCAAGTGACAAATAAGGATGTCTGGCATAGGAAATTTCCGCATTAAAGAAGTAACCCTACCAAAAAACATATTCCAAATCATCCCTCTAATACTGAACCAATAGATCATGAAGTTATTTTTAGAGAACCCAAGGTTTTCCCCATAGCTACTATTAATAGCTTTCTTACGAGCCCAATACACATAAGAATGTCCCACAATCCATACAATCTTCCTGGGTCTGAGATCCAGATCTTGTTCCATTCTTCAACAGATGACACAAGCAACCTTGAAACTTTTATCAGAGCACACGTTACTGTCCACCTGATGAATAGTCTCTTTTTTCTTGGGATTCAGGACTTAGTTGAACTATTTCACCCGATACTGTGGATCCAGTAGAAAATCCTTCTGTATAGATAGCCTCAGGATAGCCTCTGGATGGATTACCTCCGGACGGACTCTGGTCAGGCAGTCAGCTCTTATCCTCCTCAGGATAGATGTCTGGCAAGTTGTTTCTGAAAGAATAAAGAAAAATGTGCGAGCATCATGTTTTTCCCAAAAATCCAATAAATTCTTTATTTTTCCTAGTACTTGTAATACTAATATTATTCATACTCTCCACCATGAACTTCAAAACATACTTAGCGGATCTTTCTATGATCCTAACGGATCTCTCGCAATACCCCGTTCGCATGAAGTCGTGTCGCTGTACCCGTGCGAGTATGTGACTCCATACATGGCAGAGAGGATAAATTCCCAATGAATTTTTACACCATAATGAATTCCCATTTTTCCATTACAAGTCACACTCTCATTCCATCATACCTTCCACAACCATACCACAAACCATATTCAAAGAACTTAGGTGGCCCTAGTGCAATATCTACCTCGATATCCCTTCCTAATGGAATGACATTACACAGACCAGTAGGCCCATATTCCTCTTTCCCCCCTTTTTGACCATACATTAAAGTTATTTTAATGTCTGGTCAGAGTTAGTAAGTTATAAGGCATACTATGAGCAGGGTCCCAGTACAGGGTTGGATCCCCTTCCGGGTTTAAAGCTACAGACATACAAAGAACATCTATAGTGTCCTTTTCCCCATAGTGCGCTTAAGGTACTACAGCTATGGTTGTCCCCGAGACACACAGAAACAGCACTAGAGAGACTAGACTAAGGTCTCCTTACTAAACAGAGATACAGTTTCTAATCAGTACACTATAAAATTAAACAGTGTTTTTTTTTTCTGGAGATTTTATCTTTCTTCAGAACAGCGAAAAATCTATAGTATGACAACATCAAATAGCTTTACAGTTTGTCAAAAAGTTCAAGCAAACTAAAATAAACTATTTTCCCTAAGGATGAAAAAATGTTCTTATTTTTCTATGCTGAGTGTAAGGATTTAATTTAATTTACATTTAATTTCATTATCTAGATCCCTGCAATTGTAAGGGTTTTGGGCTTAAAAAAAGATATATTCTTATTAAATACAGGAGATGACCACAAAAATGACCTGGACCCATATATGAAGCCTTAAATGGCGTTTCTGCTAAAGTATATGCAGTTACAGCATATTACCCACAGATACTCAGATACAGGAAATTCAGTGTTTTTATGCAAATCTTGCTGACGGATCTGAAATTGCTTCATAGTTTTACAAATCTACGATCAGATACAATATCTCCGTAACAGTGATACTTAGAATCATTTGAATCAGAATGTAGGCAGTTGCATTTCATTTTAACAATGTGGCTTGGAGGAGCATTTTTTTACTTCTTCTCTCTATGTGGCGAAGAGAGATAGATTTATGATGAGGACTTATTATTATTTTTTATATACTGGTGGACCAGACCAGCAAAATGTGGAGGAGGCTTTACAGAGGCAGCATTTCAACAAAAAGTAGGTGTGTTTTTATATAAGATATCTATCTGTTAGGAGATATCTTATCTGTTTTATATAAGATATCTATCTGTTAGGAGTTTTAATTAAAACATTCCCTATCAACATATAAGCAAAATTTTTCCCTCAATATGTCTAGGAATGATCCGCATTGAACCACTGGATATAATATATGAATCCTATATGACTCTGAAATATAATGTTATTTCAGTAGTCCATAGAAATTCTGTTCAAATGAACACCACTAACTACTACTTTAAAAAAATGTGAAACAATTTCTAACTCTAATTACACATATTATGGGTCCAAGTGACAATTGTCATCATATCCATAAAGTTATTTAAATTGTACTAAAACTCAATTCATTTTACACAAAAAACTAAGGTAACCCTGTGGCGTAGCAGCCAATGCTCTCGCCTTACAATGTTACTCAAATCTCTGCCTGGTCAACATCTGCACGGAGTCTGCATGTCCTCCCCGTGTCTGCATGGGTTTCCCCCAGGTACTACAGTTTCCTCACCCAAAAAAAAACACAGACAAGTCAACCGGCTCCCTTCCAAATTGACCCCAAACTATGATATATGATTTCACTATACTACCTATGAAAAAATATCAGAACCTCTTTTGGACACGATATAGACTCCAAAAATCTATTCTGCAGTATGGGAAACCTCATTCACATACATATAGACCTGGGTGACAGTTGGTATCAGTGAATTAATCTAATTTAATTTAAGGACACTACGTTTCAGGAGAAAAATCATTCTTATTAAAAACTTCCTATACTAGACTTTTGGACTTATTTAGAGACTGCCACGTGTGTAGTGAACACAGAAGCAGGTATATTAAGGAAAGATAGGGACAAAACTTATTATATCATTATTTACTAATCTCTAACATCTAACTAAGAGAAACCTAAGATGCCGGTTAGATAAATATGACAACTAAACTACATCTTAAACATTTCCCAAAAGGAATATATATATAAATTATTCACTGTTCCAAATAGTCTAATAATATAGCTCATAAAATTCCTTTCTACTCTTATATACGTATATACATATATACATATGTATGTATACATGTATACAGATATACTGTATATTCAGAAAGGCTTTTAAATGCATTTTTTTCCCTTCAGCAAGAAAGAAATGACAAAGTAGTACGTTTAAGTTAGTTCCTCATTTAACTTGCTGGCAGAAGAAAAAAAACCACAAGCAGGTGTTTCGCGCAGCCACCCGGAAACACCAATTAAAGAAAAAAATGAATCCTTTGTCACAGAACCGGACATATCGCGATACAATTTACAATTTAACTCTTTTATTTCTAACTATTTCAAAATTACATCTGAATTTATCTAAAAATCATTACCTATAGGAGTGTGTATCTGTCTAATTAACTACTTGAGAATAACTAAATAATTTAAAGAAGTGATCTCCTAATAAGAAAGAAGAAAAGCTATTTTATGAGGCAGATATACCCATAGTTTCAACACAAACTTTCACAGGTGCCCAGTGACGTAACTAAGGAGCTGTGTAGGTTTTACATTAGGGCCCCCCCAAGAACTCCATACATAGCAATTGATACAGTGCACCAAAACTTGTCAAAGACAACTACAGTGTCAGAGGTACAAGAAGGGGATTGGGAACAGTGTGTTAAGGATTGCTACTGTTCAAAGCATCTATAGAAGTGTTTATTACCACTACAGGGCCAATAGAGAGTTAATACTGTGATAGAGATTGGTTTCTCGGGGCCCCTCTGAACCAAGGACCCCCGTGTGGCCACTACCTCTGTACCCCCTATTGCTACGTTCCTGCGGGTATCACCTCTCTACCATACATATCACAAGCATGTACTCAATACAAATCTTTCAATTTACACACATATGCGTCAGTTTGCACACAATATATACGAATACATTATGATACATGTTATTCGATAATTATACCCAAGTTTTCAGGAATTAATTACATTACTATATTTCTGAAATTTTTCTCTTAAAGAAAGGCTTATATTAAATGACACATGCATAATTCAGATAACTTTAATGGTCGGTCATCTACAAAAACTCAGTATAACAGATCTTTCCAAAGGTGGCATCTGAAACCAGTTTGTACGTACATAGAATTTATACTGGCGACTTTAGTAAGTGACCGCTCTTATCTGAATCCCATGAGTGTCCTTAATATTACTTTTACTAATCCTCTCTCAGAAATACAGTAAGGATCTTATAACATCGCTGGCGCAACCTATAGACGGAGAACAGACATAAAACACACATTATTAGTCAACTGTTCGGTAAAAATAATGAGGAGCAAATTTCAACCAATTCTCCCCCCCTTGGTACATATAGTCATAGTCCCAGTTAGTATTATGTGACAAATCTTTTGTGCCCTTTAAACATAAGTTTTTAATCAATTCCATATGGATTAGGCTATTACTTCCAATTAAAGGAAATTGTGGACTAAAATTTATTTCTTTTGTCTTCTCCACAATATGTTCTATGCAGGGATGAACTAAATATCTTTTTCCAGATACTCTTATAACAAAATCTACACATGACTCAAAACTCATAGGCGTAGGGACAGGAATTAACTTAACAATGTCCTGGCCCATTGGACCCAATTCAAGTTTATAATATACTTTCTTGGCCATCTATTAAGATTACTGTATTAATAGAGAAATATATTATTCACGTCTAGGGATTCTTTTTAAACCCAATCTATTATTTATTATTACAGAAAACCAACCAGACACACAACCACAAGCATATATGACAAATTTCACACCACAAAACACATAAAAGAAATTACAGACTCATTTTACATAATCAATGTAGATGTCTACGTGTAAACAACACAATACAGTGGAGCCAAAATCACTCTATATAATGATCTTGGACTTGAAGTTCCACACAAATGAAAAACAAAAACCAACAAATTTTCTTATAACTCTATGCAACAGATATAAGATAAGCAGACAATCAGTCAAAACATATATTAGAAATTACAAAGTATTTGAACCCACATAATCAATATGTACTATTGCGCCTATCAAAACCCTTATTAGTTCTATTGCCTATATTCCTATACTCCTTACCAAAAGGAATTATTTCTATATCTATAGAAATATTCTTCTTTCCTAAAGAAGAAATTATTTACTGAGTTGATCAAACCCAGACAGACAGATTTTCCCAAAAAATCTGACACCCAATTCATTCAGACTTTTACCTAAAAAGTCCCAAACATTTTTAAAATTTAGACTTATCAAAAGTCAACCTATCAACCTATTACCTGTCCCTTCTTACCTGTCCTCCCCCCTTTTTTTTCAAATTACGGTCTATCAAAACGGGTCACTCGCCCCGACACCCACGACAGTCTACGCAAGCAATAAAAACGTCCTCAAAAATAGAGACATAAATATTACTTACGTTTTCTGAAGAAGTGAAGTGTTCAGAGGGATCCTGGACGATTGCCCCCAACTGAAAGGAATGGCCACTTTTCAGACCCAACTGACCCTCAGGATGACCTAGAAATAATACTCTGTGATTTCTTTACCAGTACTGGCTTTGAATCTGGTCAGCCACAATTAAAGACACACAGACAGTTTGTGGTTGGCAAGCAGATTGAGTGTCTTGCCTTTGAACATTATATTTATACCCAAATTTGTATAGGCTGGGCAAGACATAGAAATTCCAGCACATTTACATGATATCATTTACATGATAGGAATTTCCCAGCATAACATATGACATATCTATGCAGGTGTTAGTTAGTGACAGTTAGAGTGGTACATTCAAAGTTACTTTCGGTTTCGTTCGGCCGATGGCGGTTAACGTTTTCCTGTATACAACCGGAGGGAGTAGCAGAAATAGATCAGGAAAGCAGAAGTAACGAAGCAGTGATGCATAACAGGTACAGTCTTCAATCTATAGCTAGACTAGAAGCAAAATGCATTATACATGGATTCTAAGATGGCTGCAGAAGACAAGATGGCTGACAGTGTATATACTTATGCTTAAAATTCCTTACACCAGGGGTGTTATTAAAACTGCAGCCCTAAAAGGACTCTGCCTCTGTCTCTCCTCTTGCCTTGGTTCTGTCTCTTTCTTCCTCAGTCTCTCCTTAGCTATTCCTTCTCTCTATCTCTCTTTCTCTATCCACTCTTTTCCAGGACACGCTGCGGGGCACCTGGAACTGCTACGGAGCTGAGTGAGCGCCACATGGAGATGGGCAGGCTGCTCCCCTCACATAGCACCCCAGACTCCCCCAGACTCACTACACTTATGTGCTGTATGTATATATAGGTATATGCTTACTTGGATACTGTCTGTACCTGATTGTATGTGTTGGATTGCATGTATGTGTTTGTACCATCTCCGACCCTGTATGAGCCAAAAATAATTCCGGGTTCAACCCCCGTTGTACTTGGCAAAATAAATATGATTCTGGTTCTGATTCTGATTTAACAGACATTCATCTGCAGATCAGATCCACCAGGATGGATTTTCAGATCTGCAGATGATTGTCTGATCTGCAGATGAATGTCAGTTAAACAAGGTGTGTATGATGATCTGCAGATCTCATAGACTTTGAATGCAATTTGCAGGAACGGATCTTTGGCAGGAACAGATCTTTTGCAGATATTGATCTTTTGTGTCTGTACAGCATCTGTGTGTGCAGCATCTTGCAAAGATTTTTTTTCTGACGGGGAATTCAGCTCCATAGAAAAGACTGTGTAGAGTATGGCTCTCATACTACATGGAAGGGTGGTAAGATTGGTCTGTGATCTTTCATTTTCCAAAGACTATAGTCTGATGTAAGCCAGCACCTATTCAGTAGGAGACCTTTGGCAAGTCTCCCTAACACTGCTACTGCCTATAGAGCACGCCCTAGTGGCTGCTGCTCTGGCGCTTTGAGTCCGCCAGGAGAAAAGCGCAATATAAATGTTATTTGTCTTTTTTTTTGTCTTGATGTGTGTATGAGCCTTTACTATGGAATGGAGAAGGTGATTTGTTACACCTGACTGAGTTTATAAGTGTTTTAGGAGGGAATATCATTTTAATGTATTTATTTTGGAATTTTGCTATTATATCTTTCACTTGGTTGTTAATTACATTGAGTAAATACAGGTGGACAATTGTCTGTGTGTGTTTTCATTTCAGGCTGCAAAGCAACAAAATGTGAACATTTTGAAGGGTGATATAAGTAAACATATTTATGCATTATCTGATGATCTGGTACAATACATGTCTGTTTGGCAGTCACAATGTCTGACGTTGCATCTATAGTGCCTTTAAAACTCAACTTTATTTCTAACACAAAAAATGTACTTTGTCTTATAGCTTTTGCCAGATAAGACACCTGTCAATGCTTTCCTTGCATCCAGGGATTTTGGATTTGGCCCAGGACATCCAGCAGCACTGCAGATATTTCTTAGAGATGAGTGAGCTCACTATTATTTGGTTAGCAAAACATTTTATTGCCTTAATCCTTGAGAGTACTTTGACTCCGAACCACAGAAATAACTTGGCAACCTGCATGTCTGTACTCACGCTCTACAGCCTGCAATGAGAGGACGGGAGAGCTGCCAAAGCGAACACAATTCCTGATATGAGTTCACCTGTGTGGGAATTAGGGCTTCTTTTAAGTGTGTTCATTTTTCATGCAGGTGTTAAAGGAGTTCTTGGCCATCACTGATTAAATCTTGAAATCCTCCCGCACAAAAAAAATTAAATGAAGGATTGACTACATACCTTATGCAATATGTTATGAGCTTTATGATATATATAATAAATAATTATTTTTGTATGCAAAAACCCATTGGTTGTCTTAGAATTTGTATAAAAGGAAAACAGCAAAGTCTCCGATATCCGGAACTCAGGCAACCAGCAACTCTCAACTAACCGGCACGCCTAAGGGCATAACAGAGATTATGATTTGGGTTTTTTTGTGGGCAGTAAATACTTTCCAAGTGGCCAGCGCCATCTTCTAACCATCCTGTAGCTTCCAGTGGCTTTCTGGCTTACGTTAATGACTCTGGGCATGTCACGGTATCCAATGCGGGTCAGGTGACATGCCCGGCGACATGCACCAAGGATGCCGGAAAGCTGCTGGGAGCTACAGGATGGTTAGAAGCCAGTACTGGCCACTCTGTAAGTAGTTAATGCTGCACATGGGGGAGATTTGTGCTTTTTAGGCCGGCTACTGGGGACTTTGCTTTTTTTTCAGTTGTTGTGCTTTCGATGGCAATTCTATCCTATCATATGATGTCTATCATAAGACTGGGACCCAGAGGTTGATGTCAGCACTGCAACACCACTCAGTGGAGCAAGAGGAGAGCTGGGGGAGGAAGAGGAGAGCTGATCCAGTGACTGGAACAGGTAAGCAGGCTCCCTGCACCACTCTGCCTAGCCTGCCAGGCTGGGTGGGGGAGACACACTGGTGGTGGGTGGATGCCCTGCAGCGCACATATAGTTTTCCAAATGTAGTTGCTAAAGGACTAAAGGGAAATAAATATAAAATAAATATCACTTTCACATCAGATTTCCTTTAATAAGTTGCTGAGCTTCTCAATGAGACAAATTTTGCAGCAAATGTTTTGTCTAAAAAAACTACATTGCAATTTGCTTGAATCATGGACTTGCATTAAATTAATTTTGATTGTGCTAAATTATCCAAATGAATTAGGCTAGGTTCACACCACTGGACCTAAAGCTGGGTACACACGGTACAATTTTCTATCAGATTGACGGATCTATTGGATAATTTCCGACCGGTCCGATCAGATTGCGATCCCAAAATGATCGGGAAGCAATTTCTCATCAGATCACCAGTCGATCTGATGGAAAATTGTATCGTGTGTATGATGCTTAACCACTTAAAGAGGAACTGTTGCGAAAATCTTAAAATTTAAAACACATACAAATAAGAAGTATATTTGTCCCAGAGTAAAATGAGCCACAAATTGGTACAATAACGATGGAATCCCAACGAATCGCCGCATATACCCGCTGCAACCGCTGTCACTGCTGCACAGTCCTCAGGACTTCCATTCTGCCGCCTCTATGACTTTGTTTTTCTTACCAAAGCATCATTTTAGCTGCATTTTTACCTAAGTTCCACTCATCAAAGAAAAAAAGCTCGGGATTTTTTCCCTGATGCTGTGCAGAGCATGTTGGGATTTCCTAGGTTGTTATTCACGTTGCCTAGCAACTGGGAGAGGTGCTCAGGTCACAGGACAGTTGGAACTGTGTCTCATGCTCCCTGTCACCTCCTTTCAACCAAAAAGATGGCTGCCATCATGAAATCAAACATTTGCCTGTTCTTTTAAAACAAGGTGGGTAAGAGATTATATTACCTATCTATTTTAATTAACATAACTAATGTAACTTAATGACAGTATGTTTGTTTAGGCTGGAGTTCCTCTTTAAGTAGTTAATAATGGACTGCGGTTGATAGATTCTATGTTATCTACAGCATCAGATATGTCCATTGTAAATTATTTATTTATTTATTGTATTTATAAAGCGTCAACATATTACGCAGCGCTGGACATAAGTTTAGGTTACAGACAATATTTAGGAGTGACATACAGCAATATGACAATACAGGAATACAAGAAAAAACAGATCACGTGGCACAGTTTGAGTACGAGGTAATGCTTAGTCAGTCACTGGATGGGAGAATGGAGATTAGGCAATTTGAGTTCACTTAAATACATAGCATGGGTGCACAGTAATGGAGGTGCATGATCAGGTAGGACACAAAAGGAGGAGGACCCTGCCCAAAGGCTTACAATCTAGAGGGTAAATGTATCCATTGTTTCTGTAGCAGCAGCTGAATGCTAAGTCCTGTCTTGTGCAACTCTTCAGGACACATAATGTTTGCCGACAGACACAATGAGAGTCTATAGAAATGAACTACATTCATTTTCACTAGTGCTTTTCATTTGTGCTTTCAAAAGAAATTGGAGATGACCAATTTCTTCCTGCACTCTGCCATCAGGTATGATAAATGAAATATATTGTAAGGTCTCTTTTCTACTGGAGGTTTAACAGCAGCTGAAATGAAATTTGCACGGGAAGGAACTTAGGCCCGGTTCACATTAGCGGTTGTTTGCCAAACGGACCGGATGACCTGACCGGATCCGGACCGGATCCGGATCGGAACCGTACGGTTCTGATCCGGATCCGATCCGGATCCGGTCAGGTTGCATCAGGTGTCCATCAGGATGCGATCCGGATCCGTTTGGCAAAAGAACGTTAAAAACAAAAAAAATGTTGGGGTCTGGGAGGTCAGCAGAAGGGGGACCTGTGGAATCAGGCCCTCTGCTGTTTAGCACTCACCTCCACCTCCGACATGCTGCCAACATCTCCGGATCCGGATCCAGCTGTGCTGCTCCACTCCAAAATGCTTGCCCATGTGTCCCCATCCAATATCGCCGCAACAATCCCCATAGGAAGTGGGGTAGAACATCCGGATTTCTCAGCCAGTGTGTTGTGCGCTCTCCGGTTCCCATTGGTTTGTATTGGCCGGATGGTGCAGTCCGGCTCCGCCCCGGATACGGCTGCCGGAGGAGCCGGATGAAAAAATAGCGCATGTTGGAACGGAGGCCGGAGTCCGGATCCGGCCCGGATCCGGTCCGGCTCCGGTTCGGCAGAACGGACGCATGTGAACAGACGCATAGGCTTTCATTGCTATGCCGTGCGTCCGTTCCGTCCGTTCTGCAAGCGGTGCGGCTCCGGCACGGCGATTCCGGAGGGCCACCGCAAGTGTGAACCGGGCCTTAGGGAGAGGGAAAGGTTGTAAAATCTAAACAGCAGCACAGATAGATAATTCTGACATAAGTGAGGTGCGGAGATTCACTGATTGCAGCAATGGCATAACTGTAAAACACAGGGACCCACTGCAAACTTTGATAAGGCCCTCAGATGTAGGCACATGTGAGCAATAATATCCTTAGCCTTCATTTTCCATAGATTTAAGTGAACAAGATAACACTCATCCAGTCACATACATCACATGGACACAACAATATATACTTACCCCCTGCAAGCTCTGCATCTGTTGGCACACACTGATTTACATGATTTAATGCTTACTCTATACGTGTTTTCTATATTTCCCAATATGAGGTCCATACACCACATGATTTAAGTGACTGAGTGGTCACAAGGTGGGTGAACACAGAAAAAGTAACAGGGCAATGAACACATTAAGGTCCAGACACTGATTGCCCTCCTGCTTCTGTGCCTCATAATAATTTCTATGGCTGCCAGTGCCATGACTATTGAAACACCCCTAGATAGCAGTTTTGGAAATACCAACCACTGGCATGAAGGAGGGCTTCCTGATTGGATATATGCTGTAATATGGGCTAATCAGGCATGGCCCCTTCCCACTTGAGATTTGCTGATCGAGTTCTCAGTAACACACAGTTATGTGACCAGCATGTTGCCGATAAATTCACACAAACACATTGGGTTTTCCATTCATTATAATGAATGGAATTGCAATCACATTGGGGAGAATTGCAACACAAGCACTGTGCATTGTGATGTCCACCTGCTTTACTCGCAGTGTGAATGTGGGGGAGGGGACTAATTGGGGGGAAGGGGGCCTAATGAATAGTAGGAGGTATGTTTCTTGCTACTTTACTCCTACAGTAATGCAATAATAAAAATCAAATGGTTTATTTATTTTAATCTGAAAGTGACAGAAATGTTATAAGTTCCAGAGATGTGTAAGTGTATATATGTATTTAAGGCACCAGGAAATTTGGGCACAAGGCAAAGCCAAAAAAACGGCTCACCCTGCTCCTGTAAAAGTCCCGGCATTAATTACTATTACCACTACAGGCCGCCATGGACTCAGGGGTAAGATGAAATTACACTGTTTTTGCAGTAATTTGGGCCAGGGATGAGCAGAAACTACACCAGTGTGAATTTACGCATCGTAGTTCGTAGGTGAAGTTTAAAAACTACGCTTACGAATTTACACGCAGTGAAGTACCGCTACGCGTAGCTTATGCCCACTATGCGTAGTTAACAAGTGTATTGCCTGATGAACTGCGAATCTGTTACTCGCGGCTAATTTTCCTTGTGCGATTGTATGCTTACAAATTTACGCATTGGAAAGGGGAATGTATGCATAGAAGAGTTTCCAGTATAAGCATTTAAAGAGGATTTAATGCGTAAAATTTTCTGCATACGGGCATAAGCATCCGCATACACTATGCTTCGCACTATGCGTAATTGCGTATTTTAACGCATAGTCTACGAAATGCATATGAAATGAATAGTTGATTTCGAAGCCGTAGTTTGGCAAAGCGTAATTGCGTAAATCTACGCGTAGTTCCAGCATAGCGAAGTTGTCTGACTAAGACCATCCCTGATTTGGGCTCCACCTCTCACCTATAAGCTGTAATGGAGACTGCCAACAATAGGATCCAAGTAACTGGTAGGGTGTTTCTAAATATCTAAATCATCTTAAAAGACCCATGTAACAATGTTTACTATTAGCAGATTTTCATTTCAATATTCTTTCAGTCAAGCCAGCAGTTTCTCTGTCAAATGTTATCCAAAACACTGCTATAAACTATAAGTAATAAACTAATGCACCTTCAGTACAAGCAGAGGGCACACTTGGCCATTCATGTGTTTACAGTATGTTTTGAAATCTTTGATGTCAGTAGTGTGTCATTGTAACCTTGTGTGAACTATTGTGCTCCTGCCCTAGGCACCAAATTGATCATTGTTGAAGAAAGAGTCAAAACTGTGAGTATATAAGTGCTTCGTACATGCTGCTGCCATTATGGGAGTTTATTCAAAGCACAACAGTTTTTCAAATTGAATGCAATCCTATAATAAGCAATTTTTTAAATCAAATATAATCCTATAATGACACTATTCTGCCTTGGGCAGCCCAATTTTTAGACAAACCTTCAACATGGTGATTTTTTTTCCCCAGTGATATGCAATTCAAATGTCTTTTTATAGAATCATGCGGACCATTTGTGTCAACTCAGAATCAACCAGCAGTCAGAGGTAACTAGACCCCTGGCGCCTATCCTGCAGGCCTTGGGCTTCATCTGGCCCTTTAACACTTATCGTTTAGACCCAGCTTGTTTGACCTATGAGATGAAACCCCACTATCAACCTGGCACAGCATCATTCTCAGAAAACTCAGTCTGCAGCATGAAATGCGCAGCTCTTCCTCAATTATTAACAAACACTTCCAATAAAATAACCAGATAGTTCAAGGTGACCCAGAACCACTAGGAAAGTATAAGGGGCTAAATGAGATAAAAAATACAGTGTTGTTTGTAAATTGCAAATATTAGTGAATGATGCAATAATAAAAAGCTATATAACTGATATGAGACTCTTTTCTTTGCTACTAATGCTCTATTAATTATCCGTACTGCACATACAATTCATTATATCATAAGTTTTTTTTTTCTCTCTTCAGTGTCACTTTAAAGGCTGGCACCACACTTGTTCATGCAACACACCTGCAGGCTTTTCCACATGTGGTTTTGTTGCACATGCTTTCCGTTTCTATACGTTTGAATATGTGCATTATTATCTAGCAGCTGATGATTTTCAATGTAAAATGCACACATTATGTAACATTTTGAAGCAAAAAGCAAGTTTTATTTCCCCTGCATATGAAAATTGAATTCAACTGGGAACCATCAGATACAGAAGGCCCGAACCTCCGATTTTCGGTTCGCGAACCTCCCGCGAAAGTTTGGTTTACACGAACTTTCGTGAACCACAATAGACTTCAATGGGGAGGCGAACTTTGAAAACTAGAAAAAATTATGCTGGCCACAAAAGTGATGGAAAAGATGTTTCAAGGGGTCTAACACCTGGAGGGGGGCATGGATGAGTGGGATACATGCCCAAAGTCCCGGGGAAAAATCTGGATTTGATGCAAAGCAGCTTTTAAGAGCAGAAATCACATTGAATGCTAAATTGCAGGCCTGAAGTGCTTTAAAACATCTTGCATGTGTATACATCAATCAGGGAGTGTAATTAGAGTACTGCTTCACACTGACACACCAAACTCACTGTGTAATGCACCGCAAACAGCTGTTTGCATAGTGACGGCCGTGCTGGACTGGTGCGCACCATTGCGAGAGTGCAGGTCGTGGCAGTTTTCAAGCCCATATGGTCACCAGGCTGTGGTAGCTCAATGATAGAACAACAATGACTGTCCAGCTGAACAAATTTGGTCTGTCCACAATGAAGCAACAACCTTATTATCTTTGGTGTGCCACCCCCCAAGACACTCATATAGCCAGCGGTCATTGCTTTGTGATACGCAAGCCCCTTCACCGCGGCAAGGTAATGATCACGAAGGGGAATGGGCACATGTACATGCCTTTTGTTTTGTTGTTGCAGCTGCAAAAATTAGGCAGGCATGTACACGCACCAGAAAAATTAGTATAGCGGCCGCTGCTAGCAGCGGCCTTAAAAATTCAGGAATCCGCCTGGAGTCCTGGACCCTGTTGGTGGTGGCGGAGAAGGCAAGCGGCCTGTAGGCATAGATGCTGTGTGTGGGGACTGACTTAGTCTTTGGGTAGGCAGTAGCCCTCCGTGTTCCATGCCTCATTCATTTTGATAAAGGTCAGGTACTGAACACTTTTGTGACTTAGGCGACTTCTCTTCTCAGTGACAATGCCTCCAGCTGTGCTGAAGGTCCTTTCTGACAGGACGCTTGAGGCATGGCAAGACAGAAGTTGGATGGAAAATTGGGACAGCTCTGGCCACAAGTCAAGCCTGCGCACCCAGTACTCCAAGGGTTCATCGCTGCTCACAGTGTCTACATTCACACTTAAAGCCAGGTAGTCGGCTACCTGCCGGTCCAGGCGTTGGTGGAGGGTGGATCCAGAAGGGCTAAGATGAGGCGTTGGACTAAAGAATGTCTGAATGTCCGACATCACCATGAGATCGCTGGAGCATCCTGTCCTTGCCTGCGTGGACATGGGAGAAGGATTACTGCCAGTGGTACCTTTATTGCGTTGTGCTGTGACATCACCCTTATACGCATTGTAAAGCATACTTGCCATCTTGTTGGTAGGTATATGCAGTGATGAGAGGGGTTCACTGAACACAACAGGTAGGTATATGCAGTGATGAGGTGGGTTTACTGAACACAACAGGTAGGTATATGCAGTGATGAGGTGGGTTCACTGAACACAACAGGTACGTATATGCAGTGATGAGGTGGGTTCAATCAACACAACAGGTAGGTATATGCAGTGATGAGGTGGGTTCACTGAACACAACAGGTAGGTGTATGCAGTGATGAGGTGGGTTCACTGAGCACAACAGGTATGTATATGCAGTGATGAGGTGGGTGCACTGAACGCAACAGGTAGGTATATACAGTGATGAGGTGGGTTCACTGAACACAACAGGTAGGTATATGCAGTACTGGGTATTACAATGTGCACCTGTCACACACACAGGTAGTCACTGAATGTGCTGGGCCTGGCTGGCAGTGGCACACACACAGTATGAATTAGCAAGGCTGTCTATGCAACACAAGTGTCAGTAGGACACACAGAAAAAAAAATAGATCACAAGAACAAGATTAGCTCTCAAAAGAGCTGTTGTGGGGTGCTATTTTAGCAATAAGAAATCAGCAAGGAGCAAGCTAACAAGCCTACAAGAGCCTAACTAATCTTTCCCTATGAGAGAGTCTACAGCAGCTGTCCCTTCTCTAATTAGTGCAGGCACACGAGTGAGTGTAATGGCCGGCGGTATCTGCCTTTTATAAGGGGGGGGGGGATGTAGCTCCAGGAGGGAGTGTAGCCTTATTGGTTACAATGTGCCTGCTGACTGTGATGTAGAGGGTCAAAGTTGACCCTAATGGTGCATTATGGGGGCGAACCGAACTTCCGGAAAAGTTTTCGGTTCTCCGCGATCGCGGACCCCGGAAGTTCACCGGGAACCATTCGTCGGCGAACCGTTTGGGCCATCTCTACCATCAGATTAACTATTTTCAGTTGATATGCAGTTTAACATGTGGGAAAAAAGAATGCAATTTTTGACTACTGTGTTTGTAGCGTTAGTGAAAATTTGAAAAATGAGTGCATTTTGCACCATGCAATTTTTTGCATGTTGCGCTTTTCTTTTGCGCATTTAAACAAGCAGAAATCTACAGCAGCTGATGATTTTCAATGGTGCAGTATTTTGTTGCAAACAGTTCTTTTTTTCCCCATGTGACAATTCACCTGTGAACAATCTGATTGACTAACATTGGTTTTTCAGATGTAATGTGATTTTGCATGCAGAAAAAAGTGCCCCAGCCTAATGGTTTCTGAACGTAACAAAACCCAAAACCTTTGAGTGTGTTTGGTGGTGGCTGAGTCTGCAGCAAATTGTCTCATCTCCATAAAGGCTCCCTGCACACTGAATGCGATTCCGATTTTTTATCGTTACTGCATGATGTGTTTTTTTCTGTTGATTGTATTCAGGGAAAATCGGAATTGTAAATCGGAATCGGAATCGCAAAACAGATTTGCAGTGTGCAGGGAGCCAAAGGGATTCCGATTCTGTTTCCTATTTGCAACTATGATTTTCCCTGAATAAAATCAACAGAACGGAGGAAAAAACGCAGCATGCAGTAATGATTAAAAATCGGAATCGGATGTAAAAACCAGTTAAAAATCGGAATCAGTTTTGTTTTAGGTCCAGAAAGGAAATTAACATTCAAGCAATGGTGAAATTCTTCCCGGTTCCTGGATCTTCAGGCCTCTTTCACAATGGTGCATGGCATTACCCTGTTTTGCAAGTTTATGGGGCAACACAATCTGAAATGCACGATTTACCATAAGAGCAACAGCGCATTGTCAGGTAACATGCACAGTGACGTGCGGCAAACCGGAAGTCATGTAAGTCTATTGCCACGCAGCTTTTTAAAAGTTTTTTTTGCATTCGCATTGTGGCGCACGTGCGTGGATTCTAATTTTGGCAATTCTAATTTTGGGCACAGGAAGTGAGCGCTAGAGAGCTTTACTTCTTTCTTGTCCTGCAGTCAGAAGGGAGATTAGCGCAAATTGCCGCAATAATCTCGAAAGGCTTTTTCTAACCCTGGTTTGCAGCGGGAAACCGGACTCAAACTTTCAAGGTCATTTGGCTGTCCCTGTGCCATGCAGCACAAAATCAGTTATTTTGTCTTCATGGACTTTTTATAAATGCCTCAAAACACTAACATTATTCCTGCTAGCATTGTTGTAATGTTCTGTTCTGTAATATTCTGATTCTCTAATTGCGAAAGTGTATAACATGCAGCTCACTGATTATCACAAAGGGTGCATAAGATCAACATATACTACTCTCCAAGTATTTATAATAGGTAATGCAAGTACTGAAAAAAAATACCTTCCCTGTTAGCCCAGCAGTACAGAAAAGGTATTTCTGAATCCTCCAGAGCCTAATTTTCACATTTTTTAGCTCTTCCTCTGGCTAAACCTCCATAAGTGAGGTGTTTGATCACCTGTGATGTCACATTGCAGATTTACTATTTGTATAACAGCCATCACTATCAGCTGATATGCCTACGGGGATGGCTTTAGTGATTGCCAGCAAATGCTATCTTGTACTGCTGTACACGTGTTCTGTGTAAAATGCACACAGAGAAACACAACTACAGCCTTAAATAATTGTATTTCCCTTTATAAATATTTTGCACATTTGTATAATAAGTAACAGTATTAGGCTCAGTTCCCATGTCAGTGCTCCCTTTCGAATCAGAGCGGACCAGTCCATTGTCTGCTCTGCTCCGTTTTAATGTCGCGTTCGTGTCCAGGGGCGGATATGATGCACCATAGTTGGGTATGGGCAATGCGTGTGCTCATCCAGAAAAACGTAGCCAGTGGGGACTCTGAATCCTCTTATGTGTGTGTTTTATAAAGTTATATTTAATTACTTCAATATTTTAGATTTGGCCTACTATCACCTAATACCAACACACTGTATTTATTATACAATGTATCACTTTCTTTCATCTAAATCTAAACTGACCTTTATGTGTGAGGTAATGTGTAACCATTATTTATAATACTGTTTGATTTGTTTGATTTTGTGTTGTGAAGTCCTGCAACCCCTCATTCCCTTTTTCGCAGTGCATACTATAGTCTCTGGAGCACATGTAGATATATGAAATGCTTCTCTACAAAGGAGTTGCTGTCAGGTAGTTTCCTGCTGGTGTCACATTCATGTCTCCCTAGTATATCTTGAGGTTTGCTCTGAACTGTGGTGACTGATTAGTGTGCATACAATCTCACAGGCAAACTATCTGGTGGTAGAGGTCCATTCACTCACACATCAAAGAAGGCTTGGTTACAAATTGAGCAGTCAGAGCTTACTTGTGTGGATGTTTTGTCTGGGGCAGGGATATATCTCAGTCCCAGAGCTATAAATCACGTCATTGAGAGATCCCAGCATGAAGAAACTAGTTCAGCTTCAGATGCCTGCCTGGGTCCAGCCTCTTGCCTTAGTCAAAGAGGTCAACCAAATGTATTTTCCTTGATACTTGTGAACTTTCACCACTTGTTCCATTAGCTGTGGTGGACTATCCAGAGAATTCTGTTTTACACAGCAAATGTGAAGTATGGTGTGCACATATAAACATGTAACAGACATTCATTCTTCTGCTCTATAAGGGCCAACTCCATCCACAACTTGTTTTTTTGTGTGGGAACAGGGAAGAATAAGAACTAATGTCAGTTTTTTTCTTCTTTTTTTGCTGTCTGCATGCCCATTGGGTAGATTTCCTGTTACTTCCTTTGATTACACTTATGAGGAGAGTGAGTGATCAGAATTTCTCCAGCAAACACATTAAAACTTTTAATAAAAATGTAACAAACCTTCAGCTCTTTAAAAAAGTTGTTGTTGCTGTCCTTCTTGTGGAGAATTCTTCTCACCTCCTGTCTGACAGCTATGGTAATAAGAGTTAATTCCTGGAATTTTCCCCAGTGTCAGCATAGACAAGACTAGAAAACAAAAATAGTTGTCTGGAGGAATCCAAGCACCTCTTTATCAAAATATATAAAATTAACATAAATGGAGTATTCCCGGGGGAGGGGACCACTCTAGGGAGACCCACAGGTGCTGCAGATTTAAAGGGATACTGTAGGGGGGTCGGGGAAAATGAGTTGAACTTACCCGGGGCTTCTAATGGTCCCCCGCAGACATCCTGTGCCCGTGCAGCCACTCACCGATGCACCGGCCCCGCCTCCGGTTCACTTCTGGAATTTCAGACTGTAAAGTCTGAAAACCACTGCGCCTGCGTTGCCGTGTCCTCGCTCCCGCTGATGTCACCAGGAGCATACTGCGCAGGCACAGACCATACTGGGCTTGTGCTATACACTCCTGGTGACTCCAGTTGTTGTCAATCATCCAAGAAATACATTTTCATCCAAAAATACATTTCAAAGTTCCTTTAGTTAAACCAGTCCATTTCAATATAGCAAATATTCTGCTGTAGCTTTTATCCTTCCTCGATTATTATTGTCTCGAGATTGAACAGTGTATGTTACACACAATATAGCTTTATCCTTAAAAAATGATATATGAAGTTCTATTCTTATATAAAGAACTTAAAGTAGATGTCTCTTAATCACTCAAAGCTTGGTAATTATCTCTAAGCTTGCATTTGCATTTGAATAGTAATGCTTACTGATTGTATATAAAATAGAGCATAGAAAAAAGTTATCTAAAAAACTTAAAAAACTGCTGAAGTGTGAAAATGACAAGTCTATAACTTTTGCATAGACTAATTGTCAAAGAATTCACCAAGAATTATTGCATATTACCTCTCTTGGGTTTCAGAGTCACAATGGAAGGTAATCTCTTGCTAGGCCTCAGTAGAGTTTCAGGCTTGATGCTCCAATGTGCTAGCCTGCCAGGCCTTTTTATTGTAATTTTTCCAATATGGCCCCGGGGTAGGGGATTTTACATGAAGTCATGTTCTTTTTATAACATCACCTCACTCTTATTTTTAGATAGGGATATCTAGATGCCCCTTGTGGTTATATGTGGTAGTAGCAGGCACAAGGCTTAAGGCCTACTGTTTAATACAATCTGCCATAAAGTGTATATTATTGATCAGCTTATTAGATATGTGTGAACACTATGTGATTAACGTATAAAATAGGCTTAGCTTAAGCAGTGTATATCTTGTATATCTTGACCCTAGATGGTTAAACTTACTAACACAACAATACTGCATAACATGTGAACATTTCTTCAATACTATCTCATTCTTAACCTTGTAGAAATAAACAGCTCACTTCCAAGAATCTAATTCTGTTTCTGATCATACTCACGAATCTTGAAATTCACTCAAATAATCTGCAAACCATTTAAACTTGTACACTCTGTACAGTCTAGCTAGGGGGATGATAATTTCTCTGCATTAATATGAGATTCTGACAGACAGAGTTTGCCGTTGGTGCAAGGAAAACAGGCTGGTCCTCAACACAGGAAAAACCGTTGAGATGGTTATTGACTTCAGGAAGCAGGCCCCCACCCCACCTCCAATCTTCATTGAAGGCACTGAGGTGGAAAGGGAATCTAGTGTCCGCCTCCTCGGTACACAGATCTCCAGCGATCTGAGCTGGAAGACTCACACGAGCACCACACAGAGAAAGGCCCAATAGAGACTCTTCTTTCTTCGCCAACTGAGGAAGTTCGGAATGGCACAGGAGCTTATGTCAAACTTCTACTCTGCCACTATAGAATCTGTCATCTGCACCTCTATCCTGGTGTGGTATGCTGGATCCTCAAACAGGGAAAAATACAAGCTCCAGAGGGTCATCAGGTCGGTGGAGAGAATCATTGGGAAACCACTCCCTTCGCTTGACCTCCTCTACAACTCCAGACTGTGTTCCAGAGCACAAAGGATCGCAAATGACCGCTCACACCCAGGCAACCGTTACTTTAATGTGCTCCCATCCGGAAGAAGGCTACAGACCATTTCCACCAAAACATCCAGACATATGAACTCCTTCTTCCCTGCTGCCGTTAAACTCTTGAACTCAATTCACTGGCTCCCTCCCTCAGGCCGGCAGTCAGATCATATGGTCTATTGATATGAAGTGATAGGTCATCCACTGGCTGTGTGTCTTTTTTTGTTTTCCTGCCACCCCTGTCTTTATTAGTGCCTTACTTCTGTAAAGCTACACCTTTTTAGTGTACATCTACCTACTGTTTTTGTTGTAAGTTGTCATGGTTGTTTTTTAATGTCTTTGTTGTTGCCTTTTTTTTTGTGCCTTGAGTTCTCTGTTTTTTGTGCCAAACCCAATTCCGGGCATGACCCAGTCATGCTTGGCGAAATAAAGTTGATTCTGATTCTGATTCTGATTTAGAATACGGGCAATACCTGGCAAGAACCTCTGAGGATCTTACAGGACACAGAGGCATGTTCCTTTCTAAATGACATGCCTCTGTGTCTCTTCGGTGCAGCTCTCTGACCCCCCTGCTCCACGCTTTCCCTTCATGGGTGGACCTTCCATGACGCCACCTTGTCTCAGGCAGTGTCTTCCAAGGAGTGGCATCCCACCGGTGGCTTGCCTCCCTTGCTGACCAAGTCCTGCCCCCCTCCACCACATTTTCCAGGATCCCCCTCGCTGGCACTGCTCCCCCCCCTTTCATACATTTAATAAAGGTGCAAATTGAAAAGTGCAAATGCGGTAGCAGGTAGTAGAATATTGGTAAAATTACCAATATTTTACTACTAAATTCATATAGTAAAATACTGGTAATGTTTACAGATATTTTATTATGACCTAACCTCACCCTACTCTCACTCAGAACCCTCACTTTATTTATGCGTAACCCTAATACCTCCCTGGTGGTGCTTAACCCTGAAACCCCCCTGGTGGTGCCTAACCTTAACCCCGCCAGTGGATGTCTAATCTTATACCTCTTCATGGTGGGTGCCTAACCTTAAATCTCCCTGGTGAGTGCCTAACTGTAACCTTCCCCATTCCCAGCCGCTGCTTAACCTATCACACCTGCCGACGTCTTGTTGGAAAGGGTGCCCGCTATGCAAACTGAGGCTACAAATAGCTGGCCCTTTTTCAACAGCACACATCTCGTGCCCTTTTCAAATGCTTTGTGCATGTATAGCTGTATGGAGAAAAATGATTATTAATTGCTCATCATCATTGCTATAAGCAGACAAACCATTTAAAACTCCAATGATTGCTAGAGACAGAGTACCATAGAAATAGTTTTCACAGTAAATTTTGAATGGATATTGCTATTTTTCTAGAAATATGTAACTTCCATTAATCAGCCATTATCTGTATTCATGCTTCCCATGAGCCTTCTTCACCTGGATACTCCCAGTGCAACACTGGCGTTTGCTGAACTTAGGTTAAATTTTATTTCCTTGCTCTCTAAAATCTGCAGCCAGCCTGTCAGAAATCTGAATGCACTAGAAGTGACACTTTTGTATCTTTCACAAGACGCCTCATTTTTGCCTGCATTTCATTATTGTGATATAATGCAGGCTTGTCAAGCCTCCCTCCTAGAAGTAGTAAAACTGACAAGCAGCCAGGGTGAAATCAGCTCTGCAGTTCCTGGTGAAGACAGTTTCTGACTGACTTTACAGTTAATATGAAATCACACAGGCCCTCAGCTCCTCATGAGCAATACACAGTTTGTAAGCTGTGGTGCACTGGGGCTGTCTTCTAGAGGTAGGGGTCTTGATGGAGGCCTCCTTCCAGCAGAGATGTGTTGCAATTGTTACCTCTGGAATGACGAACTTTGGGCTTGCTCTGTTGCATAATACACATTGAGATTCTACAAAATTGAAATGGACTTTCATGGCAGAGATCAAAAAATCTGCCCAATTTCATATGTGCAGCATTTCTGAGTAAAATTGATAAAAAGCTGTTGACACACATTTTAATTTTTTTGAAGCTGAACATTATTGTAAAATGGGATCAAAGGACAATGTAGCCACCCTGACATTCTATCTCCCCAGGATTTCCGTGCAAAAAGTGGTTCAATTAATTTCCAATGATTTTCAACCAATTTTTTTTTGCAATCAATTTTTTTTTATATATTGAATTCAATTCAGGTTATTGTATTGAATTCAATTAAATAAAAAAGTGTTTGCTGCGAGATGTTGATGATGCTGTGTGACCCTGGTGCCATCAACACCGATTGACGGGAGACATAATAACAACCCGTGGGCTGAAGGGTTTAAAGGGTATGTAATAGACGTAATAACAACCCGTGGGCTGAAGGGTTTAACCACTTGCCGACCACGCACTCATACCGCGCGTCGGCAAAGTGGCAGCTGCAGGACCAGCGACGCAGTTCTGCATCACCGGCTGCAGGCTAATTAATCAGGAAGCAGCTGCTCGCGCGAGCGGCTGCTTCCTGTCAATTCACGGCGGGGGGCTCCGTGAATAGCCTGCGGGCCGCTGATCGCGGCTCGCAGGCTAAATGTAAACACAAGCGGAAATAATCCGCTTTGTTTACATTGTAAGGCAGATCGGCGATCCGGGGCTCGCCGCCATGTGACAGGGGACAGCCTGTCACTGGCTGCACAGGACAGATAGCATCCTGTGCAGCCCAGATCACCAGGGGGGACAGGGAGGAGAGGGAGGGGAGCAATCTCGCCACGGAGGGGGGCTTTGAGGTGCCCCCCCCGCAACACCCATCAGACAGGAGCGATCAGACCCCCCCAGCACATCATCCCCCTAGTGGGGAAAAAAGGGGGGCGATCTGGTCGCTCTGCCTGCACCCTGATCTGTGCTGGGGGCTGCACAGCCCACCCAGCACAGATCAGCTAAAACAGCGCTGGTCCTTAACCTCCCTGGTGGTAAGCCCGAGCTGAGCTCGGGCTATGCCGCGCAGGGGGAGATCTCAGCCCCTGGTGGGACGATTTTTATCCTGTAAAGTGCTGTACACACAGCTAGCACTTTGCTAGCCGCGCGTACAGCTTGATCGCGATCGCCCGCACGCAGCGGCGCAAGAGCCCCCCCCCCCCCGCCAGAGCCCTGCGCTGCCCGGACCAATGAGTTCCGGGCAGCGCTATGGGCTGGATCGGAGACGTCTGACGTCAGGACGTCGGCTGACGTCCATGACGTCATTCCGATCGTCGCCATGGCGACTGGAGAAGCCAAACAGGGGAGCGCGTTATATACGCGTTCCCCTGTTTGCTATTGTTGCCGGCGACGATCGAACTAGAGGGACACATGCGCCCTCTAGTGGAGTTTCATGTAGCTACCACTCTGGTAGCTTTACATGAAACATAACATTTTTTTTTTTTTAAATTGGATTTCTGCAATTCTTGCAGAAAAAATTAACCGCCAAGGAGGTTAAGGGGGGGTAAAGGGTGGGTCCTCAAGAGGTTAAATAGTACCCCAGTTTAACTTTCCTGTGGCTTCTTCCAGCCCCCTGTAATTGTCCTGATCACACACCTTTTTTCTGCGCTGCTCCATTCATCCATTGTCCCCCTCCGAAATCCAGTCGCAGTCAATTGTACATGTACAGCCCGGGGCCATGCGTGCCTCAGTTTTGCTCCTGTAGTTGGGAGCATTTTGCGCATGTGTACTTGCAATTTTTTCATGCTTGCAGCTCTCGGGCGGGCACCATGACTGAAGGGAAAAAAGCAGAAAGGCAGCAAGGGACCAGGAAGACAACAGGGGGCTGGAAGCTAAACTGGGAAACTTAGTGTTGCTTTAGGTTCCCTTTAACCACTTTAGCCCAGGGGTTGTTTTCACCTTCTGGACGCAAGCAATTTTCACATTTCAAGGCTCCTCCCATTCACTCACCAATAACATCCTCATTTGCCAATAACTTACCCTAGCTGAGTTCCTAAGGTAGCTATTTATATATATAAATAAATTATATATATATAATTATATATATAAAGGGACTCCGAGCTCTGAAAATAAATGAAATTGGTACACTTCCTGGTAACGCAGGATAGTGTGTCGTGCCTTTTTGTGGAAGTAAAATTAAAATACAATAAAAAATACATTTACTATAGTTAATAAACTCTTCTAACCCCCTCCCTCATAGTTACCAAAATAAAACATACAAAAAAACAAAACAAAGTGACAGCATTTAAAGGGACCCTGACCTCTAAAAATAAACAAAATTGGTACTTGGGGATTTCTGCAGCCCAGGTCGGGAGGTCCCCTGGCATGGTCCTGGCTCCTCTCCCGGTCCCTCCACCGCATACCGCACCGCCGACACCCTGGCCGGGTGTTGGGCTCCTACTTCCTGAACCGGGATGCTCTTTGTCATCACATCGGCCGCTGCATGTCATCACGGCGGCCGGCGTGACAGTACGGCGCATGTGCGATTTAACCGTGCATGTGCAGTACTGTCATGCCGGCCGCCTTGATGACGCGCAGTGTCCGACGTGATGACGAAGATCGTCCCGGTACAGGAAGTGGGAGCCCGATACCCAGCCCGGGTGTCGGCAGTGCGGTATGAGGCGGAGGGACCGGGAGAGGAGCCAGGACCATGCCGGGGGACCTCCCGACCTACGGTTGGCTGCAGAAAGCCCCAGGTAAGTACCAATTTTGTTTATTTTTAGAGGTCAAGGTCCCTTTAAATGCTGTCGCTTTGTTTTTTTTTTTGTATGTTTTATTTTGGTAACTATGAGGGAGGGGGTTAGAAGGGTTTATTAATTATAGTAAATGTATTTTTTATTGTATTTTAATTTTACTTTTTGTCCACAAGAAGGCACGACACACTATCCTGCGTTACCAGGAAGTGTTGGATTCTTTTTACTAAATGGTTTTATTTTCATTCTTATGGATGATCATGGCTCCTGATTGGTCCCATGTTTATTCATATACAGGCAATTTGATTGGCTGAGAGAACACATGTTTCCGTTCACCAATTTTGCATGTGTAAGTCCATCTACCTCTGATTGACAGGACTTACCAGTAGATCCAGATTGATTTACTGTGGCTCAAATGGATGCAAATGTACATATGTCCAGATTGAGTTAAGTGATTAGGAACCCTGTTTTTTCCCCTGGTCCGTCCTGCCTCTCTGCAGTGTTGTTCTCATAGTGATAGTAGTGATTCCTAGGTTAGTTGTTGTCCAGATGTTGTTCCATCTGTTTTTTCCTATATAGTGCAAAAGTACACAATTGATTGTGAAGGCCTGAAGAAGGGTCTACCCAAAACAAGTCGACGTTGTTGCCTTATTTTGTAACTATTATGGGATGTTGTGTCTAAAGATGAATTTTTCTGAAGATCTGTGAACCAACTTTTGCACGTTTTGGGATATTAAATATTTAGGCTCATCTTTAAAAACATTTTTGTTTCTTCAAATGATTTATTTATGCATATATCCTTGTATCTATACTGTTTTTTTCTGACAACCAGGAACTGAATGATAGCTTGGTGGAGGTTCAAGCTCTTGGCCTATTTTATTTAATGCTGTGTCTTGCAGAATTGTTTTATCATATGTTTTCTATGCAGGTACAAAGCAGGAAGCACCTGGTTCTCATTAGAGTAGTAACAAAAAAGACCCTGTTATCGGCTTATAATTGAAAAGTATTATTTACAGCTATAAATTATGTAAAATGAAAGGCCAATCTTGTTTCCCTATTTGTATGTTTATTTTGTATAGCTTACAGAAGTGTCTGGTGTTCAACTTTCTAAATATTTAGTTAACGTAATAATCTGTTTAGAGTAATACCTTGTAAATCGTGCACAGAGAAAGCCTGTTGTGTACAACTCATTTGCTCAACAAAGAAATGCTTTTTCCCAGTATTCTATCATAAAAAAAAATCATAGCTTGCATAAATGACAAAATAAACAAACTAAAAATATAAAGGTTATGAAATATTCAATTTATATTTCCACAAACAGGGAATGTATTAAAATCTTTGAAAGTGGAAATTTAGATAAATCAAAAACATGCTAAATGTATGTTTATAAAAAATCCTGATTACCGGTGACGTCATTTACAATACGTATATTTCATATTATATAAAATAATTCATAATATATATAGTGATAATTTTTTATTATATAATTCATGGAAATTAAATGTTGAACAGTTTAGTTTTAGTGTTCTTCAAGTCTGAAAAAAGCTGGAAAATAGAAACGAAATACTTATCTGAAGACAAATGTCCTTACTCGCCAGAAGCATGGTGGCAACATATGGGTGAATCCCAGTCTAATTATCCTTAGACCACTGTAGAGACAAGGTTTAATTGGTCAGAAGGCATCCTTTGTATTATTCTCACCTTGAAAAACACAAAATAAGATGGTGATATACTGTATATGCCTCCAATGTGTTTAAATCAGGAAATTAAAATTACTCCCATGTATTTTCCTTTCCTGCTTTCCTGCATGGCAGCAATTAAATAACAAGCATAGTGTGAAAGGGAGTGCAGGAAAAATAACTTAAAGGGAACCTTAACTGAACGGGGAGTAAAGAGTTTCACTTACCTGGGGCTATTACCAGTCCCCTGCAGCAGTCCTGTGCCCTCGGAGCCGCTCTGGAATCCTCCGGTCCCCCGCTGTCACTTAGTTTCATTTTTGATGACTCACCAGTCGGCCGGCCGCCATGCGTATTATTGGACGCATTCCCTACTGCAATTAGCTCTGTTGCGAACCGCAACCCGTACAAAAATACGCGTTGCTGCATTCCAAATGCGTAAATATGTGGCAAGGCGTATTTTTGTACGCGTTGCGGTCCGCAACAGCGCTAATTGCAGTAGGAAATGCGTTCAATAATACGCATGGCGGCCGGCCGACTGGTGAGTCGTCAAAAACGAAACTAAGTGACAGCGTGGGACCGGAGGATTCCAGAGCGGCTCCGAGGGCACAGGACTGCTGCAGGGGGCTGGTAATAGCCCCAGATAAGTGAAACTCTTTACCCCCCGTTCAGTTAAGGTTCCCTTTAAATACTTCTCTATGGATACAAAGTTGCATGAACTGTTCTTTTCATTTGAGGAAATGAAGATCTGAAAGATGAAAGGTTAAAGCTCTTACAAAACTATTTGTATGTTTGTTTACAACAGTGACCCTTTTTTTCATTGACCTTAATGGAGGAGAGGGCAGAGACAGAGAATAAAGAATGATTGAACAGTCCTATTGTGTAAAAATTAAAGTAGAAGGTTTTTTTTAAGAGGTGCCTTGATAAATTAAGTCATCGGTGGAGGATATGCCCAGTGATGTACTGCAATGACTAAGATGGTAGAAATTTGAACTTTAGGAAACTTAGGATTCTTTTTCAAACTAGAAAAAAAGGAGTTTAAGTAGATTCCAATTTGAGAGAGAGAGAGAGAGAGAGAGAGAGAGGAGGGGTTAAAATATTCTCAACCGGCAAAGTGCTTGAATCCTTTCCAAAGTTGATAGTAAGTTGAGTTGGTTGATTATTTTGGGATCTTCAACAGGTTATATAGAACACATTTTAAACAACCTAATTCTGATTGCCACCTTCTCCATTTGGCTTCAATGCCATTAGTTTCAGCTGAACTGCGTTCAGGTGTAAGACTTCACCACAGAATAGCTGGTCACCAGTCATGCCGTCTGCATCCAGCTGGAGAAGCTGGGGATTTTGATGTCCCATTCCATTCATTATTTACTTAAAAAAGATGTGGAACCTTTAGGGGATCTTTCTTCTAGTTATGGAAATTTCTAATCTTGTTGGTCAGGTTGAACTATTTATTTATTTATTTTTTGTTTCAAGTATTGGAAGAAGAACATGATAAAACATAAAGATAACTCACTGCTAACATCATATTTCCTTTTTGTTTCATTAAGATACTTCCTTATTTTTCTCAGCTTACATAACGCTAAAGCATTCTGCATCACTCAGAAACTACATTAATCCAATATCTTCTGAAGAAATGTATAAGCCATTTGCCAATTCATTTTGAGGGCCAGTGCACACCTAAAGGCGCTAGCATAATCGTTAACGCTTAGCGCTTTTTAAAGTGAATTTTCAAGGCAAATCTAGGCATGTGCCTAGCGATTTTAAATCTATATCTAGCGATTTTTGGAGCGTTTTTGTGTAGCATTTTATTTTTCTTATATACAGTAGAGCTGCTAGTGTACTGGTTTTGTCACAAAAAAACGCTTGGAAAATCGCTCTGATCTAGCGCTTTTCAGAGTGATTTTCCACTTTCCTATACTTAAAGGAAATGTCCAAGCAAAATAAAAAAATGAGTTTCACTTACCTGGGGCTTCTCCCAGCCCCATGCAGCCATCCTGTGCCCTCGTAGTCACTCACTGCTGCTCCAGTCCCCCGCTGGCAGCTTGGCGACCTCGGAGGTCGGCGGGACGCATTGCGTACATTTTTACGCATTCCCGCTAGTGCAGGAACATTAACACATACATTTTTACGCATTACTGGTTCATTGCGTAAAAATTTACGCATTGAACCAGTAACGCGTAAAAATGCATGTGTTAATGTTCCTGCACTAGCGGGAATGCGTAAAAATGTACGCAATGCCTCCCGCCGACCTCAGAGGTCGCCAAGCTGCCAGCGGGGGACTGGAGCAGCAGTGAGTGACTACGAGGGCACAGGATGGCTGCATGGGGCTGGGAGAATCCCCAGGTAAGTGAAACTCATTTTTTTATTTTGCTTGAACCTTCCCTTTAACATTGAGGCTGAATTGCCTCAGAAATCAGCAATAATGCTGCAGGACCCACGTTTGCATTTGGGAAAAAAGCTCATCGCTCTGGTGTGATCCATCTGATTTTCAAATACATTAGCCAAGTCCTTTTTAAAGCCCTAGCATTTTTAAAAGCGCTCAGAAGCACTCTTGGGGCTTGATTCACAAAGCGGTGCTAACTGTTAGCACCCCTGTGAAAACCCCCTTAGCACGTCTAAACAAGCTTTTCGCGCATAAAACTTTACGCGCGCAAAACTTTATGCGCGTAAAACTTTACGCGCGACTGCACAGAGCACAGGGCGCTCCGCGCGAAGTGCCCATTAAAGCCTATGGGACCTAGCGCGCGTAAAACTTTGCGCGTGTAAAACTTTGCGCCCGCAAAGTTAGCGCGCGATCTGATTGAGAAATCCGGTGCTAACCTACTTAGCACCCTGGTTAGCGCGTCTAAAGACTTTAGACGTGCTAAGTAGGTTAGCACCGCTTTGTGAATCAAGCCCTTGGTGTGCACCAGCCCTTAGTCTGGGCTGGTGAAGCACCTCCAGTGCCTAAAAACACAGCCAGAATATATAAACCATCCACATTTTTGGTTAGAGCTGGATTCATGTTCAGTATACAAAAAAAAAAAAAAAAAAAAAAAACACTATGCTAACAGTGTAAGTTATGACTGGAAAAAAATAATGGAAAGTGCATGATTCATTTTCCTCTGATGTGTTTTATGCCAGTCAAGTTATTAAGTACATTGCAAAGGGGGGTAGCAGCTGTGCTCAGCTTGCCTTCGCCAAAAGGTAAAGCACTGGGCTTGCAGTTACTTTTGTGTATTATGGAGAAATGTAAAATATGTAAAGATATGCTGTATATACATAACAGAAGACAGATTTTCAGTATTTTGTTGACTCCTAAACAGAGATTCATTGACATCACAGGTTCAATCTCTCTTGCTGTATAGCTATCCATTTAGTGCGTTTTCAATTTACATCTGTTCAGCTTTTATGCTACTACAGTATAATGACACCCATCTTGGTTAGTCAATGGTTTTGGGGGAAAGAATCAAAATCAATCTCTAGTTCCATTTTCTCCATGAATTCCAATTTCCATATATTTTAACTTTTTTTCTTGCAAATTAACAGACTTTATGTACAATAATCCAAAATGTATTTACATGGAACATGAAATAAATGAACATAAAATCAAGACTATGTGAGACACTTATTTTATTTAACCACTTCCCTCCACTGGCTGTTTTACCCTTCCCAGATGCCAACAGCAATTTTCACCCTTTCATTCATTTAGCAATAACTTTATCACTGCTTTTCACACCTAAATGATCTATACCCTTTTTTTGCCACAAATTACGCTTTTTGAAGGTGATATTTGTTTTAAGTAGTTACTTTATTTTGTTTTAGGGAAAACATTAAAAAAGTACACTATATCGTGGTTGCAAACAAGGACGCACGTTGCAGAGCCTGCGCAGTCAGCCATGACGAACCCAACCAGGAAGTAAGTTCAGGGGTCACTAGGCTGTACCGGAGGGGGACAGAGGAAAACGGGGGAGTGGTGGGCATGAGGGGAGCACACTAAATATGCCTGCTTTACCATTTTTTAATTTAAATTTGAACTAAGGTATCCTTTTAAAAAAAGAGGTTCACTGCTTACTTAGTTCAACACTTAAAGCTGAGGTGGTAAGATTGCTAAAGACTTCTTCCCTTCATGCAGACTGTTCACACCTCTGCATACTGCATACATATTTTTAGGTGAATCCTTCCACATTTAAACTGGATACCATAGTGGATTAGTGGATAGTACTCTTGCTTTACAAAGCTAAGGCCAGGACACTATCTCCACAGAGTTTGTATTTTTTATGTTTGTGTGGAATTCCCCAGGACACTCTGGTTTGTATTATTATTTTTTATTTACATAGCGCCAACATACTTTGTAGTGCTGTACATAGTACAAAACAAATATTGGGGAACAAATATACGTGAGACGTCCAAAACACTGTACGATTCTGGCATCCAGCAATACAAGTACAATCACATCCAGCTGATGTGTGGTTTGAGAGATAACTAAGATTGGTACACGTTCCTATGAACAATGGAGAAGTGACAGGCTCACAGAAGGCGTGAAGGGGCACAGGTAGCAGTGAATCAGTTTTTGCAGGATTGGGTAAGACTCCATTGTAAATTTCATGCAAGGTGTTTTTTTTTATCTAATTGCAGAGGGTTGAGATATATGTGTATATACGATTTTGCACCAGCATATATAGTATTATGTACCCATACTTAGTGTCACCTGCTATGTTACTACTTTGATTCAACTGCACAACCTGTGCACTGTATTATTTTAATTGGTTTTAAATTGCTATTGGGATAAGTTCTTCAATAAAATTTGTTATATATTTGTACAAATGGCTCTGGTGGCTTGCTTATTACCTATGGTGCCCTAAGATGGACACTTTTTCTTATTTAAGAGTAGCTTATGGGTTCATGGCTTTAGCCCTGTTTATTGTGCACTGTTTGCTCTCAATTTGTTGTGTTACATATGAAAAATTAGAGCACAATAAGAAACAATAGGAGAGTGTCCATGCCCTTGTGAGCTTACAATCTGCAGTGTTTGGTTTCCTCCCACATCCCAAAAACCATACTGGTAAATCAGGCCATACATATATCAATTTTCCCATTCGATTCTCAACAAGTTCAGCTACTGTGAATCAATGCCATAAAAACGTCTGTTCAATCAATATCTGATTGATTTTGGCCTACCTTAAGTAAATTGGCGGCCCCAAAATTATTCCTTTGATTATAAAAAGGACATGAGACTATGACTATGGTATGGATTAGATTATGAGCTCCTCTGATGGACAGTTAGTGACATTACTGTGTGTACATTGTAAAGCACGGTGGAAGATGGCAGCACTATATAAATGCACAATATTATTTACAATAATTTAAACTTCACAACAAGTGCCCCTAAAATGTACAAAAACACTGAGAAACCATGACAAAAGTGGGAATGCATACTACAGATGTGTAAATGGGCATTTAACCTGTGCACTATCGACAGTATTCCTCTATGTCTCTGTACCTTGTCAAACTTGTAATGATAATAGACATTGGCTCATCTTCATCTGTCATATAACCACTTTATATAAAGGTGTAGAGAATTTAAATTTTTTTTAACTTTCATTGCTGTAGTCAGCCCAGGGAATGAGGTTAAGGGGTAATTTATATCACTGATGCATATGTTTTTTGTTTTTTGTTTTTTGCTTTAATACATACTCTTACATATATATTCATAACCCCAGAGATATATGCAAATATAACAAAAAATTCATATATACCATTAAACATTTTTTTTAAGTTTGAGTTGATCAGACCACTTTTTTAATAAAACTATACACGTCAAAAAGGAGTATTAAAAAATTGCTGCAATTTCCAAGAATCAGTAATAAAGACCATCACATTTGCTCATTCCAATATGAAATATTCCTTTGCTGTTTTTATTACTGTTAAATCCTTGTTACTGTGTTGTAATATCAATCAATAAACACTGCGCCACAGTTCAAATGAAAAAACTTAACCTAATTGCACCAGTATATGAGATCGCTACAGAAAGTCCAGTTCAGGAAAACTTCAAATATAAAATCACTGCTGCGCTCCTCAAATCTGTGCCTCCAACATAAGAATATAGTGACTTTGTTTCTTTGACCTGCAATGAAAGCTTCACATAGGGTGATACCGTTCTGTAACACTAAACAAATCTCTTCAATTTGCATGCAAGCTCCACCAGGTGACAAATCACATCCGTGTTCAGTGCTCTCATTCAGTGCTCAATCCGTGACAATCCCCAACTGATGTATGCCAGAACGCTCACCAGATGTAGCCCACCTCAGGTTGCAGGTGGAGAATTCACTTTTGGCCCACTGCCAGTCAACTACCACAACTTCAGATCGTCACAAATCTTCATTTATTCCAGTAAAAACAGCTCCATAAAAAACATAAAAAGTAACATAGCGTAATCCTATCATACACAAGCTCCGGGCGCATCTACAATTGCACTTACGCGTCCCGGTGTTTAAGATCGCATGTAACAGCATCCTCTGCCAGTGCCCATTCGCCTGTAGTCTGGGAAGGATATCTGCGTGAAAACCGCTCCTGATACTCCCTCTCGCCGCAGGGTATATGCCGCTGTACGTACTGCTCACTCCCGACTGGCCGGTCAGCTCACTTCCGCGTGTACGTCTCGACGTTCTTGCTCTGCTCCGCCCTACGCACGTTTCGTCCTCGCATCCGAACTCATCAGGGGCTCCGCCTCCCGACTGCCAACGTCGCTTCTCATACTCCCTGCTCGCTGGTGATTGGTGAATCACTCGTTTTTGGCGAATGGGCATTGTTTACATATCAAATGTGTTAGTTCTAAATCATTATCCCAATAGAAGCCACAAACTGAGTGCTAATATCTAAAATTAGACATACATCCTTATTTAGATATTATGAATTGCACCATCTAGTGAAGTATTTGTACACTTCACCTTACCTAACCATATAGAGGACTTTTGTGTGATACTGTGCTATGCCCCTGCCATCTAGTGGTCATTTTGTAAGTAACAGATTATTGCTGAAATTCATGCCTAGCAAACCCCCTACTGTGACAGTATACTCAAGAACTTTTTGTGCTTTCCCACTGTGTCAAAAATTACAGACCCTTTTCCCGGTTCTCTATACTCACTTGGGGCTATATTAATATACTGTGGATTCAATCATTGGAAATATGACAATTTAAATCAAACTCTATGTTGAGCCCTCCTGGACTGAGAGTGTTCAAATTATAGATCCATTTCCCTTCGGCTTTGGAGATCTCTTTCGTGAGGTTTGAACCTCTCCACTTCTTTATGTATTTTTCTACCCCCATGAATTTCAAACCTGCTGGGTCTTGGTTATGGTGTGTCTTAAAGGGAGAAGCAAGTACAGCAGTTAGAAGCTTATACACAGGTGGTGTCATGGTCAAGGTTCATAGATGACCTGTGCGAGGACGAAACGTGCGTAGGGCGGAGCAGAGCAAGAACGTCGAGACGTACACACGGAAGTGAGCTGACCGGCCGGTCGGGAGTGAGCAGTACGTACAGCGGCATATACCCTGCGGCGAGAGGGAGGATCAGGAGCGGTTTTCATGCGGATATACTTCCCAGACTACAGGCGAATGGGCACTGGCAGAGGATGCTGTTACATGCGATCTTAAACACCGGGACGTGTAAGTGCAATTGTAGATGCGCCCGGAGCTTGTGTATGATAGGATTACGCTATGTTACTTTTTATGTTTTTTATGGAGCTGTTTTTACTGGAATAAATGAAGATTTGTGACGATCTGAAGTTGTGGTAGTTGACTGGCAGTGGGCCAAAAGTGAATTCTCCACCTGCAACCTGAGGTGGGCTACATCTGGTGAGCGTTCTGGCATACATCAGTTGGGGATTGTCACGGATTGAGCACTGAATGAGAGCACTGAACACGGATGTGATTTGTCACCTGGTGGAGCTTGCATGCAAATTGAAGAGGTGTGTTGTAATATCATTTTATTGAATACTGCACTAAGTGTAGTCTTCCATTTTTAATTAAGTCCATATTTGAAAATAACAATTTATTAAAAATATGTATTGTTATTTTTATAAACTGTATATTGTAAAATGTTACATTTCACAAAACAAAAACAAAACAAACCCCGAGTAATTTTTTTTTTTTACTGAAACCTAATTGTTTTCAGACATTTTCTAATTACAAAAGGTGAAGGCTTGGCCAAGTGCTAAACACTTTCATAATGTTCTGTTTAAAGTTGATAGGGCTGCAAAATGTAAGGCCCAGCTGTTCACATCATTCCAACGTATGAACCTACGCTGGCCCTATAACCTCTTGATCTCCAGTGATGCAATTTCAAACAAACTCAATTGCAGTTGCATAGCCTCTGCTAAAATCATTTTCTAATTTTCAAAGGAGCCAATAACTCTGAAACCAACACAGTAATGTATAATTTCAGCCTATTGCAAATGAAAAAATATTGCTACTAATAGCCAAAGTCATAGTGCATGATTGTCTTCTGGAATGATCCTTCTTATTGAAGGCCACCGAGCTGGATATTTAACCATGGTCAGAAATTGTTACTAAGTTCAATGACTTAATTATATAAAGCCCAGACCTTCACAATGCATCATGTTCAAATGAATGTTAAGTGGAATGTCGGTTAGCATTGTAGCCTTCTGTCATTCACAACAACCTTCCCTTCAGATTGCACAAATAGTGATTGCATGGATGATAAAAATAAAAGTAGATATATGCAAGATAAAAATAAATTAAGTTATTTTCTCTACAGTTTAAGGCTAAGTTCACAGTTGGACATTATAGTCGCATTTTATAATGCAGAATAGCCCATAGCAATGAAAAATCTATGCTTCGTTCACAGTGCACATGTTGCATTGAGGTGTAACATAAACCAAACACAACCACTACGTATGGTTTAAACAAGATTTAATTCATACTCCAGAACAAATGCAACGCATTTTGCGGGTCTCTAGCCCATCACCTTAGGCAATAATACTGATAGGAGTAACTCAGAAGTTGTGTAGCCAAGTACAGCGCCTCTGTACTTGGTTACACAACTTCTGAGTTACTCCTATCTTTATTATTACCTGAGGATGCGGGCTAGAGACCCACGAAACGTGTTGCATTTGTTCTGGAGTACGAATTAAATTGTGTTCAAACCATATGTAGTGGTTGTGTTTGGTTTTGGGGAGGTAAGTTCACCCTTGCCCCCCAGCTTTTATCTGTTTTTACCTATGATCAATTTTTACTCTGCTGGCCGCTCTGTTTCCATTGCAATTATTGTTATCCACTTGGTGGATGGGTGAAGACCCCTTCTTTCCTTCTACAGAAAGCAACGTTTTAGCCTGAGTGGGGACAGGCCTAATATCCCCATAAGTGCTTTTAGTGGTTGCCTGAACATGGCAACCCATACTTGTGAGTATATTTCTTATTGCTGCTACCTTGGCATTCCTTTATTATCAATAATACACTATTAGGGCTCTCGATTGTATTTATCATTTATTTTACGTGTTTTCAATAGCGCATGTGCCATAAGCGCATACTCCATAACGCAATGCGACCTAATGTGTGCCACCACAGTCTGCATTGTGAGACGTAGTGTTGCATTATAGTTGCGTTGTGCGCCCTTAACGTCGCACCACAATGCAACGTCCCACTGTGAACTTAGCCTAAGTACAAAGTTGCATGATAATAATTGAGAGCGCAAAAATACATTCACTATTAGTATTACTGTTTTTTGTAACCTTTATAATAGCTTTCCAAAGCTAGATCAAGAAAAAAACCCTCTGTGTTAGCAGAATTATGTGTACACTCAGTGCGCCATGTTGCATCCATTTGGATGAAAAGCAATTCAAGTCAAGTGGGTACTCAATAGCTGAAAGGGTTCCTTTCTTTCTTTCTTTTCTTTCTTTCTTTCTTTCTTTCTTTCTTTCTTTCTTTCTTTCTTTCTTTCTTTCTTTCTTTCTTTCTTTCTTTCTTTCTTTCTTTCTTTCTTTCTCTTTCTCTCTTTCTTTCTTTCTTTCTTTTTCTTGTACTTAAAGAAAACCTGAACTGAAAATTAAAAGTCAAAATAACCATACACAGGTCATACTTAACTCCCGTGTAGTCTACTCCTCAATCCCTTTCTCCTTCCCCACGTCCTGTTTGCCCACTGTGATCAATGGAATTCTCTGTCCTCCATTTTGAAAATGGTCATTACCCCATAACAGCTTCCTGGTCAGTACACTGTTAAACTGTCATATCGCCCACTTGAGCCATAGGAAAACATAGACATTACTTGGCACATCAGTTGTCCTCTCAGCTATAACTGACAGCAACTGATAAATAACTGACAGCAACTGATATATTTCAATTCTGACAAAATGTTGTCAGAACTCGAAGCGATCACTGTCAGAAGAAAATGGTGCGCTTCTGAGAGGAACTAATAGCAAGGTAACTATGTAATGTTCATTTGAAGTTACCTCATGTGTTTATTTTAAATAATTTTACTCAGTACAGGTTCCCTTTAAAGAAACACTGGAGTCTCAGAAAATACAGCTGTTTATTGCAAAAAGCTGTTCAACATTATTGCCCTAACTAAAACACTGCATCCCCGTGGCTGAAATCTAACTAAGGCCTCTTGCACACTGCACACGATTCAGATTCAGATTCCGCTTTTTAATCTGTTTTTACATCCGATTCCGATTCAGATTTTTAATCTTAACTGCATGCTGCGTTTTTTGATCCGTTTTTCTGTTGAATGTATTCAGGGAAAATCGGAAACAGAATCGGAAACGGAATCGGAAACGGAATCGGAATCGGAAAACGGATTTGCAGTGTGCAGGGAGCCTTAATCCCCCCAAACTCCCCTCACAAAATCCACAACTATCTTGGTTGTGGATTTTGCTGTCCCGTGCGCTTTCGTGGGAGGCAAAGCTTTCAGCTGCAACTTTGCCTCCATGCATGTCTATCAGCACATATCTCTGCCTCTCCCCCGCCCCTCTCAGTGAAGGAAGACTGAGAGGGGCGGGCGGAGGCGGAGAAACGCGCTGATAGACGCCTGTATAGACAGAGCTGCAGCTGAAAGCTCTGCCTCTCACGGAAGCATTCCCCGCAGTGTGCCCCGGGGAGTTTGGGGGGATTTAGTTAGATTTCAGCTGCGGGGATGCAGCGTTTTAGTTAAAGAGGAACTGTAACGACAAAACGGCCCCTGGGGGGTACTCACCTCGGGTGGGGGAAGCCTCAGGATCCTAATGAGGCTTCCCACGCCGTCCTGCGTCCCTCGGGGGTCTCGCTGTAGCCCTCCGTACAGCTGTGACGCAATATTTACCTTCCTGGCTCCTGCACAGGCGCTCTGATGCCTCTCGGCGCCGAAGTAGGCGGAAATACCCGATCACCGTCGGGTCTGCTCTACTGCGCAGGCGCAAGTTTCCGGCGCCTGCGCAGTAGAGCGGACCCGACGGAGATCGGGTATTTCCGTCTATTTCCGTGCAGAAAGTCGCCACAGCGCCCCCGCTGGAGCCAGCAAAGGTAAATATTGAACTGACAGTCGGCACAGTCGCCGGCTGTTCGGAGGGCTGCGGCGAGACCCCCGTGGGACAGAGGACGGCGTGGGAAGCCTCATTAGGATCCGGAGGCTTCCCCCACCCGAGGTGAGTACCCCCCAGGGGAGATTTTTAATGTTACAGAGTCTCTTTAAGGCAATAATGTTGAACAGCTTTTTGCAATAAAAAGCTGTATTTTTGGAGACTTCAGAGCCTCTTTAAGTATTTTCAATTTTCATCTTTAACCACTTTACCACCAGGGGCGTAGAAACATGCACCGCCCCTGGTGGTGCCGCCGCTGTCCTGCTCCCAGTCGCTCACACTCACGCGCTCGTGCATGCCGCCGTCCGCTCGCCTGGAGATCAACGAACGTGAAAAACCATTCCCGTTCGTTGATCTCAGCCCCCAGCAATGATCGGCTGCTTCTATGAGAAGCAGCATGATCATTGTGATTTTCCCAGCGTCATTGTGCTTCCTGTAAGCGTACTTCCGGACGCTTACAGGTCGCATGAACAAAAAAGTACTGTGGCCATCTTGTGGTGGCCATCTTGTGGCCAAATAGTAAAACTACATCCAAAAACATTTTTCATAAATAAATACCTAGTTTTACATTATAAATTAACTCATTACCTACCACACGCCCCAATTTTTTTTTTTTTTTTTGTAATAAAAAGAAAAAAAATTACAATTAAAAAAATACATAAATAGTTACCTTAGGGACTGAACTCTTTAAATATTTATGTCAAGAGGGTATAACACTGTTACTTTATAAACTATGGGCTTGTAATTAGGGATGGATGCAAAACTGCAAAAAATGCACCTTTATTTCCAAATAAAATATTGGCACCAAACATTGTGATAGGGACATAATCTAAACGGTGTAATAACCGGGACAAATGGGCAAATACAATACGTGGGTTTTAATTATGGAGGCATGTATTATTTTAAAACTATATTGGGCGAAAACTGAGAAATAATGAATTTTTTTAGTATTTTTTCTTATTCTTCCTGTTAAAATGCATTTACAGTAAAGTAGCTCTTTGCAAAATGTACCACCCAAAGAAAGCCTAATTGGTGGCAGAAAAAACAAGATATAGATCAGTTCATTGTGATAAGTAATGATAAAGTTATAGACGAATGAATGGAAGGAGCGCTGAAATTGAAAATTGCTCTGGTGGTCAAGTAACCACTTGAGGACCGTAGGCTTACACCCCCCTAGTGATCAGGCTATTTTTTACAATTTAGGCCACTGCAGCTTTAGGGGCTCGCTGCAGGGCTGTACAACTCAACACACAAGTGACCCCCCCCCCCCCCTTCTCTGCCCCAGGGTCTGATCCCCGCCAGCATGATTATTTACTCTTTTCTCTATTTATTTGTAATATTTTTTTAAATAAATATTACTATTTTTATTTTTTTTATACCCGCCCCTCCCTCCAGCCAGCCATTCACCGCGATTGGCTGTCATAGGCATCAGCCTGTGACAGCCGATCGCTCTTTTGCCTCCCAGTGGGACAGCTGTGTCGCACGTACAGCGCTGCTGTAGATCGCAACGCTGTACAATGTAAATAGACTGCTGCTGGAAGAATGATGATGGAGTGGTGCGCGATTTCCTGCAAAACCCTGCCCCAGGACTTTCGCTGCTGTGTCTACGCCAATTGGCGAGTAGCAGTCGACTCGTTAAGTACTTAAAAATTATCAAAGTATGGTAAAACCAGATCTTACCTCCTCAGTCTTAGCCCGTTTCTCCACTGCTACCATCGTTGATAACTTTTTTCCTTTCCAATCCCACCCCATAGTTTTTTATTATCATTGCATTCTATCCCAGGTTTTAGTATGTACACACATTTGTAACAATAGTCTATGGGAGCCAGAACCATTGGAAGTACTATTTTTAGAAACAGCATGGGTGCCAATGGTCCAGAGATCTCCCTGAGGGTAACAAATGTAACTGGGACACAGTGATCACAATCCGAACATAATCAGTATTTTGACAAAAAGTACTTTTTTGACTAAAACAAAAAATGTCTTTTTGATTTAATCTGAGCTGATAAACACTATAAAGGGGAATTATCATGTAAACTTGTCAGAAACCGATATTAGAAAGTATTTATATCTGTACTCTGAAGCTGACCGCTCTGTAAAGATTTGCTTTTTTTAACCTGAACTGACTTCAGTAATTTGTTTTCCAGTGTAACATCCAATAAGATAGTTCTGGCCCCAGTGTCAGTAACAATATTCATTATTCATCATTTTCCTTGGAGCTTCCCTATTGTTTATTTTGCAGATTTAACAAGTCTCAAGGTTCCTTTGAAGTGTATCTTTGAAACTGGCAATTTTATACCTAAAACTAATCAGTCAGGCCTTTGTTTTGTAAGTCTCTTGTTTTATGAGATACAATGACAATAGGACAAACAAAGAGCTTAAAGCTTTAATGGAGAGGATGAATAATAACACTGTAATGCTAGGGTTTAGATAATTATAGATACTCAAATCGAGTGACAGGGGGGTTCATTCAGCATATGCTAGTGGTGAGCATGTTGTGTACATTATGCATTATGCTATGTGCACAACTTGTGCTATGTTACTTGCCAAAGTAACTGTAAAATTGCCCTGCCCTGTTTGCACTCTGCAATTTTACCAGCAGTTGGTGAATTATTCCCAAGGTCCTTTTTAGCAATGTTTGAAGCGCATCATCATGGATGTTTATTTCTGCCCTTGTACTACATTGGGCCCTCTCAATCACTTCATATATGGCAATAGATACTGTAGATACGAAGCACCAAATTATGCCAACAACAGCTATGGTGTCAAAGAGGTATAAGCAGTGAGAGGGGATCAGTTTCATAATCATTATTACTATTCAAAGCACATGTAGAGTTCATCATTACCAATAACAGCATAGCATCAATGAAGTGGTAATACAGTGGATGGAGGAAGGGTCCTAGTGGGCCCCTCTGGTTCAGTGTAGTTGCAGCCTCTGAATTCCCTATTGCTATGCCTCTGTCAAATATATACGTGTTTTAAATTAAGATTAGCTGACTATTCTTTTTGTATAGTAATCATCAAGGAGTATTTTAGTAGCACCACTAAAGGCAGTCACACACTATAAGATCAGGTCACCTACTGATAATTAGTTGATCATTTATCTGCTTACTACTTTCAACATTAAAGAAAATTGTAACAGAGGTTTGAAATGCACCTTGACCACCATTAGCTTTTTATTGCTCATCCCAAAGCGGATACAGTAATACGCGTGCATATGAGAAACGCTCCGGTTAAAAAGGGCACCAGATATAAACGGTATTAAAGTTTTCATTTAGTAAAATGGGCGACAGGATATAATGTAAAATATAATTTATTATACTGATATATAGTAAAATATCTTTAATACTTAACAATATTTTACTATAGCCTAACTTCTCCCAGCTCTAACAAAGACCCCCCCTTGCGGTGCCTAACCCTAAGACCCCCCTGGTGGTGCCTAAACCCTAGACCCCCACGGTGGTGCCTAACCCTAAAGCTCCCCTAATGGTGCCTAACCCTAAGACCCCCCTGTGATGCCTAACCCTTAGACCCCCCGGTGGTGCCTAACCCTAAGGCCCCCCTGGTGGTACCTATCTCTAAGATCCCCCAGTGGTGCCTAACCCTAAGACCCACCTGTGCATAACCCTAAGATCCCCCTGGTGGTGCCTAACCTTAACCCCCCCCCCCCCCAGGCCTAACCTTAATCCCCCCTTTAGTTTTGTGCAATATAAATTATGATATGATAATTTATGGTTTTATTTAACATAGAATAAGGACATGATAATTGAGGAGTCAAAACTTAAAAATTTACTTTTTTTTAAATATATAAGTTTAAGTAAGTTAGTTGAGAAACTATCATTTGTAACATAGGTGAGAATAGTGGAAACTGCTCATTGTGGCACAAAAAGTTGAAATGTAAACAATTTTTTTCTTACAAAGCACAAGGAAAGCAACAGTTTTAGAAACATTTATACAGGTTTTAGAAATTATTATTATTTGGTAAATAATGGAATATTGTAATCCATAAATGTGGTATGGTAATGAAAGTTAAAGATAACAAGCGATTTATAAACAATAGAATTGTTTTATAACCAAACTTAACATTGATGTCTATGGGGTGCCCTTTTTAATATGTGCCTTTATTACATGATTAGTGACCTAAGCCCGTTTAAAAATGGGCTCTAGGTCTGTCACCGCCACCACAGTGTGCACACCAGCACAGCCGTGCGCGCACCCGCCCGCCTGGCTGTGCACACACGCCCGCCCCCCCCTGGCCCCGTCGTCCTCCTCCTCCTTTCCTGCGTCATCCTCCCAGCAAGCCAGCTGAACTGCGCACACATGCACAGTTCAGTTTTCACATGGACACAGGGACAAATCATGACGCAGGGACAGTTAGGGATTATTATATAGGATATGGGATGATACAGCTTTTGGAAATTGTGCTTTTAGTTTTGTAAAACCGCCAGACACCAAAGAGTTGTTGCTTAAAAAAAACAACAAGGTGTGAATTGCAGAGTGAAGTGTGAAGCACCATACATGCTAAATTGTCATTGTTAGAGGTGATCATTTGTGATAAACTCAAATATCCAGCATCTCACAATATCACTTAATGATTCATCACGATCAATCATTAAAAAACAAATGAAAGCTACTGTTTTTATTATTCCCTGCATTACAGTGTGCTTCATGGCCCCTCTCAGCTCTCCACTGGGGAACAGGCAGCTTGGCTGGTGCAGAGCACAGTGTCTGTAGAGAAGCTTGTTCCTATAGTTGTCATCCTAAACATTCTCAGACAGCCTTTCCAGATGACAGTCATTGAGCATGTGCATTGGGACTTGAGAAGACAGGTAATGTATACTGTGTCATGCAGTGAATCCGGGAATCACTCAGTCTACATGGCTTCATTAGAGGCTTTTCCATTATACTGGTGAAAATGTGACACATTACTGTGCGGTTAAAAGCAAAGGAAATTGTTATTTCAAACTGGCAAACAGTAGTTTCAGAGTGGAAATTCATATTATTGCAAATGCATGTTTGCTTTGTAAGAGCTCTGCTTCAGTGATTTGAGCGCCAAGCTCTTGTTCCAACATTGCACCTCTGGTGACTAAGCCAGTCTTAGGGCTCGTTTCCACTAGTGTGGTGCGAATCCCTGGGATTCCACCGCTGACGAAATCGCATGCGGATGCGATTCCGCGTGCGTTTTTTGCCGCGAATTCGCATGCGATTTCGCATAGGCAGGGTCTATGCGAATTTAACCATGTCACTGCCTGACTCAATTTGTATTACTTTTCATGCAAAAAACGCACGTGTGTTTTCCCTATTAAATATATGGGCTGCGATTCGCCTGCATTCCTCACGCAGGCGAATTCTGCAGGCCCTACCGTGCAGAAAAATCCTGCACAGAAAAACGCACGAAAACAATGACAAGTGGAAACAGTCCCATCCACTTTCATTGCCTATGCGAATTCGCATGCAGGCCACGCATGCGAATTCGCCCTAGTGGAAACGGGCCCTTAAAGTATTATAAATGTACCAAGAAAATACACATTACAGAATACAAGTTTATTAAAGAAACCCTTCATGTTTTGAAAACAGAGAGCTCAAGAATTAAATATAGAGTGAACTGTTTAGTACATCACATGATCCTTGTGTTAATATTAAATTAATATTTTTGTTAAAAATACAATAAAGCCTTTTTGGTTGTTACTAAAACATTAATAGTTTCCATTATTCCACTAAATATAAAATATGAGACTGTGTTTTCTTAATTAAAGGTGAGTGAGAGAGAGAGAGTGTGTTTGTGTGTGTGTAAAAAGGCAAATATGCAAGACCACAAATAGGCAACTTATTCTAAAGCTCCCTATAGTAGTTATAATATATTTGATGCCACACAATCCCCTTGCACTGGCGTAAGAAAGAGAACATTGGTGGAGCCAGCATGATTGGCAAGTATCATTTGAATAAAAGTCTTTCTGGAGTCAGCAAAAGGCCTGCCTTTCAGTTTCTAAATACAAGGGGCAGTGGTGGGTTTGTCTAGTAATAAAGTATAACTGGTACTTCTAGACTTTTAATCTTGTTTTGCAACACTTGTGAGAGTGGCTGGGAAAAGGGTAAAGAAAAAAAATGACAGAACAAGGTCTTTCATGCCACATAAACATGAACTTGGAGCACTTAAAAACCACTTTAAACTACTAAATTCATGAAGTTACTGTGTTGAGAAAAGAATTAAAGCTACCGGTAAGTGATTCATTATGATTTTTGTCCATGTTTATAACCACAAAGATAACTGCTTTAAAAGGCCAGTCAAGGGACCATCATCGGGGATGGATGAAGTATTTGAAAGCGAGACAGTGTTTATAATTGCAATTACTGTTTCAGACTGTAAAGAGTGGCAGTATAATTATGTCAAGCAGGAATCCGCAAGATGGGCTTGTAAAACAAAGGTGATGATCATGGCATTTCTCAAATTCTTTTCTTCGATGCTTTGTATTAAGCCTTTTCTTATTTTTTTATTCATCCAAAGAGTAATTTTAAGATTTGCTGATATTTTTTGTTTCTTATTTTATGCTGGAGGTATACATTCCAACAGTGCACTAAGTTAAGATTAGTCAATAGACATAAGGTACATCTGAATACATCTTGGCTCATAAATGTTGCCAAGGATGTACGAGAGCAGAGCCATGTTGGCTATGCAATAAGCAACTCTTCAGTCCATCCCCGTAGGACAAGATGCTTACAAGCATTTGGAAGATTCACATTTTCCCACAGCACAACATTGAAAACAGATGTACTTGGTGCATGACCATCTGATCTTTACTATGCACAGGAGAAATATGAAAACCAGGAAGATGATTGGTTGGATTTCATAGATCTAGAAGAAATTCCTAGCAACCTTGCTTTACTGGAAGGCCTATAAATATAATGCACCTTGAGAAACTTTAAACAAGTACTGTGAGAAATACAGAGAATACCGTTGTTGACTGCTTTGTAAAAATGGTCATGTCTTGACTAGCCTTTTGGTTTTAAGTACTTTCAGATATATTGATTTCATGAAAATATGCTGCTCGAATTTTCTAACATGTCCCTGATGTCCATTGTTGCATGCTTGTCTCAAGTGTGTAACAACAGAATGTCACAACAGTCAAATGAATAATCTTTACATATGTAGTCACAGGATGCTATAAAGACAACATGTGTAGAGTATAATTGTACTGCCTTTTTTTGGTTTTGGATAAGAAAGTAACAGGTTTACTTTAAAAGTCAACTAAACTCATCAAGCAGAAAAAAATAATAAACATAAACTATAAGACACGCAGTCATGTCTATAAGGATGTTGGGGAGCAAAAAGTCAGTTGTGACTGAAAAATTATTTTTCTGTGAAAAAACATGTTTTGTTTTTTCTTATAGTGATCAATAGTTTATTATAAACATTTAAAACATATATTTTCTTCTCTAAAGTAGTTTTAACTTTGGACTATGATGTATTACCTAATGTTTTGCACAAACCATAAGAGGTAGGGTTGTGTGTGGCTGGCTCAAAGAAGGTAGTGACAGCTGAGCTCTGATTGAGAAGTCCTGGCGCTTGCACTGACTACTTTTCCAAAGGTGTAAAAAAACAAAAAAAAATCCCCAAAACATTCAGTGATATTTTTTTTATTTGTCGTTACTGTCCAGTAGTGTTGTAGTTGGAAATGTTGATGATACAGATTAGCTGTGTCTGCAAATCAGCTTTAAATAATAGCAGCCAGTTGGTAAATGTATCTTATCAGCAACTGTAGACTATTTATTGAAAACCTCTAATAGGTTATGATGTTTACTGTAAATTTGTCCTCACATCAATTATATGATATAAACTCTAAACACATTAAAGTTACTTCTTTCCAAGTTTTCTTAGCTGTCAACACGTTAACTGGCCTGTGACTTTTTACCGCACAGTAACAGGCTATTACCACCCACAAATGTCATCATTACTATGAACTAGTGCCAGATTCATGTATTTTCTGCTGCATACAGGAGGCAAAAACAAGTGAGAACATGTATATCAGTAGCTGCCAAAAGAAAAAAAATTGCTGGCCAATAGCCAGTTTTGTGTGCATATGTCTTTTAGTGCAAACATTAGTGAAGTGTTGACAGTGAGCTGAAGAAATAACCTGGCAGATTTACCGACTATACCAGCACATTATTAGCTGGGCCTCCGTTTTTATGCATGTGTTAGTGGAGGCAGAGAATGAAAAACATACAAAATATAAAAGTGCTAATAATTACTTAGCTTGCACAGATCTATAATTAAAGGGTGTTTTAATTGTAATAATGTGTATAGTATCACAAAGAAAAATTACCTTTTATTAGAGGTGATCCCATAATGTTAACAATGTTTTGCAGCTTAATTGAATATTGATCACTAAATATCAGGGAGTTTTTTATGGGTATTTTTGTTTTTGATCTCTTCAAAGATCTAACCTTCAGGCTTAATTATTCATTGTTACAGGGGTCTTATAGACTCCATGCCTTTACACTTTAAAATGAGCCAAACATGAAGGAAAGTATGGCTCTATGCCTTCTGAACACTCCGTTTGGCATTTACATCTGTATTACATTTGAAACTTTCCATGGTGGATTAGCCAAAAAACGTATTACTTTCTCGCCTAATTAAAAACCATATCACGAGCTGAAACTTGTTTTAATGTTTTTAGATTTAGTTTTGCACTTTATTCCATACTACCATTTGTGTGCATGTAAAATGTGTGATGTAAAACTTTATATTACTCTTTGCCCTACCTGTGTGAATTCTAGGAAGTAGACCTCTTAGGACAAAGGACTTCAAATGGTCCTGTACAATAAACCACTTTAATAACGAGGCACTGTAACAACATGGAGTAGAATGTAATCCATTATTCAGGATATCCAGTTTGATGTATCCTGGTTTCAGCATCATGAACACTTCCTTTATGTACAGTATGTATATATAGCTGTATATGCGTATTTAACCCCACCCTCCCAGTGATGTTTAGCCTAAGCTATGATGTCACAGCATTCTTCCACAGAGGATTCTGGGAGACCAGGTGTTGTTTCTGCTCACTCAACAACAAGCAAATATCCCACAGTGATGCACCTTGCCCACTATGCACAATATGCTGTTACTTTATAATCGTCATATAGACCAACTCTGTCAGCACAAGAAATATCCCACTAATCAGTTCATCAGAATCCTTCTAGGAGAATGCCCAGTAAACAAATGAGTCAAATGGTCAGAGAGTTTTGGTGAGATGAAAAATAAAAACCCACAGCCAAACATAAAGGAAGCCTGCTGATATGTTGAGCCAAGAGATTAGTAAAGCATTATGGATCACAATATTTCAATAAGCTGGGTCGTCATTTCAGATCCCAAGTCTACCAGAAGAAAAATGAGCCAACCCCCACTTAAAAAAGCACTCATAACTGGTTAAAGATAAAACAGGTGAGAAGTGAGTTCAGATTTAATTTACCTTTGAAATAGAAAATTGCAGGTAGGAAAGGTATCTTCTAAAACTTGCAACTGGAACAGTTTACAAAAGATTTATCCTAACTGTCTATAGAGCGTTGCAAAGCTGAGTTACCATTTCTGCAGCCTATGTGAACAAAAAATCCCAGCCCCCTGTGACAATGTGTGATTGGATGATTGGATTCTAATGCACAGTACAGGTAGTCCCGACTTACGAACGCCCGACTTATGAACGACCCACCAATATGAATGGCATGGATTCTTTGTTCCCAATGGGAACAAGTAACAAAAAAAAATTTGAAATTGGATCGATTTAAAAAAACAAAACAAAGAAAAAATGGCTTTTACTTGTACAAACCGGTACAAAGAGGAGAGAGGGGGACACTGGAGGCACAGGTGTCACAGAGGAGGTACAGGGGACAGAGATAGCACAATGTTCCGACTTAAGAAAAGATTCAGGTTAAGAACGAACCTACAGTCCCTATCTTGTTCGTTAACCGGTGACTAGTACTACCTGTACTGTATTTGATGTCCCACCTGATGTATTTGATGCTCACCTTCCCCATGCTCTGGAGACATCAGAGATACACCTTATCAGCATAAAGCCATTCACTATCTAGGCTGCTCAGTGGCTGGATCTCAGCAGGAGGCAGACAGCTAGGCACCGCAGAGGAGAGCTGATATCATGCTTGTACCTCATGGATGGGAGTTGTGTGTTGTCTGTGGAAGGGAGAGCTGCTCCACGATCTGTGGTTAGCAGAGCCGGGACAAGGTCCACCAGCACCCAAGGCTGAGAGATCAAACTGCGCCCCTCCATCCCTTCTACCCCAGCCTTCACATACTGATTTCTATTAGACTAAGAGGCACCCCAGGGCCCCAAACTCCCCCAACACCTTAATCTCTAGTTATCTGGCTTGCAGTCACTGTCATGTATCCACTTCTCTTATTTCTATCTGCTTCAAACACAATATAGAAATGATAGATGAGCTGAGTGTGCCCCTTCCTACACAGCGCCCTGAGGCTGGAGCCTCTCTCGCCTCTGCCTCTGTCCGGCCCTGGTGGTTAGCCAGGAGAATCTCCCATGTGGCCAGGAACCAGAGAGGATTTGCTGAACTGGGTGTCCTGAGGACCTGGACTGTGCACTGTTGTATTTCTCCTTCAGCTGATCTTGTGGACTTGTCAAAAGGATATTGGATGTTGTGACTGCTGAAAACTGCACTGATTGGGACTGCTGGGATCTGTCGTGCACCTACTATTTGTGGAGCTACTGGGACTTGGGACTTGTGTTGTTTTGCCTGTGAAGCTGGGAATTGGGACTCTTTGGTGGGGGGAATCTGTGACACTCCCTTGTGGATTGTTTAGTAAAATTTTGAACCTTGGTGTGAACTGTGTGCCCAATAAATGCCCCGCCAGTCGGGTTTTGTTTAATCTGCCGCTATACACTGTGTCTCTGGGCTCTGTGGTCTCAGAACCGTCACCCCTCCCCCGAAACTTGCTTACTTTTTTATACATTTCATGCCTTATACCACATCCCTTTCATACTGACTGTATAGTGAGAGGGTAGCAATGTGGGAAATGAGTAAGAGGTTCAATAAGTGAAAACACAAGGTAGAGTGGGTGGCATATATATAGTGAGGATTCAAAGATCTGGCTGGCAGAGGTATAGAATGGGCATGAGTAATATGTACTTAGCAGTGATGTGGTAGAATACCTAAGAACAGAGGTTCCTCCAGCAGTAGTGCCACTAGAAAAAAGTATATACGGTAACAGTAGAGCTTATAGACACATGCCTATGCTGCAAACTGGGAAATCTGGTCCTGGGAAGATGTACAAAGCTGTGATGGCTAAGTATTGTCTGACTGAAGATTGTTTTTCTTGCTAGTGGCATACAAGGCATTTTACTGATAAAGTGCAACTATCACTTATGAGAAAACTTGGGAGAAAAAAGTGAATTGAATAATGCCCACAGTTTGGCTTTCAAGAGGCACTTAAGTCATAAAAAAAATGAGTTTTACTCACCTGGGGCTTCCCTCAGCCCCCTGCAGCTGATCGGTGCCCTCACCGCGTCTCTCTGATCCTCCCGTCCCCGCCTCCTGGCCGCAATAGCAGCATAGGGGGCGATATTTTGGCTGGGATTGCGAAGAGTCACTCGCGTTCCCATGCCTGTTGGGTCCTGACGGCGAAACCGGAAGTGGTCACCGGTGGGTCCAGGAGCATCAGAGCGAGGCTGCAAGGGCACCGATCAGCTGCAGGGGGCTGAGGGAAGCCCCTGGTGGGTAAAACTCATTTTTTTAAATGACTTAAGGTTCACTTTAAGTAAGTTAAAGCTAGTAGCAAATGCTGTAGATTCCGATTGTTTTTTTCTGAGCTTCACACCCACTTTATTCACGTCGAAATCTCAATAAAGTTCACTGGGATGTAAAGCTATGAACTTCTCTGAACAAGATGTTTAAGTCAACATCATGAAACTTCATGACTCTTTACTTCAAATCTTCTCTAGTAAATTATCCACAATGACCTTGTGTTTTCAAACTGCAACAAAATTCCTTTTACCAACAAATAAGATACATGGCTTCTTAAAGATGATGACACGGCACTTACTCCAACATTGGGATGGTATGTCTTTCACCATGTGTCAACCATTAAGTGTCATCTACAATACACATACAGCTTTTTAAGAAAAAAATAGTGCTTGAGTAAAATTCCTTGAAATCACCAAGAATCATTTGTTTAGAGACCCTACATCTGTAGGTAATTACTATATAGTCTTGTTTGTTTGGATCATAGGAGATTGGTACACTACATTGTTGAATAATAACATGTAGTACCATAGCCATAATACTACTGCCATTGATGCTTATATTTACAACTGTAGCCGCAGAAGAGCATTAAACAATTTACAGCTTTGTTAAATAGTAGAAAAAAAAGGAACATGTCTAGGGTTGTAGAAATGAAATCCCACCATCGGAGTCATATTATTTACATTCAGCCGGAAGAGTGAGAGATTGTGTTAGTTAATGAACTGTGGTATGGCGCAGAATAAACTCTCCCTTGTGGAAAGTGAAATGGCTTATTCATATGTCCGTTCATACAACTAGTATCCTTTAGGATAATAAAGCAGTTTATAGTGTGCACCATAAATTCACTTAGTTGAGCTTCGGACTTCAGAATAATTATAACTAACTAAATAAATAAAGGAATTAAAACTAACTGTGTATCAATTGTTATCATTAAGTTTTTCCCTTTAAAGGACACCTGACCCAAGGTATAGATACCTAAAGTAAGCACAGAAGTATGTTCACGCTGGATCCACATACCTCTGTGCATTGTTCATACATCTCCTTGTCCCTCCCTCATGGCCTCTGTAATCACCATGAAAAAATAGATTCTTGGTTAAAGTCAAATTTACATGCAGGAAGATGTGGGCTTGCTCAATGTTCCCTCTTATCACCTCCTCATTCCCTCCTCTTCCTTACTCTATTCACTCCCCCTTAAGAGAAGGAAATGGGAGGCTGATAGTGTCCTGAGTCACTATAATGATTAAGGTTGTTTTAATGTTCAGTGCTAGACCTCTCCACAAGGGTAAAGTTATTAGATGAACTAATAATAGTTATAGGGTGACAAATGTTAAAGAGACTCTGTAACAAAATTTTGAGCCTTTTTTCTTCTATCCGATATGTTCCTATAGCTTTTCTAATGTGCTCTGTCTTACTGCAGCCTTTCCTATTTGCACAGTGGCTGTATTATCTCTGTTAAATGATCTAATCTTCTCTCCTCTGTCGGCTCTGTTGGGCTGAGGCAGTCAGGCTGGAATGTGCTGTGCTGCTTGTGATTGGATAGAAGCTATACACACCCTCTCCAGGCCCCATGCACACTCTGTATGACTCACACACTGAGCTTACTCTCAGCGTATCACTTGCTATGTGTAACGATCTGTGTCAGCCAGAACAGTTTTTTCTGATTATTGGTGATCTGCAGTATCACCAATAATACAGATGGTATACCTTATTATGTGGTGATCTGCAGAATCACCAATAATAAAAGTATATCAAGAGACACAGGACACAAGATGTAAGAAGGTGTTTGGTGCAACAGTAATATAGATGGAGATACCCACTGTCCAGAGGGACTGGTGTAGGGGCATCTCTAATCAACACTGTAATCAGTATTCCAGCAAGCTGGAGATACAGAGGCGTAATGACAGATTCACCCGAGGAGCGGGTGATGCACAGTAAGACAATGTAGCAAGATCACTCGAGGAGCGAGTGATACAGACTGTACTGCGACAGATGATTCCCTGAGGAGCAGGAGATGCAGACAATATAAATGATAGCTTAGTCACCTGAGGAGCAGGTGACAAGACTGTACTATAGCTATCCACCTGAGGAGCAGGTGATTAAGACTGTACTGCAGCTATCTACCTGAGGAGCAGGTGATTCAGACTGTACTGCAGCTATCTACCTGAGGAGCAGGTGATTCAGACTGTACTGCAGCTATCTACCTGAGGAGCAGGTGATAACTAATCTAAGAGCCCCTCACCAGGACAGGATACCCTGGTGAGAGCAGGAGTGTCAGACAAGCAGGTTCGGCAACACACGGGCAGATACAGTACAAAGGCGGAAGACAGAATCAGGGTGAGGGATAGCCAAGTCGGCAACTGGAACAGATAGGCAAAGGTACAGAGTCACAAGACAGGAGAGTAGTCAAGGCTAGCAGAAGGTCATAACAAATAATACAATTCAATTAGTACTTTAAGCTATCAACAGAATCTGTCTAAGTGTGGATCCCCAGCTCCGGCTGGTTCTAGGCACACTTTCGGATCTAACTAAGGGTCTGAGTGCTAACACGTAGCATATGCGACAGCAGACGAGGAACAACTGACAGACCTGATCTATATATAATGGGAGCGCTCCTAAGCTCCGCCCCAGTCACTAAACCAATCAGGAACAGTGTTGGAGTCAGCTGACCAGCTGATCAGCTGACTCCCCTTCTGTTTGCATAAAGATCCTGTCTGTGCACGCGCGCGCGTGTAGACCTTAGTCTGTGTGCAATTGAGGGAGCAGGCAACAATCCACCATGCGACCATGCGGCAAGAGCCGCTGGCTGATATGCGGAGACAGCCGCTGGCTGAGATGCGGAAACCGCCGCAATGCTAGTTGGCGCTGCGGCGGTCTCTCTCTCATTCCCCACAAACCCAGGCACCATTCCATTCTGTATCTGCGCGGCGGAAACCGCCGGCTGGGTCAGGCATGCTACTGCCTGACGTGGTGGCTTCTCCGCAATTCCTTACACTATGTCTTTTGTTTGTAAACACTGCATAAAACTGGCAATTACAAGCCAGGATTGCAGCAGGGAGTGGCAGAAACAGCACAGAGGGGCCCAGGAGAACATAATGAATAGAATGGTATGCTTTTTATTGTAAGAATTTTACAGTTCAGATTCTCTTTAGAATTAGTGTTTTCATAGAGATTAATCTCACAATTCAACTTCCCCCATAAGAAAATACAAATACATTTATATACCTTGACAGCAGTTGTTGAAAATATATTTTTAGACATGGCAGACAGTCTTTTCATACTAAAATGTCATAGCGTAAAACTGTTTGCCTGCTTTAGCATCCCAAGTGTCACAGGGTAAAGTGGAAGAATAATAGTTTAGTGTCCCCAGTTATAGTGCCCCTTGTTATATTGTCCTTTATTTTAGTGTCCTTTGTTTGGGGTCCCTACATGATAATGTTCCTGGTTCTATTGTCTTCCATAACAATGCTCTCTAATGTAGTGCACTTTAAAATAGTTAAATTAGGAAAGTGCTTTCATGTTACTGGCCCCATAATATTGACCTTCACTATATGTCTTCATTGCAGCTAATCTCAAACTTTAGTCCCCCTTTCTCCTGAAGAGATTGGCATACAGAGCATGCTGGAGATTGTCATGTCCCCTGTTCTTGGCTCTTGTCCTTTCCACTCTTCAGTGCTTGAAACTGTGTGGCAGGGCATCCTTCCCTCACCGTACTGCATCTGTGTCTTCCCACTGACATAATATCATGTGATGGTGCTGGGAATACACGTGACAGGAGGGCGCCAGGAGACCACCCGGGACACTCAATCAGAGGCCCAGCAACAGCAGTGTAGACAGAACCCGAAGACTAGTAAAGGGAATTTCTCTAGCATGCTGCACATGCTGATCCTTGAAGGCTGGCAGGAAGATGGAGTAAATTTTTGGACAGAACACTTTTATAGACATCATTGATGGAGCTAAAAATGACCCAGTTTTATGGCTAGCCCATGAATTTAAAGACAACTGGCACCCATAGCATGCAGGCCCACCTACATTTTAAAAAATAAATGGTAGAATGTTGATCCAAGGATTTTATCCTATTAACACGTGAAGTCAGGAAGGCATTTTATATTTTTTTAAAGAGTTCCAGAGTGCCCAGCACAGTTGTAGGAGCCAGAGCCACCAGGATTCTGTTCCTTTTTAAACACTTTCACGATTTTTGTTATTTTCCTCTGGGTAAGAGAGCTGGATAATATGGTTTGTGGTTTTCTTTAATTCATATTAGCTGAACGTGATGGATAGCCAAACAAACTATATAACTATGTAACCAGCCGCATGTGGTGGGCTGCTCAATGGTAATTTGAAAATTAACAATTTCTTCACTTTTCTCATTATAGACCAATCTGTACTTCTAGACATAATCCTATATAAACGTTAGGATAGTCTTTGATGACAGCCAAAAGAAAGGAAAGAAAGTCCAATCGTGCTGTCTGGGCCTTCTGCTAAAAAAAATAACTATAAGCTGTTACTGTAATGGGAACCTTTGACAAAACATATACACTAAATATGAACAACACATTTCTACTTGGATTCTGAACCGTCACTTTTGTCTCTCGGTACTACTTGCCTTAAAACCGTCTCTTTGAAGCACAAAAGGTTACTGTTACTAATTTGAGGGCAGCATAATGTTTGCATCTCAGAATTTGGAACATCTTTGACACTTCTAGCACCTCTTTCTATGGTGAATAATGTTGGTTCACACAGGAATTTGAAAGATTGATCAAAGACATAAGTATTTTTTAAGTTTGCATCTCAAGTTCTAGGTCTATCTTCATTTCACAATGTACTGATAGATTCCAATGTGTCTGGTTTCAGGGAACAATTGGTAGACATAAACATTTGCTATACTGTATTATTTTCCTTTTTGGTCATGGATTCATGTAAAAAATAAATAAACCAGTAATTCTAATATGTAATATAATTTTAATTTAACACAGTATCATAATGCTGCATAGTATGAATTATTGCTCAGTTCTCTTTTAATTGAACATTACTCATTTTGCCGTGCCAAGACAAAGACAAAGAGGTCTTTAGTAGCCAAGTGAAGTAAAGTGCACTCCGGTTAGTTTGCTGCACACATCTTAAGAGACAAACCTTTTTATTTGTATTTCTCTGTATATAATTGGGTGTTTAAAGTAAACACTGAGTAAGAACGGAATATTACCCTAGCATAGCATGTACATCTCCACTGAACCAAGTAATGTTAACTATAGCTCTTACTGAATTCATGTTTTTTTCCTAGCTGTCTCCTGGGTGATATTTTCACACTTTAACAATAAAGGGGTTGACCCACTAAAGTTAGCACTGCGTAACAGCAAGAGTTATCAGCTGTTATGCGCGCTATTAAACTTAAGTACCTTAATTAGTGTCCTTGCACTCCTCCTGCCCTCATCACCAGTGGGTCCAGTCAGATTAAAGGGCCCGATCCCTGCACTCTGATTGGCCCAATAGGCTGTCTGAGATAGTCTGTGTCAAGTGACAGACAGCCTGTTGGGTCAATTGGAGTGTGTAATGGTATTTTCCAGTGCATGTACAGTCTGGTTATGACATCACAGACTCAGGCCTGCCAATTACGATCGAGTATGTGGTGGACCCCATTGTTAACCCTTGACTGGCTGTTTATAAGAAACGTACGGTCTCAGGGAAATGACTTCTACTTCCTGACTTCTACTTCTAGGCTACTTCTAGTCTATTCTACCTTATAATTTTCTGTCATCTGTCTGTATGCTGTACATAGGCTTAAGTGCTGTCTTAGTGCAACGTAGCATAGATGTTTGTAAGAGAAAGCCTGGGTTGTTCACAAGGACTAGCTCAAGTGCCTGAAACGCTTAAGATGACTTCTAAAGATTGATTGATTCGCTGAGGTAATGAACATGTAACAAAGATAACTGATGCACACAGCTGTATATCTATCTTGTCAAATAAACTCCTTAAAGTTTGAAGACATCTATTAAGGTGGCCACACACCATACAATTTTATTTTTTTTTTATTCTTTATTTTTCCAATAATAAATATTCTCCAACAACTTACAGTAAGGAAAAAAGGAAATACCAGTGCAGCATCCTATACATATATTCCTGAGGATATCCCTAAACCTCCCACCCCCCCCCCTCTTCCCCAAATCTGACCCACCTCCACTGTCCCCGGGTCAGTTCTACTTCTCTCACCTCCTCCTACGCCATTTCTCATTGGCCCCACCTCCTTCCTAACAATGCTCCCATCTTGGGGGAGAACCCCTACCCCATCCTCAGTTTACATCCCCCTCTAACATACCCTGGTATAAGATTAGAACCATCACCCAGAAGTTTAAGTCACACCCAGTACAGTGAACAAGTACCCACCAAACCCACCTGTCTTTCACTTCACTCAGACCCAAATTTATGCAAAATTGCCTCAGCCCTGAAACTCGGCCAAGTTCCCCCTCCGTCTGCCACTCGGCCTCACACAGAAACCGGTAAACCAGGGCCTATGTCTCCCTGCCCATAGGCGCACCTCCCATTCCCTTCTGGGCCCTATGTCTTACCCCTCTCATACTCTTCTGTTGCTCTGAATTCTAACCATTTATCCCACCCCCGATTTTCTTTTCCTTTAATAATACTTGAAAGTTCTTCCATCTGATAAATTTGATCAATCTCTATAAACCATTCCCTTATGGAGGGGGCCTGTTGGCACTTCCAATTTCTCGCGATTAAGATTCGCGAGGCATTGATTAAGTGCATCCCCAAAGACCCTCTGTATTCTTTAATCCCTTTTTCCACCAAATGTAACAAATATACCTCCGGGCCTGACTGAACTGGTATTCCAGCCAGTTCCCATATATATTTCTTTACCTTCTCCCAGTATCCAGCAAGGCCTTCACATGTCCACCAGATGTGCATTAGATCTCCTCTCTCTTTTCCACACCTCCAGCATAACGGGCTTGCCCCACTCATCTTGTTTAATCTAACTGGCGTATAATACCACCTCATTACCAACTTATACCCAGATTCCTGTATTCTAGTGGACATCGAGGCCTTGTGTGTCATCCTCACAATTCTTTCCCATTGGGCGCTCTTCCATTTCCTCCCTATATCCTCCTCCCACTTTATTTTGTACTTTAAGGTATGGTCTTCCTCCTCCTCCAAAATTTTATAGATTTTTGCCAATGTTCCCTTAGTCGATCCCTCCATCATACATAGCCTCTCAAACTGAGTCAACTCCCTAGAAAGTATTTCCCTCGTGCCCAATGCACGAAGGAAATGTCTAAATTGGTACATGCTCCACCTATCTAGCTGCGTCACCTGTAGTTGTTCTGCAACTTCCCCTTCCTCCAACCATCTACCTTTTCTGATCATGGAACAGATCCGTGGGCTTCTTCCCCTCCTCCATTCTCTATAACTTCCTTTACGACACCCCGGCGGGAATCTGCTATTTCCCAACAATGGCATAAGAGGGGAGGGGCTCACGGACATCTCCCTCCTACTACTTACCTTCTTAAAAGTTTTCAGGGTGTTTTCTACCAGAGAGCCTGGCATTCGAAGTGCCTCCGCTATATATGGGAGCCAGGGAGCATCCCTTAGTTCCCCCTCCAGGAATTCCTTCTCCAACCCGACCCATTGTTTGGAGGCTTCGTTTCTATTCCAATCCACCACCCTAGTACAAACAGCTGCCTGATAATATCTTATGGGGTCCGGTACCGCTAATCCCCCTTTATCTTTTGACTGTGAAATAAATGCAAATTTCAGCCTAGCCCTTCTATTCTGCCACACAAACTTTGTAAACATCCTCCTTAATTCATCCAGGTAGCTTCTGGGTAGGGGAACAGGGAGGGCCTGGAAGACATATAACAGCCTCGGCATGATATTCATTTTGAGCACACTGATCCTTCCGTACCAAGAGAGTTTCAGTTTAGCCCATCTTTCTAGATCTTTTTTCAGTGTATTAAGTAAAGGGTAATAATTTAAACTAATGTTCTCTTGCGTATTTCTTGCCAATTTTATACCTAGATAGTTTAGGGAATCTTTCACCCATCTAAACGGAAAGTTTGTTTTTAGTTGTTCTACCTCCTCCTCCTTCATCCCCATACTCATCGCTTCGCATTTGTCCCAATTAATCTTAAAATTTGCAATCTTCCCGTATTCAGTAAATGCCTTCATTAAATTTGGCAGGGCTATTCTGGGGTTTGTCAAATAAAACAAGAGATCCTCCGCATATGCTGCGATCTTGTGCTCTGTCCCGCCTATTTTTACCCCAGTAATATCTACATTTTTACGAATTGTTCTCAAAAAGGGCTCCAGGGTCAGGGCAAATACCAGGGGGGATAGCGGGCAACCCTGCCGGGTGCCATTTGTTATTTCCAGGGGGCTAGACAGTGTTCCGTTAACTTTTACTCTGGCCGTTAAATCTCTATACATGGATGCTATCCAGGCTCTCATGTTTTCACCCAAGCCTATATGCTCCAACACCACCTTAATATATCCCCACCTGACCCTGTCAAATGCCTTTTCCGCATCCGTTGATAGTAAAACCACAGGGTCAGGTGAGGATCCCACCCACTGCATCACGTCCACCGACCTCACAGTATTATCCCTTGCCTCCCTCCCCTGTATAAAGCCCACCTGATCATAGTGTACCAGCTCCTTTAATACTGGGTTTATCCTATTTGCTAAGATTTTTGCTAGCACCTTTAAGTCTATATTTAGTAAGGATTTGGGCCTATATCCCACGCAGGATGCCAGATCTTTCCCCTCCTTTGGTATTACCGAAATATGAGACACCAGGGATTCCCGACCCAATCTACCCTCTCCACAGTCCCTTACCTTAATGGCATTTAATGCCCTCACCCAGTAGGGTTTCAGGGTTTCCCCAAATCTTCTATAATATTCAAGGGTATATCCGTCCGGACCCGGGGCCTTCCCCCCCGGCATTTGCCCCAGTGCCCTGTCCAATTCCTCCACCGATATTTCTCTTTCCATATTATCTGCATCCATAGGATGTATTTTCCCCATGCCGGAGGCTGTCACATAATCCTGCATGCCCTCCCTACTCCCCAGCTCACCCTCTTCCAACCCGTATAGTTTCGCATAATATTTATGAAACATCCTACATAGGGACTCATTCCTATAATGTTTTTGTCCTTTGTTATCACATAAGAATGGAATGTAGTTCGCCGTCTGTTGTTGCTTTAGCTGTCTTGCCAGCAGCCTACTGCCCTTGTTTCCAAACTCGTAAAAATTCCTTTTACATCTAGTTGCTGCAAATTTTACCTTTGAAAATAACAAGTTCTTAAGCTTTTCTCTTTCTCTTGTCAATTCTGTCCGTACGTTCTCTGTCAGCATTTTTTTATGCTGTACCTCCAGCCTTGTTATTTCCGCCAGGCACCCTGCTATTTCCCCCTCTCTCGCTTTCTTCATTCTACTCCCCTCTCTTATCAGGATTCCCCTCATTACCACCTTATGGGCCTCCCACACCACTATTGGCGATATCTCACCTTTAGCGTTCTCCTCGAAGTAGAGTTTCATCTCCTCCTCAAGCATCCGCGCTATTTCCTCTTTTCTCAGCAATGATTCATTTAACTTCCAATTCCATGGGCCCCTCTCCCTTGCTCTAAATCCCACCTTAATAATGATCGGGGAATGATCTGATAATACTGACGATTCAATTCTTGCCTCAATTTCTTCTGACAGTAGATTATGCGAGACCAGGAAGTAATCTAATCTAGAATATGAATTATGCGGGTGCGAGTAGTATGTATAATCTCTTGATGTAGGGTGTTGAATCCGCCAAATATCCACTAATTGACATTTACTTAATTCCCTCCTGACTCTTTGATGGGCACCTCTGGTAAGGGATGACTTCCCAGTGGACGTATCTATATGAGGGTCCATTGCAAGATTTAAATCCCCCGCCACCACTATTGTCCCCTCTGCAAATTCGTCTAACCTATTCAAAAACTGGTCCATAAATCCCACCTGACCCGTATTTGGCGCATAGATCACACCTAGAGTCATCCTTCTATCATTAAATTTCCCCTTTATTATTAAAAATCTTCCCTGTGTATCTTTGCTTATTTCAATCTCCTCTTGGCGTATACTGTCAGGGCCGGCCCTAGACTTTTTGCCGCCTGAGGAAAAAATAATTGCTGCCGCCGCCCCCCCCCCCGGACCACCGCCGCCGAGCTGGAGGGGTAGCAGGCAGGGCGGGGGTATTGGGCCTAGCGGTGGGGAGGGGGGTCGGACCCCCCCTCCCTCGCCTGGGTCCCCCGTCCTCCGCTCCCCTCCAGCCTTAAATAGATAAGAAGCGCAACTCGTAAGAGGCAGTGGGCGGGGAGGACTCACCTCTTCCTCGCTCGATCCAGTGTGCGCTCCACTGACGTCCCTTCCTGCAGCGCCTTCCACTTACAATACAGTGGGCGGCGTTGCAGGAAGTGACGTCAGTGGAGCGCACGCTGGATCGAGCGAGGAAGAGGTGAGTCCTCCCCGCCCACTGCCTCTTACGAGTTGCGCTTCTTATCTATTTAAGGCTGGAGGGGAGCGGAGGACGGGGGACCTAGGCAAGGGAGGGGGGGTCCGACCCCTCTCCCCGCCGCTAGGCCCAATACCCCCGTCCTGCCCGCTACCCCTCCAGCTGGGCGGCCGGCTCCCCGAACCCACCGATGGGCAGATGCCGCCCTTAGAAATTTGCCGCCTGAGGCAAAAGTTTCACCCCGCCTCATGAGCAGGCCGGCCCTGTATACTATTTGCTAGTACTATTGCTACCCCCCTACTTTTAGCTTCCACATTATTGCTATAGTAGGCCGTCGGGTACCTTCTATTAGTGATCCCTGGATGATGCTCCCCTCTCAGGTGGGTTTCCTGCAGAAAGGCCACCTGGATTTGTTGTTTATAGAGGCTCTGAAGTAACATAGCTCTTTTTTCTGGGATATTCAACCCATGGACATTCTGGGAGAACATATTAATGTGTGTCATCTTTTTGTTTGTCTAACTTCCTTTTATGGGCAGGTGGGAAATTTTTGAAACTGTGCTTTAGTAGTAAGAAAAAGAAAAAAGAAAAGAAAAAAAGAAAAACAGTAAAAGAGTTTAAAATAGACAGCCTTCCCTGCCTACTCTCGTTTAGTGGACGTCGTCCACTCTCCCTTCTACAGGGGTATGTGAAGATCCTTCCATTTTGAGGGTTTTTCTCCCCTCCATTTTCCTGGGCTCTCAGCCCATTAGGAGGCTGAAGACAGTACATCACGACCCGCAGGACGCGCCCCCCCCCCCAGACGGATCATCTCCTCTTAACTATCCCTGCCGTTACCTTCACAGTGCACCTCCCACTGCTTTTCATCCTCCTCTGTTCTCTCCTATACCTCACCTCCTCATCCTCCCCCGCTCTACTCACTCCAATCTTCCCTAACGCTGGGCTATTTTGTGCGGTTCCAGGGAGATGGGTCACATTTTCTTTCACATGTTAAATCATTACAATATCGCTTTCCCTCCCCAATTTTCGGGCTGGGCAGGGGGGGCACCGAGGCGCGCCCCCCGTCCCCCCTAGCAGCCACACCCCCCCCCTCCCCACCCCACAGGGCATATCTGTGCACACATATTCACACCCAATCACCTCCTATATATATCCATTATATCCACGCTTATTATATGTAATTACATATCCTTATATCACGTCACTCTCCCTACCGCCCCCCCCCTGATTTCCACCGGAGCGCGCCCCCCGTCCACCCCTGCAGTCCCCCCCCCCCAGCCACCCCCCAAAACACAATTATATTCGTTTATTCCACCTCTTCACCTATTATGTGCAATTATTTTTCTATCCCCCCTCCCCCCCGCCAATTTTCAGGCTGGGCGGGGGGGGGGGGGGGCACCGAAAAGCGCCCCCCGTCCACCCCCATAACCACCCACATAGCAACACAGCCCACACCACACACCTGTGTACATATACTTTGCACCCATCCAATCACTTCCTGTATGTATCAGTTATATCTTCACATCTTGTGTATAATTACATATCATTAAAACACTCTCCCTTCCACCCCCCCCCCTAGTTCTCAGGCTGGGTGAGGGGGGCACCGAAGTGCGCCCCCCGTCCACCCCTACCGACCACCTCCCCCCCTCCCCCCACAAGCCGCCCCTCCAAACATAATTATATACCTTTGCTCCACCTCTTCACATTTTATATGCAAATACTTATCATTGTACCAAGCCACCTCACCTCCCCCCCCCAGGTTTTCAAGATGGACGGAGGGGGCACCGAGGCGCACCCCCCGTCCAACCCCAATGGCCCGCAAACCCGTGTTCACACATCCTACACCCAACCCCTTTTATGTATATCAATATATCTTCACATGTTGTGTACATTTATGCAACACCATATCACACCACTCACCCCTCCACCCCCCCCCCTTGTTTTTCAGGATGGGCGGGGGGGGGCACCAAAGCGCGCCCCCCGCCCACCCGCCCAAACCGTCACTCAGGGCATAGTTGTATACACTTGTTTCACATCTATATGCGTTTCTTTTCCCCTCCCCTCCCCCCCAGTCCGCACTTGTAACCCAGCACTCAGACGAAGATATTACTTATAGTGAAGGTTCATACTCTTTAGGCATACAGTGTTCAGTTCGGCAGTTTAGGAATATTGTTAAATAACTTTCAGCTTCGGCGGCCTTGCCGCGTCTTACCCAGCATTATCCCCTCTACGTCCCAGTCCGGGAGCTCCACCGCTGCAATATCAAATGTTCTGAAGAGTTCCGGCAGATCCTCAGGGTTTCTGAGAGTAAAGGCGTGGGCTCCCCTTTTAATTTGCAGAGAAAATGGGTACCCCCATCTATAAATCACTCCCTCCCTCTGAAGCACCTGAATCAGGGGTTTAAGAGCTCTCCTCTGTTGAAGTGTTGATGTTGCCAGATCTTGGAAGAGTTGTAACGATTTGCCTTCAAATTCTATTTCTGGATGTTTCCATGCTGCTGACATAATTGCTTCTTTTTCCGTGTAGTAGTGTAGCCGACAAATCACATCTCTATCTCTTTCCCCTGCTATTGGGTTTACTCCCAGCGCGCGATGGATTCTGTCGATAACAATCGCTTGATCTTCCGGCCTTTTCAGGATCCTATTAAAGATGGTCTGAGCAGTTTGACGCAGCCTCTCTCCTCCTATAGACTCCTGCAGCCCCCGAATCCTGATGTTTGAGCGTCTGGAGCGATTTTGCATATCTTCAAGTTGGGTGTGCACCACCCTATTGATTAACTTTTGATTATTTCTTTCTTGCTGTAGCTCCGTCAACATTATTTTCACCCTAGAGAGCTCCTGTTCCAATGACTATACAATGTATGGCCTCCTAATAAAGTAATCTCAGTCCCGAGTCCTGACCATGTGCCTCTATGACTATACAATGTATGACCAGTCCAGATATACTAATCTCAGTCCCCGGGTCCTGTCCATGCTCCTGCTCCCACTTCCTTAGGGTATTCACCTCTGCATGCGTGGCCGCTAGTATCTTTTCCGTCTGATCACTTAAGTCCTGTTTTGTGGGCAGCATTTGCAGGTGTGCCCACATTTCTTCCAGGCTGGTGGCTTTTCTATTAATGACAGGTTGGGGTGGACTTTCCTGGGTTGTTTTACTTGTTTTTGCTGGTATTCGTTCGTGCGGGCTACTTGCATTTCCCGGGGTAAAAAAATCGGCTGCACCCCTCTGTGGTGTTTTAGTTCCAGTACCTGTGGCCCCCACACTTCCCGTTTCAGCCCCCTTTTTCTTTGTGCCCCCTGCCATCTCAGGGTGTACTTCAGCCCCGGCTTTAATATACTTCAATATAGTCACAGCCGCTAATATACTTCAATATAGACACAGCCGACTAGTTATCACCTTGAGTACATAAACAGAACAGGGGCTTAATACAACCCGTCTCACCTGCTCACAGTGCTACCAGACTGCAGTTTGTATAGCGGTGTCACGCTGTCAAGAGGGTCCTGCCAGCCTGCTTCCTAGTTTCCGTCCTGAGCACCACTCCAGGCTGCATAGGCCGCTCAGTTCGCCTCTAACCATACAATTTTTTAAATAGCTGTTCAATTTAAGAATTGCAATCAATTTTTCTGACTGATTGTAACATTTCAAAAATATGACCAATGTACCACACACCTATGTTAAACGTTTTACCCAATTATGATAAAAATGATTGGAAACTCTGAGAAAATTGCTTGGGTGTGTATATTAATAAATTGACAATCTAACACACACCATACAATCTTTAGAGAAATTGAAGAAAAATATCTGGCATTCCAGATAGATAAGAATTGAAAAAAAAACGGGAAATCTGATCGGATTTTTCAGTCGAATGAAAAAAACGCTTTCGATTTTTCTGGGAGATCCGATCATTTTTATCGAATTGCTGTAAAATCGGATCATTTTATTGTATCGTGTGTGGCCACCTTAAGTTCTATCTCAATTGCTGCTGCTGTGACAAATGTCAAGTTATCACAGGTTCTGTGATATGGTGCCAAACAAAGACGTGGTGTTGTTGCCCATGGCAACCAACAAATAATTATTACAAGCACTATTTTTTTTTTACATTTTTACTAGAGCTGGGCATAAATGAGAGGTGAAGGTTTAGGTTGGGCACTAAGCTGAGTAAATGTGAAGGTTATGTGAAGATTTTAGTTAAGAACCGTAAGTGGGCTGTAAGGCTTGGTGGTGTATTCTCCACAGTCAGCATGCAACGCATGAGCTGACGTGGAGGAGGTACACACACTAACACAAAGAAACAGGCTATCCCTAGTATAGTGGAGGGGAGGACTGACTCCAATAGGAGATTGTGGCGCACAGAGCCGGTGCAGATCTGACAGCCACAAACAATGCTTTCGTTATAACGTCTCAGCGCAAAGTAGCGCTGAGCGCATAAACCAGAACTGAGGAGATCAGGACAGGTAGACAGAATGAACGCTTGCTAGCTAGCGGCTACTTAGCGACAGCAAGCGTCCAAAACCAGACAGACTGGAATGAGGCAGCCAATGCGTTGCGGCGATGGCGTGCCTCACAAAGACAGGACAGGATAGTCAGGAAATAGCAGGATCGAGATAGATGAACGTAACACAGATAAATATACAATAAGTATGTTTTCCTAGCGTATTACAATTACAGCTATCAATGAAACTATTTGTAACGTCTGACTAACATATGTATATATCGGCAATGAACCGATATATGACATAAGCAGGAACGCTGACTAGGACTGGAGTAATACAGGGAACAGGACTCAGAAGGATTCGCTATCTCTTCGCAGAGATGAACGCAATCCACAAACAGTAACAGAACAGGATTCAGAAGGATTCGTTATCTCTTCGCAGAGATGAACGCAATCCACAAACAGGACCAGGAACAGGATAACTAGCTCAGCACGGGTGCTCACGGTACGCGCAAACTACCAAAACGTGCTGGAAAACTGACTAACTGAACACAGGAAATAAACAGTTCGTGTACGTATATATCAGCGACACTGATGTATCAACGTAACACGAATACAAGGAAAATAATAAACGTGCTGGTATGCATATATATTGGCAATGAACCAATATATGATGCAAAACCAGCAAAGTATCTTTAGAACAAGAAACACGATCGGGGGCTGAAGCGACAGCAAGACGGGCTTAAACTGAAGCTATGAAAACCCAAGGAAACCCTGCAGGAAGCAGATCTTTATACTGAGGTCATCCAATGGGAGCAGACATGCAGATTCCCACACAGGTGAATGATAATCAGTCACAAGCTGACAGCAGGGAAAGACAGACAAAGCTATGCAGCTTGCATGGAAATAGATCAGAACTGCCTGAGCTGCAGCACTACTACTTCCAGCAACAGCTGCTGCAGCAGTGATCATCACAGTACCCCCGCCCTTAAAAGCGGATTCCAGACGCTTTTCAAAACTGAAATTCCCAACAAAACAGTCCGACTGATAATTCATGATGACCGGGACAGCCCGGCAAGACCGAATTCCAGAATCAGTCCCCACAAGACTGGACCCATCAGAACCAGAACCTACAGAACCATGCCCATCAGTACTACAAGCCCCAATGTGACACCCATCAGAACCATGATTTCCAGAAGAAAGCCCTCCGAAATTCCCTGAGCGATACCCACCGCCTTCCAGGAACCGTTCAGAAACGCCAAAGCCTTTGCAATGCCCACCGGTACTGTCTTTACCAACACAAAACCCACTGTTGAACCAGTCCAAGGCACCAGGACAAGTTTTCTCAGAGACCTCCCAGAACACCTTGAAGCTCCACAGAGATCCCCATAGGTCCGAATGCCCCTTAGGCTCACATGGAGAACTATCAAGAACCCCTATGGAACCTAGGGCAATTCCCGAGTCAGGGCCACAAGGACAAACATCAATATCAGGGCTTTCAGGGACCAGAACCATCTCTGGGCATGCAGGCAGACTGGCAACATCAGAACGTGTTCCCACTAAGGAAGCATCAGAGCACGCTAACACCTTAGACACACTTGGGCATTCTGGCACACAAAGAACATCTGGGCACACCGGCACAAGAGAAACCTCTGGGCATGTCAAGGAACTGTGAGCCTCAGGGTCAACCAAGACAGGACCAAAACCAGGACTGGCCAAAAAAAAATCATCATGACTAAACTTCGCAACTACTGGACTTTTACACGAGAATGCTGGATCAGACTTAGATGTCGCTGATTCCAGCAAAGTCAGTAACAAATCAGATTCAGGGGCACTAACAAGACAGGACAAATCTTCTGATGTATGCACTGAACCAGATAGGGACTCCACAACTACCTCTGGACTGGACAGAGACTCATTTAATACACTGGATTGGAGCTCATGAGGCGCTGCAGAACAAGTCAGTATTGCAGCAGCCCCCACTGGACTAGGCAAAACTGAGGAATTCCCTGGACAGGAAGGGGACTCTGGAACCTCTGCCACAGCGGCCAGAGAACCAGAATCTTTCAGGATATAGGGCTGGGTTTCAGGAACACTCATCAGACCGGACTGAAATTCTGAGATTTCTATTATTTTGACCAGAGAATCAGAATTATCCATGTTACAGGGCAAGACTTCTGAAACATTCAGAGGACAGGGCTGGAGTTCCTCGGCTGTTACAACACTGCAGAGGGACTCAACATTGGTTAAATCAGACTGTGTACAGGGCAAGGTATCTAACACAATTGCTGACGAGGACAATATTTCAATGGCTTCTGCTTTGCTGGGCAGAAATTCACCAAGTTTTATTAGAGCAGACTGTAATTCCAAAACAGCTGCTAGACAAGTGAATATTACTGCAACACCAACTGAGGTAAGCAGTGCCTCAGACCCTTCTGCTAGAGGGTTTGAAATATCCAAAGTACTGGGTGAAGCATAAGACTCTGCGACCACAGCTTCACTGGACAGGATCACTGAACAGTCCATATTGCAGGGCAAAACCATGGAAGCACCTGCTGGACAGCATAATGATTCTGTGACCTGAGTTTCATTGGAGAGATCTACTGCACAATTCATGGTACAGGGCAAATTTATTGGAACATTTTCTGAACAAGGTAATAATTCTGCGATTTCAGGTTCACAGAGCAGATGCTCTGAGCTATTCACGAACCTAGAGCGAGGTGTAGAAACAGGAAAATCAAGACACAATGTTTGCGCATCTGAATCACCATTCAATTGTAAAATTGGAAAATTCAGATGCTGGGGTTCTGATGTTTCTGGACAGGATTGCTGGGACTCGGAAACTGATGTAGTGCATCTATTGGCATCTGCTGGATCAGACAGGAGTTGAACTTTATTAACACGGGTAATTTCTGCAGAAGTGTTTGCAGAGACAGGCAAGATTTTTCTGGTGTCTGTTTCACTGAACAAAGACTCATGAGTACTGGCTAGGCTGGACTCAGAAATCAGCAGGACCTCTGGATTCTCTGCTGAGAAATTTGTGCAGGGCAAAGTTAAGAAAGTATCAGTGGCTTCTGTTTTACTGGGAAGTAACACTGAGTTATCCATGGTACAGGGTGGAGTTACAGGAACATTCACAAGACATGGCAGGGACTCAGTAACTGGAGAAGTGGGACAGTCTCCAATTGACAGTGTGTCTTCCCTGGTATCAACTGATTGAATCGCATAAAAATCATCCAAAATCATTTTCCACACATCGATCAATGGAGCCACAAAGTCATACCCACACACACCAGTTTTTATTAGGTTATAGGCAGACTTAATGCATGCATTCAATACTAATTCACTTTTTGCACTGTAAAATTGACAAAATGAACTTGAATCATTCTTCCATTCATTGACCAGAGCTTCCATCTCTCCTTTCTCAAATGGAGGATTCCAAGCATACTTAACAGGCAGATCACAGTTTGCAGATATGATTGTGGCAGGGACATATATTGGGTTAATTAGCAGGTGATTGGCAGATTCCTTATTCTTAAGAATCTCCAATACCTGTAGCAAGTGTTGGACTGTAGTGTATGCAAACTTTCCTTGCTTCACAAATAAGTTGATTTGTTCAATACTCTGTAATATCTCCTCATAATCATACTCAGATAATTCTTTTAAACAAAAATCTTTATTTTCCCTAGCCAGTGATGAAAGTTCATTAATAGTTTCATAAGTCCATTTAACTCCCCTGAAAGACAATTGCATTTCATTATCTGTTAATGGCAGAATCTCATTATAGGTCTCAGTCGCTAAGGATAACGACTCTGCAGATCGGACACGTTTCTTAGAACGTTTGCGTTTTGCCTTAGACCCTGCTGTTTTCCCTGCTGTTTTTGGTGATTTATTCAAGGCTGCAGGAAAATTATCAGGAACACTCTCTGCTTGCTGATCATTTTTGCAAACAATTGAAGGAGCAGCTGATTGGCCTGCTGCCAGGAGTTCATTTAGAGGAAAAGGCAATGGATCTATGCGCAACCAGTTATGGATCACAAACGCTAGAAATTCCAGCGGTCTCTCATTCAAATCGGAATGATTGAGAACATCACATGCCCACTGAAGCAATTGCCCTTTAAACAAAATATAAACTAGCTGGAGTGCCCAGGTTGAAACAGGAGTCGCTTGGAGATCGGGATTGGCCAGGAACCTGGCACATTCAGAGAAAAACTCATTTTCTGTTTCAGGGTTAAGTTCTTCAAATTTCTTAAAGGAACAGGAACCATAATTAACTGTGTCATACTTTCTGGGAATCCCCCCCACAATGGGGATTGGTAATGGGGTTTTCATAATGTAAGGCTTGGTGGTGTATTCTCCACAGTCAGCATGCAACGCATGAGCTGACGTGGAGGAGGTACACACACTAGCACAAAGAAACAGGCTATCCCTAGTATAGTGGAGGGGAGGACTGACTCCAATAGGAGATTGTGGCGCACAGAGCCGGTGCAGATCTGACAGCCACAAACAATGCTTTCGTTATAACGTCTCAGCGCAAAGTAGCGCTGAGCGCATAAACCAGAACTGAGGAGATCAGGACAGGTAGACAGAATGAACGCTTGCTAGCTAGCGGCTACTTAGCGACAGCAAGCGTCCAAAACCAGACAGACTGGAATGAGGCAGCCAATGCGTTGCGGCGATGGTGTGCCTCACAAAGACAGGACAGGATGGTCAGGAAATAGCAGGATCGAGATAGATGAACGTAACACAGATAAATATACAATAAGTATGTTTTCCTAGCATATTACAATTACAGCTATCAATGAAACTATTTGTAACGTCTGACTAACATATGTATATATCGGCAATGAACCGATATATGACATAAGCAGGAACGCTGACTAGGACTGGAGTAATACAGGGAACAGGACTCAGAAGGATTCGCTATCTCTTCGCAGAGATGAACGCAATCCACAAACAGTAACAGAACAGGATTCAGAAGGATTCGTTATCTCTTCGCAGAGATGAACGCAATCCACAAACAGGACCAGGAACAGGATAACTAGCTCAGCACGGGTGCTCACGGTACGCGCAAACTACCAAAACGTGCTGGAAAACTGACTAACTGAACACAGGAAATAAACAGTTCGTGTACGTATATATCAGCGACACTGATGTATCAACGTAACACGAATACAAGGAAAATAATAAACGTGCTGGTATGCATATATATTGGCAATGAACCAATATATGATGCAAAACCAGCAAAGTATCTTTAGAACAAGAAACACGATCAGGGGCTGAAGCGACAGCAAGACGGGCTTAAACTGAAGCTATGAAAACCCAAGGAAACCCTGCAGGAAGCAGATCTTTATACTGAGGTCATCCAATGGGAGCAGACATGCAGATTCCCACACAGGTGAATGATAATCAGTCACAAGCTGACAGCAGGGAAAGACAGACAAAGCTATGCAGCTTGCATGGAAATAGATCAGAACTGCCTGAGCTGCAGCACTACTACTTCCAGCAACAGCTGCTGCAGCAGCGATCATCACATGGGCTTGGGATACTTTAGTTGCAATCCATTATGGATAATTTTTGCTATCTAAAATGGTCTCTGCACTAACAGTTAATAGATCAAATTAGCACTGATGAAAAAACGTGTAGTGTCCATCTATGCAGCATAGAGTGATCACAGTTAAGGCAACCACACATACTGTATCTTGATGACTAATCGATATAGCCAAAATATAGATCCCTCTCTGATCAAAATCTGATCTATTACTGCTACACACTGCAAATACATTTTTAGCAAACATCATGAAATCTATTAAAAATCTATAGAATTGCTGCTACCACTGCTGCCCCTTTATTCCCTCCGGAGCCCCAGAGCCAGTTATTGGCTCCTGGGATCTCCCCCAAGCTCTAATGTTTCACAGTGGCCCCTGCAGAGTACTTGCAGCAGAGTGCACTCATCACTCAGCTCCCTTGTCCGTCCGGAGCACTCCCTCCTGTGTCCTGTCACTTTCATCTCACCAATGTGTCTTTTCCATAACCTGCTAGAATGTGCATAACCATGTGCCACTGGGTCTTTTGGAAAGAAGCATCGTTGGAGATCAAGACAGAATGGCACAGAGTGGAGGTAGTGCACTGTCCAGACTGGTGAGTACGCTCCACTGCCATTACTCTGCAGGGGCCCTTAGGGAGCAGTATAGCTTGGGCAAGACCTGGGAGACCTGTCACCGAATCTGAGACCCCAGAAAATTATATTGACCTCACCCTACCCAGATGCGTAGCTATGAGGGAGTGCAAGGGGGACAAATGTCCCTGGGTGCTGGGACTAGAGGGCGCTCAGCCGTCCTTGCTGTCTACTGTGGAGCATCAACAGTTTTACTACACAGATCCTGAGAAGAGACAGCACGGGGGACAGCTACATGCTGCTTCCTTTCCCAACTCCTCCCCTCTGCTGTGCCTGCGTGATGATTGGGTGAATCACGTTGGTGAGGGGAGGAAGAGGAGCGGCAGCAGCATTTCAGGCAGGAACAGGGAGCCAGCCTGGGAACAGCATGAGGATGAGTTAGAGTGGGGCAGCTGCTGCTCTGATTGGGATCTGCATTTACGCAGGGGCTGAAGGGCTGTCAGTGCCCCTTTCCACACTGACAAGCCTCCTGTGTGAGAGACATGCTCTGCAGAGCTATCCAGGGACGCTGGCAATAACACACAGGATTGCAAATCCCTGACCCTAGTCATTGGTGAGAGGACTCCCTGACAGGCAGCATTTGTGCTGTAAATTGATGATCATTTATTATTATACATAACCTGCAGTGTAAACATTATCTTCCTGTTACAATCGCCCATATCCATGCAATTAGCATATTTTTGCTAATTGCATTACATTTGAAGGAACGGTGTGCTTTTATCTGCTTGCTGTTTGATATATATATATATATATATATATATATATATATATATATATATATATATATACACAGAGCCTGCTACCTGCATGCTTAGTTCTGCTGCTACACTTTCACCTGTTGGGATTGTTTTTTGCCTAAACTCTGATATAGAAAACTTCTGGCTATAGTAATCTCAGCACCTGGATCCCAGCCATGTGCCTTTATGAATATATACACTGTATGACCAATCCTGATACACAGTAGGAATCTCAGGTCCCAAACATGCGCCTGTATGACTATACAATGTATGGCCTCCTAATAAAGTAATCTCAGTCCCGAGTCCTGACCATGTGCCTCTATGACTATACAATGTATGACCAGTCCAGATATACTAATCTCATTCCCCGGGTCCTGTCCATGCGCCTGTATGACTATATAATGTATGATCAATCCTGATATAGTAAACTACTTAGCCCGGTCCCTTGAAGTACATGATAAAGGTCTGCTGTATACAGATGGACTATGTATATTTTGCTCCACCTATGACCACACTCAAATTCTGATGCATCAACATGCCCAATGACCACCCGTTGGGGGGCGCTAAATGATCTTTGTCCCCAGGTGCTGAAAACCCTAGCTACGCCTCTGATCTTACTCCCTTTTGAGCACAATCTTTTTATTCAGACCAATCAATAATTTAAATTAATGTTGGCGGGAAAATTATCAAAATTATGATTAGGTGGCCATGTTGGGGCATTGATCTACAGGAAATTGTACAGTGATCAAATCTGCACTGCACTGCAGATAATACCTATTCAATCACCATTCTATCACGAGCTTACGTAGTACTGACACAATGATAGGAAGTGACATCCTTGGGAATAAGGCCAAAGGGCTGGAACTTTGTTTTTTCTTTCCATGACTCTACTTCCTTTTTGCCATACTGTAGTGCACAGGCTACTATGTTTATTTACACAAAAAGTCAAATAAAGTGTTTCCCTTTTTTCAGTCTGTTTAAGTTGCACAACATTTGTAACAGACTGAATGCCAACAAGGTGATTATAAGATTTTGAGTAAGCAGACTGTATTGAAAAGTTCTACAGGTGTCTTGAGGTCCAATATAATATACAGATCCATAACTTCACCAAACAGGAAAGAAATCAAAGCAAAATGTGCCAAATTTTTTCACAATTTTATGTCAATCAGATGCCAATATGGTTGCTAAAGTGGTTTTAGAGGAATTGTTCCAGACCACAAATTGTGGGGTGGATAATAAAAAGGTGCGTTTTAAACACCTCTCAATTCATACAGAAAAGAGGTCCGAGAAAACCATTGCCTGTCTGGCCAAGCAACGTACACAATAAGCATTAGGCATAGCAGATAATCTCATAAACTGCCATACTAACCACGTATTGCAGAATGTAATTTAATGGCAATCAAAGAATGTTTTTGTATGGCTGTGGATGCTTTGTTTATTTTACTAGCGTACCTTTGAAATAGTTGCTTATTTTTCTTAAACCCGACACCAGCAGAGAATATTTGTAGCTCTTAGTGGAAGTGTGTTACCAGGCTGTGTGGTTTGCCATGCAATCATTTCTTTAAAGCCATTCACTTAATAAGTAAAGCAAGTGAGTGTCTCGCCTTATTTCCTTTTTCTAAGTGGCAGATTTAATCAGCTCTTCTCTTAGATAAATAATGTTCATGAACCTTTACCTTTTCTTCCTAAAACACTTAGCTTCTAAGCATAAATGGTTTTGAAATCTTCATTCAGGCACAGTTTCATCACATGGTTCCCTTTTAACATTCCAACTGCATGGGGGAAAAAATCATACTTTTAAATAAACAAAGAAATGTAAATAAATTCATCAATATGTTTTCAGAGGCGTATCTATGGTAAAACAACCAAACCAAGTAAACCTCAAAAACAGCTTGTTCCCCTAAAAGATGTAACCAGGCAGCAGAAGGTCTCCCAGATAAAAACTAGAATTTGTATGGAGAACACCAAGGATGCTATGGAGCAGCACCCCCAGTAAGAAGCACCTATGACACATGCCATACCTGTCATACCTGCACCCCGGTAGTTATGCCTCTGTATGTTTTGGGTTTGATTTATTAAAGTGTTAAGTTTACTGAAATGAAGTATACTGAAATGAGCTCACTTAGCTGATCCCTCCTCCAGCTTTGGACATAGAAAGTAATATGAGCATTATCTCCACAATCCATAGATGGGCCAAGTGATGTATCAGTGATTTCACTTTAATTATTTGTCACATTTGATTGCACTTTTACATCCCCATTGTATGCTGTTACACACATTGAGGGTTTTATTACCGGCTTTATACTGCAGATTGGCAGTGTGGTGCAGTGGCCACACATTGCACTGGCAAAAAACAGGCTTTTGAGGATTACCGTGTTAGTAATCCCCACCTGTTCCACAATCAATGACGTGCGTGGAAGTGTATTTCTAAAATACATTTCCATGCATGCGCGGTGCAGATAACTGCAGCAAGTTTTTTTAAATTTACGCACGTTACCATAGACTTAAATGACTTCCGATCCGACATAGATCGACGCAGGAACTCCCCCATAGACTAACATTAGGCTGCAGTGAGGTTCGGTAAATTTACTACACTGCCTCAGTGTAAAAGGGCCCTTACGTTTTGCACTATTTACATATTTTGTTATAATTTAGACACGTCTGTGTTTATAGCTCATTCTTTAAAATTGATCTTTAGAGTGACCTTTCAGTCTCTGTTAGCAGTCATAAGTGGCTCCCAATATTGGCCAGTAGTCATATGTGGCCTCCAATATTGATCGGCAAGCATAGGTTGTGCACAGTCTCTCTCAGCAGTCATAGGTGGCCTCAAATAATGGCCAAAACAGGCATATATGACTCCTAATATCTGCCAACAGTCTCCAGAAGTGCCTTGTGGAGTTGTAGACAGCCTCCAAGTGAGTATCTGACATGTTGACCAACAGCCTATGCTTAGGATATTAATGTAGAGAACACAGTTTACCCAGGAAGATTGACATGTCCCTGTTGCTTAATGTGCATTTGTCTGTGTGCAGACTGATCCAGTTTTTTAATGACAATTGTAGATAGTGATTTTTTGCAGGCCTGCTGAGTGCAACCGAGAAATGTTTCCAGTGTGGTTTCAGGTTTTACCTAATTTCCTATCTTGATGTTGCCCTCAGCATGGCTTATCACCAATATGGAGACTCTTCCATGAGGAGTCCAAAATCTGTCAGACCTGTCAGAGTTTTACTACTTGATGTAAGTTAAAGCGAAATAGGAAAAAAAATCATTTATAGTGCATTTTACACTTGGAGAATATCTTATATATGTGTGTTTAAGAATTTTACAATTTTTCATGTTAGTGGTTCATTAAAATTTAACACTGAAAACAACAAATAACAGCTAGTCTCTCAAGGCTTCTTGCTTAAAGTGTTCATACATCAGGCAACTAAGCGGCCCATCAACCATCCAATTTCGATTATTATAATTGGAATCGGATAAAAATTGGCGCCGCCAAGTGCATGCCAGATCGACAATGCATAGCATTGGGTGCATGGCAGTAACAGCATTAGGGCATTGGGGGGGACACAGCCCCTCTAATGTACAATGTACCCCCCAGTGCCCAGTGCACTTTACATTACCTGTCCATGGCCACCACTTGTTCTCTGCTGGCTCCGGGCACTAGACTTTGTGTGATGTTACATACGAGCCTGCGTTACTCTGGCAACCATGTGGGGGAACTTGTATGGATGAAGGTCAGTGCCCGGAGGCAGCAGAAGACAAGTGGCGGCCACGGACAGGTAATTTATAGTGCACTGGGGGGGGTACATTGCACATTAGGGGCAGTGTCAGGTCGGGAGGCAGCAGATGTGGCATCACAAGGCCAATCCTGGATCAATTTCAGCATTACATTGTTTGGAAATTGGCCTGTGGTGTATGGGCAGTCACCCTCTCTCTTGATCTCTCTAATCAGATTTAATTAGATGAGATTTGTCTCTTGGTAAAATCTGGCCATCATTGCTAGATGTATGGCTACCTTTAAAAGTGACGTTAATAAATTTACCACCTCCTGTTGTCTTAACCTAAAAAAAATAATAATAATGGACTTATTCCATGACAGTTCAGTTGCAACCAAAACACTAGTGCATGCCCTCATCATATTCTAACAAGACTGTTACAATACCCTCCGCAATCCTTCCTAAATCCTGCTGCTCAACTGATCTATCTTTCTTCTTGCTCCTTAGATCCTGCTTTTCTCTGTCAGATATTCACTAGTTTCCCAGCAAACAATGGGGATATTCCATTAGCAGGATGTCAGGAAGCCAAAACTGTGTGGGGTAAGGATGAGTCAAGGCCTGTGTGGAGACACTGAAGGAAAAAGAGGATGAGACAGCTAAGTTTTTAAAAGTTTAGTAGGTCCTCTTGCTTCACATGTATAGCAAGATATGCACAAGAAAATGTGAAAGCATGAAATTTTAACTTGGGTTATGTAAAGCCAGACAAGAACAAGAAAGAGGATGAAAAACATTGTTATAGGGTATGCGTATGCATGTTTCAGTACTGGCTACATGCCTTAGTGATTTTGGCCAGCACAATAGATCAGGAACAATTAGAAAATGGCTTTGAGTTGTTATATTATGTTATGTTTTGTTATGGAGGTGTAGATATAAGCGCAATTTAATGTGATCAATGCAGCACATCAAATTTATGGTAGATTGGCTTGGGTCTAGTAAAATAAATATTCCTGGCAAAGGAAGGCAATACATCCATGCTTGTGATGTGGTCACAAGGACAATGGACTTTGGATACAACATTTGAAAAAGTTGAGAGGGCCATGGCAACCCTTTTAGTCCTGGGAGCAACTGGCCAGTATAAGGCAGATATTCTGTTGGTAGTTCAATTAAGCATCCTGTCAATTTGGGAATGTCTGTAATTAAAAAGAAAAAAGGTGTTCCAACAGTGGGAGACCGCTTTCAGTGTCACATTGCTTCAAGCAGAAAAAAGAACTATGTCAGAGAGTCTTCACGCAAGAGGGGACAACTTTAGTAAATGTGGAAAAGTTGGAACCTTTCTTAAATCCTGTCACTGCTGATTTTTTAAAACAAATTTCCTAGTGCCCGCTACCACATATACCAAATAGGAAGAATACCACAAAGGAGACTTGCAAGTGAACATCTGGATATAGTGTCAAAAAATTGCCTCGGGTTGCATGGTGTGTCCACTTTGAGAGTTATGTATACAAGGCAGGGGTTCTTCAATGAATTATTTCACTGATTCAGAATTTAGTTGGCTAATTTACACCTTGTTTGGTACTGCCATTTTGTGGATGTAGTGCTTGGCTATGAGGTCATTATGGCAAAAGACAACTGTGAGTCAGCATTTTGGCTATCACCGATCCATCCAGACAGTGTTCACTTGATAGGTTGATTTTCAGAAGAGCAGTTCTATGTCAGTAAAGGGTTTTCCATTGTTTGTTTGGTATCCATTCTTAGTTTAGACACATTCTGCCGCTGAACTCTTTTTTGGCCAATCAGAAGTTTGTATACATTTGCAGGCTTACCCTTTTCTTTTTCAAGATGCCAGTTGGCAAAAATTGGCACCAGACCAACAGCAGACGAGAGTGTTTCATGATCAGGGGCACACACTAAACCACCAGTAACTACTATTTTAACAAATTAGGTGCACATTGGGAAAATCGAACTCCTCTCTGTAAAAATATTCCTGAGTACAAATGCCCTGTTTCCAAACAAACACAGTTTTGTGAAGTTTACCTGCACACGGCTATTTATAACATGTACTTTAAGTTTAAATCATAAATATTACCCGGTCACTGAAGTACAATATTTCTATGTTAGAGAAAGGAAGGATGTAGTAATCAAGTCAATAAATTCCCTGAATGACAGTAATGACTACAGGAACCATGTTGTGGAATGGAATGTGGCTTTTCCAGATGCTCAGCTGAACAGGTAAAGGAGTACATGTCCACTTGCTGCAAATCGGCCAAGATGAGGACAGATCTTAGACTGGTGAATTAATCCAGTCATGTCTGTTATCAGTCATTTTATTAATACTAAAGCTTCAACAGAAATGTGCTTTGTGACAAAAGCCTTGCTTGAGATAGTTCAGAGCAAACATCATGTTGCCGGATTGGTTTGGAATCTCTATAAAGTGCATTACAGCTGTTGTATGCGTAAGGTAAGACTAAGATCCTAAATTCCACATAAAAGAAAAAAAGAAAACAGAAATAAAGTTTCCCATAAAGACCAGAAAAAGCTGTATTAAATATTTCCATATGTTTCCCAAAGACCTTCAGACTTAAACATTTCCATTTATTTAAATTGTTAAAATGCATGGTAGTTTGTGCTCTGTGCAGACAGTTTTTACGATCTATGGCTATCGTCTTCAGGTATATAGAGGAATGCTTACAAATATACATATCTTAAGGTCTGTTTACTGTACACTGCTCCCTTTTTACACATTTTTAAGCACCATAATGCACATAGTCTTACTTTTATGTATTTTGCTGTGAAAATGATGGCTTCCTACATATTTTTTTTTAAGCCTTAAAGTGTACAAAAAACACATACTAACCTATGAAGAGGGAAGTCTCCAGAGCCTGTAGAGCAGGCATGTCCAAAGTCTGGCCCAGGGGCCAAATGAAGCTCACCCACCGAGCCTTTTCTGGTGGCCCTTAACCCTCCTGGCGGTCTAATTAATTTCGCCAGGAGGGAGCGCAGCAGGTTTTTTTTTTTTTTTCTAAATCATGTAGTGAGCCCAGGGCTCGCTACATGATAGCCGCTGCTCAGCGGCATCCCCCCGCCCGCTTCAATCTGGAAATCCCGTTCAAAGAACGGGATTTCCTGGAGGGCTTCCCCCGTCGCCATGGCACTGATTGGCCAGGCAGCGCATGGGGTCTGGGGGGAGGGCGGCGCGGCGCGACGGATAGCGGCGATCGAGCGCGGGGCGGTGGCGATCGGTGTGCTGACGCAGCTAGCAAAGTGCTAGCTGCTTGCAGCAAAAAAAAAAGTAAGCAAATCGGCCCAGCAGGGCCTGAGAAAACCTCCTGCGCAGGGAGGTTAAAGCTCTCCACAGTTGGCCATAGCTGCAGTGCTGCATGCAGGGGACACCTTGTGATGCCGCACTGCCTCCCCCTTTGCTCACCGGTAGGTTATCAGTAGAGATGTCGTGAACCTCAGATTTTCGGTTCGTGAACCCCGTTCACGGAAGGTTCGGTTCGCGTAAAAGTACGCGAACCGCAATAGACTTCAATGGGGATGCGAACTTTGAAAAATAGAAAAAATTATGCTGGCCACAAAAGTGATGTTTCAAGGGGTCTAACACCTGGAGGGGGGCATGGCGGAGTGGGAAACATGCCCAAAGTCCCGGGGAAAAAACCAGGCCATGCTGGACTGGTGCGCACCGTGGCCAGAGTATAGGCTGTGGCGTTTTTCAAGCCCATATGGTCGCCGGGCTGTGGTAGCTCAATGATAGAACAACAATGACTGTCCAGCTGATCAAATTTGGTCTGACCACAATGAAGCAACGACCTTATTATCTTTTGTGTGCCAACCCTGACCCGAGACACTCAAATAGCCGGCGGTCATTGCTTCATTGTGATATGCAAGCCCCTTCACCGTGGCAAGGTAATGATCACGAAGGGGGATGGGCACATGTACATGCCTTTTGTTTATTTGTTGCAGCCACCCGCAGTGCAGCCACAAAAATTAGGCAGGCATGTACACGCACCAGAAAAATTAGTGTAGTGGCCGCTGCTAGCAGCGCCCTTAAAAATTCAGGAATCCTCCAAGAGTCCTGGACCCTGTTGGTGGTGGCGGAGTAGGCAGAGATGCTGTGTGTGGGGACTGACTTAGTCTTCGATCATGCAGTAGCTCTCCGTGATACATTCCTCATTCATTTTGATAAAGGTCAGGTACTGAACACTGTCGTGACTTAGGCGACTTCTCTTCTCAGTAACTATGCCTCCAGCTGCACTGAAGGTCCTTTCTGACAGGACGCTTGCGGCAGGGCAAGAGAGAAGTTGTATGGCAAATTGGGACAGCTCTGGCCACAGGTCAAGCCTGCGACAACCAATAGTCCAAGGGTTCATCGTCGCTTTTCGCAGTGTCTACATCCACACTCAAGGCCAGGTAGTCGGCTACCTGCCGGTCCAGGCGTTGGTGGAGGGTGGATCCAGAAGGACTATGGCGAGGATTTGGACTAAAGAATGTCCGCATGTCTGACATCACCCTGAGATCGCTGGAGCGTCCTGTCCTTGCCTGCGTGGACTTAGGAGGAGGAGGGTTACTGCCAGTGGTACCTTGATTGCATTGTGCAGCCACATCACCCTTAAACGCATTGTAAAGCATCATCGACAGCTTGTTCTGCAAGTGCTGCATCCTTTCGGCCTTCTGTTGAGTTGGTAACAGGTCCGCCACTTTGTGCCTGTACCGAGAGTCTAGTAGCGTGGCCACCCAGTACAGGTCATTCGCCTTGAATTTTTTGATACGGGGGTCCCTCAACAGGCTGGTCACCTCCTCAAAGGGCTCCATGACCCTGCATGCATTTCGCATCAGTGTCCAGTTGTTGGGCCACATCATCCCCATCCTCCCAGATTGTGTCCTTGTACTGTAATGATACAGGTACTGGGTGACGGCTTTCTCCTGGTCTAGCAGGTGAGAGAACATCAGCAGGGTGGAATTCCAGCGAGTCGGGCTATCGCAAATCAGGCGTCTCACCGGCAAGTTGTTTCTACTCTGAATGTCTGCAAAGCGTGCCATGGCCCTGTAAGAGCGCCTGAAATGCCCACACAACTTCCTGGCCTGCTTCAGGACGTCCTCTAAGCCTCGGTACTTGGACACAAATCTTTGCACGACCAGATTCAGCACATGTGCCATACAAGGTATGTGTCAGCTTTCCCAAATTCAATTCAGCAATGAGATTGCTGCCGTTGTCACACACCACGTTGCCGATCTCAAGCTTGTGCGGGGTCAGCCATTGCTAAACCTGTTTGTTAAGAGCAGCCAGGAGAGCTGCTCCAGTGTGACTCTCCGCTTTCAGGCAAGACATGTCTAACACTGCGTGACACAGTCGTACCTGGCATGCAGCATAGGCCCTGGGGTGCTGGGGCTGTGTAGCTGGAGAGGAGATCGCGGCACCAGCCAAGGAGGAGGAGGAGGATGACGACAGTGAAGCGGTGGTAGCAGGTGGAGAGGAGGTGGCTGGAGGCCTGCCTGCAAGCCGTGGAGGTGTGACAAGTCGGTCCGCTGCACAGCCATGTACTCCCTGCTTGCTGCCATCGGTCACCAGGTTGACCCAATGGGCTGTGTATGTAATGTAGTGGCCCTGCCCGTGCTTGGCAGACCAGGCATCCGTGGTCAGGTGGACCCTTGACCCAACGTTGTGTGCCAGAGATGACACCACTTGCCTCTCAACTGCACGGTACAGTTTGGGTATGGCCTTTTGTGAAAAATAATTGCGGCCTGGTATCTTCCACTGCGGTGTACCAATGGCCACAAACTTATGGAAAGCCTCCGACTCCACCAGCTTGTATGGTAATAGCTGGCGAGCTAATAGTTCCGCCACGCCAGCTGTCAGATGCCTAGCAAGAGGGTGACTGGCAGACATTTGCTTCTTATGCTCAAATAATTCCTTCACGGACAGCTGGGTACTGCTGTGGGCAGAGGAGAAGGAACCGCTGAAGGGAAGAGGGCGGCTGTGAAGGTGGATGAGGACGATGCACCTGAAGGAGGAAGAGGAGAAGGAGGGTGGCTTGTCTTTTGAGGGGTGCTGCTTTTCCTCAGGTGTTCTTGCCATAGCTGTTTGTGCCTTCTCTCCAGGTGCCTTCGTAAGGCACTTGTCCCTACGTGAGAGTTGGCCTTTCCACGGCTCAATTTTTGCTGGCAGAGACAACAGATGGCTTTGCTCCGATCTGAGACACACACGTGAAAAATTTCCAAACCGCTGAGCCCCCCTGGGGTGATGGCGCTACGGTGGCATCAGCAGCTGACGTTGAAGGGCATGTTGGCTGGCTGGCCATAACTGGCGATACATGGCGCCGGACACTGCCCCCAGCTGTTTCGGAGGACGAGCTCCCTCTGCTTCTATCATGGAGTCATCTCCTCCTACTCCTCTCTGACTCCCCCTCTGAACTGTCCCCCTGGTCATCTCCTCTACCGGGAACATATGTGGTATCCGTATAATCATCATCATAATCCTCCTGGCCAGCTTCGCTTTCCTCAGACACCTCCTCATCTGCACCAACTTCAGGTGGTTCATCATCCCCCTCCTCACACGATACGTCCATACTATCGCCACCTAACTCAGACGTATGAGGTGGTGTACCTGCGCCTTCTTCTTGTTGTTGCAGTAGTGGCTGGGAATCAGTGATTTCACCACCACCACCAAATAACTCCTGCGAAGTGTCAAATTCCACGGATGTGGTGCTTTTTGTAGCGCTGGTGGCTGCGGGAGATGAGGTGTTCTGTGTTAAATAGTCAAGCACGTCCTGATCTTGGGAAGTGATGGCAGGTGCCTTCTTCTGAGCACTGTATTTTTGGGCAGGTCCGCATGAAATCACAGCAACACCACCTCGCACAGACCTGCCGGTGCCTGGTGGCCTTCCTCTGGGTCTGCCTCTACCTCTTCCTCTACCTGGTTTGTCCATTTTGTCCATCTCGGGTGGATGCTAGGTATATGCAGTGAGGTGGGTTCACTCAACACAACAGGTAGTAAGATGCAGTGAGCTGGGTTCACTGAACAGTAAAGGTATTTAGATGCAGTGAGCTGGGTTCACTGAACAGTAAAGGTATTTAGATGCAGTGAGGTGGGTTCACTCAACACAACAGGTAGTAGGATGCAGTGAGCTGGGTTCACTGAACAGTAAAGGTACTTAGATGCAGTGAGGTGGGTTCACTCAACACAACAGGTAGTAGGATGCAGTGAGCTGGGTTTACTGAACAATAAAGGTACTTAGATGCAGTGAGGTGGGTTCACTCAACACAACAGGTAGTAAGATGCAGTGATGAGGTGGGTTAAGTAAACACAACAGGTACTGCAGTATATGCAGTACTGGGTAGTACAATGTGCAGCTCCCTGTCACACACACAGGTAGTCAGTAGTCACTGAATATGCTGGGCTGCTGGCAGTGGCACACACACTATCAATTGCAAGGCTGTGCATGCAACAAAAGTGTCAGTTTGACACACAGAAAAAAAAAGTACAGGATGAGCTCTGAAAAGAGCTATTGAGGGGTGCTATAAAAGCAATAACAATCAGCCAGGAGCAAGATAACAATAACAATAACAATAATATTTATATAGCGCTTTTCTCCCTGGGGACTCAAAGCGCTGTGACCCTGCATTATGCAGTCTCACAGGCTAGGGAAAAGAGGTGAGTTTTTAGCCTTTTTTTAAAGCTGTCCAGAGAAGGAGCCTCTCGTACTGATTGTGGAAGTGAGTTCCATAGAGTAGGGGCTGCATAGGAAAAGGCCCGAGCACCAAATGTTAAGTGTATCCTGGGAATAACCAGCTTCATCTTGTTGGCAGAGCGGAGGGTGCGTGGAGGGGCATAAAGTTCCAATAGATCCGCTATGTATTTGGGTCCCATGTGGTGTAGAGCCTTGAATGTCAGCAGGCAGATCTTAAAATTGATTCTCCATTTTACTGGCAACCAGTGAAGAGTTTGCAGTACTGGGGTGATGTGTGAGCTGCGGGGGGCATTGGCTAGGAGTCTGGCTGCAGCATTCTGTACTAGCTGTAAGGGGCGCAGAACCTTATCTGTAGATCCGATTAACAGGGCGTTGCAGTAGTCTAGGCGGGAGGATACAAATGCGTGAACCAGGGCAGGTAGGTCTTCAGCTGGGATAAGGTGTTTGATTTTCGCTATATTTCTTAGATGGAAGAAGGAAGACTTGACAACAGCTGATACCTGCTGTCTGAGTTTTAGATTTCCATCCAGGATCACCCCAAGGTTTCGCACAGAGTCTTTATACTGTACAGTATCTCCCCCAATTGCTAGTTTGAGGTGGTGAGCGTTTTGAACTTTATCCATCATGTGTGGACCACCTACCACCAACACCTCTGTTTTGTCAGAGTTCAGCCTCAGCCAGCTGGTGTTCATCCAATTTTGTAAATCCACTAGACACGCATTTATGGATGCTGATGGGTCTTGGGTTCCAGGCTTGAAGGACAGATACAGTTGTGTGTCATCTGCATAACAATGGTATCCTAAACCATAGTTCTGGATTATTTTGCCCAGTGGGAGCATGTAGACTGCAAAGAGTAATGGTGATAGTACAGAACCCTGTGGAACTCCATAGGCAAGTGGCACTGGATTAGAGTAGTGTGTGCCCAGACATACTTGCTGTGTCCTGCCAGATAGGAAGGTCTGAAACCAGCTAAGAACAGTACCCCTTAGGCCACAGTAATTCTTCAGTCGCTGGATTAGTATTTCATGATCCACAGTATCAAATGCTGCTGACAAGTCAAGAAGAATCAGAATTGAGCAATCACCCTTGTCCCTTGCAGTAAGTAGATCATTCATTACTCGGACTAATGCTGTTTCAGTGCTGTGCCTTTTCCTGAATCCTGACTGAAAAGTATCAAAGATGTTGTTAGCTGTAAGCCTGGCTTCTAGCTGGTTGGCGACTGCTTTCTCGATAACTTTTGATAGGAAAGGTAAGTTCGCCACAGGTCTGTAGTTGGTTACAGAATCAGGATCTAGTGATGGTTTCTTCAGGAGGGGTTTTATGATTGCTTTCTTTAGTTCTTCTGGGAAAAGTCCACTTTGCAAGGAGCACTGAGTGATTTTGTGAAGTGCTGGCCTGAACAGCGCTGGGCACTGCATTAAGGATCCAGTTGGGCCAGGATCCAGGTCGCAGGTAGTGGGGCGGAGACTTTGAATGAGAATTCCAAAATCTTCTACACTCAGAGTGTCAAAGACTTGCCATGGTGGTACGGTAGTAGGCATATGCAACGTCCAGTGGTCAATTGATGTTGGTGTAATGCTGGCACGGATGGTAGACACCTTGTTTGTGAAGAAGGCAGAGAATTCTTCACACCTTTCCCTGGAGTATGTGGTTGGGGCTTTTAGGCAGGAAGGATTGCAGAGTGATTCCACTGTGTGGATGAGTTGAGCAGCTCTGTTGTTGGCTGTAGATATTTTGTGCGAGATAAAGTCTGATTTTTTCTTGGTTATTGCTTGTTGGTATTGTCTGAGGTGTTGAACTAGGCTAGATTTGTGCTCCCCAGTCCCTGATTCACGCCACTGTCTTTCTAGTCTGCGCCCTTTCTTTTTTAGATCCATGATGGTTTTGTCAAACCAATTAGCTTTCTGCTTTTTGGTTGCTGATTTGGTGCGCCATGGGGCAATACTGTCAAGTGTTTCATATATCGTGGTGTTGTACTGGGTTACTAGAGTGTTTGGGTCCATTTGGCTGTGGAGCAGATTTGTAAAATCCAGGTTGGCAGTTATCCTCTCCGGTGTTAATTTACTCAGGGGACGGGTTTTGATTGTTTCTTTAGGGAGCTGCTTGATAGGGTGATGTTCAATAGTAAACTGTATTATGTGATGGTCTGACCACACCACTGGGGTTACTGTTATGTTACTAATGTCCATTCCGAGGTGGAACAGTAAGTCTAGCGTATGCCCTCCTCTGTGGGTAGCTGATTTTACAACTTGTGTGAAGCCTTGTGTGAAGATAAGCAGCCAAGAGCCTAACGAATCTGTCCCTAGAAGAACAAGTCTGCAGCAGCTGTCCCTAGTATGGCCGCTGGTGCCTGCCTTATATAAGGGGGGATGGGGCTCCAGGGCTTAGTGTAGCCTGAATGGCTACAATGTGCCTGCTGACTGTGATGCAGAGAGTCAAAGTTGACCCTCATAGTGCATTATGTGGCGAATCGAACTTCCGCAAAAGTTCGCCTGGTGCAGGCGAACGCGAACCCCCAAAGTTTGCCTGGAATCATTCGCAGGCGAACCGTTCGCTACATCTCTAGTTATCAGCCACCATTGTGGCTGTTGCAGCCACTACACTGTGAAGCCACTATGCTAGTAGCAGTAACAGCCACTAATTAGCAGCTGCCAGCACTCTCAAGAATGGCAATATGGCCCTTGGCCTAAAACGTTTGGACACCCCTGCTGTAGAGGCCTCCCATGCCATCCTCCAGTCCTCTGTTGCTGCTTGCGAACCCTCGAAGAAAACAACAAGTGTTGCTTTTATGTGTTTTAATGTGCATGCTGATAAACATTTGCATTAGGCTTTAAAAAGCAACTCCATTGTATGTGCAAGTTTAAGATCCTCTATAATAAAATCCCTGTGTCCCTGCATCCTCTCCTGTCCCTGTGTCCATGTGTTTGCGCTACTGCGCATGTGTGGCACACGGGTGAACGTTGGAGAGCAGGAGAACGAGTGCAGGGGGAGCGCGGCCGTGCACACACAGCGGGGAGCGCAACTTGTGGCATGGGCAAGGTGGTGGTGAGGGGGGTCACAGCCGAGCACTAGTGCCTGTTTTAAATGGGCAGGCTTATGGTTGGTAATTAAATATAATCAAATTATTCCTCCAACACTTTGCTATGCAGTACTGCCATTTACCACAACGCTTAAAAGAGTGCACAGAGTAATACATATCAACACAGCATAGTCTAATGTACTAAATTACTGTATAATCTTGGGGCACGGGGGGGGGGCAGTTAACCTACCAACATGTTTTTGGGATGTGTAAAGAAACTATAGTATTGCTACATTGTGGTGCATGAAAAAACAGCCTGCCTGCCAGTATATAGACAGATTCCGGCTGTCCTATCCCTGTATGCCTCTTACTCACTCCATGCTGTGTATGCTCTCTGATGAGTTAATGTTTCCTCAATCTCGAGACGTGTGTACAAAAGTGCAATTAGGCAAACAACGCTTTGCGAAGCTGTGATAACAACTGTCATGGCAGATTGGATCTTTAAAAACCCCTGATGACTCTTGCGCAAAGTACCATGATCGTTTGAACTCTTGTTTGCACCCATCGCATGCTGTAGTATGTTCCTGCAGGCAGGAAGATGGATTGAGGAATGCTCATCAGGTGATGTTGCTGTAACCCATCTTCCTGCGTCTTAAAGGACTCATGAGGCAAAATAGGGAAAAAAAGTTAAATACCTGCATGACATTTGAGTGCACGGAGGACGCCATCCGCGCCCTCTGTGCCATTCCGCCGGGTCACCGCTGCTCAATGTCCCCCCGGGTTGGCTCCCGGCCCCACAGCCCGGGTCGGCCTCTCCTGCCTCCAGTAAAATGGCCGCCGGAGCTGGCCGCGGCTGCGTAGTCCACATATGCGCGAGTGCAGCTGCACAGCTCTAGGGCCTCCCCCCGATCCACACTACAGGAGACAGCCTGGGGGCTGTGGGGTCGGGAGCCGGCCCGGGGGGACATTGAGCAGCGGGGACCCGGTGGAACGGCACGGAGGGCGCGGATGGCATCCTTCGTGCACTCAAATGTCATGCAGGTATTTAACTTTTTATCCCTATTTTGCCTCATGAGTCCTTTAAGACGCAGGAAGATGGGTTACAGCAACATCACCTGATGAGCATTCCTCAATCCATCTTTCCTTTAAGGTGAGTATTCAGCATTAGAGACTGTGGCCCAGGAGCCAAGCCTTAGCAATACCTCTGTTGGAAAGGATTTTTTTGATTTTCAATAGATGTGTAGAGAGAACACTGTAAGTAAGTTTGGTGAGAGTGCTCTGTTCTTTAGGAAACTTTATTAGACTGTGTTTATGCTTTCCCTTGTCTGATAAACGCATTCTATGATTATGTAGAATAGGGATTTTGGATTCATTTTTTATATTTGACACATACATATTTCCAGGCTACAGAAAATAAATCTTGTACTGCAGAATACATTTGTTTAGATCTCAAGCCTTTTATTTTGTTGCCAAATATGTTGCAATTAATTTCAGATATATACTTTGAATACATCTAAAGAGTGTGGTTTTTATTGTTGTGAACAACTGTACAAAAAAATGGACATTGGTTCAGATTAAGGTCATGGTTAATATTTTTCTAGTCTTTCATCTGATTAGCCACGTGTATTACAGTGGATTCTAATGTGATCTTCTTAAAAGGCAGATGTCGGCCATAAGAGGGGGAAAAAACAATAAACTGATTTGCAGGAAACACTGAATTGATGAAATCTACTCATAGTACCTTTAGTTTAGCTTTAAGATGGAACTCTTGCAAAGGACAAAAGGATGGGTAGAAAAAACAAAGTTTTGTAAAAGTAATACCTTTTAATGGCTAACTGATAAAGTTAAATTATGCAAGTTTTCTGGGATCTAGTCCCCTTCTTCAGGCATATTTCCAGATATTGGCTGAAGTAAAACACTGATGAAGGTACATACACGTAAAAAGGAAAATGACAGTTGTGCTGATTACTGTTTAGCAGTTAGATGTCAGGTGATAAGCAGGCTGTAGCCAGTGAGCTTCATGACAGGATAGGAGGAAAACACTGAGAAATGCACCCTATATGTATTTAGAGAGTTTAGCCTGTCTAATTCCTCCCCACCTGTGCACTGTAATTTGATCTGTTAGCTGTGTCAGCTCAGAAATCTCATCTGCCATAAAAGAGCTGCTAATTGGTAAACACAGGATATTAACAATATGACTGCTTCCATGAAAGCTGGAAGTAGACACACTGCAGACTTATTGCAGGATTTGTGTCAGCTGTAACAAATAAATGTTTTTCTTTAAATGGTATTATGCTGTTTTGTATATTTTAGCGCAGAGAGCAAGTTCTGAGTTCAGGTCTGCTTTATATAATCTGTGCTAGTCACAGTCAGCTGTATTTTAACATTGCTGCTGAGAAACAATTAGCTACTTGTATTATCATCCTTCAGGGTTGGTAAACATCACGGCAGACCCAGTTGGAGCAGGTACCAGATTTCTGTGGTCCATTGAACTCTGTCTGTTAATAACTATGCAGGTCAGAAGTGTTCCAAGAAAGAAATCTGAAAGTAAACTTTGTGCACAGGAAACATTACCTTAGTTTTACATATACATACACAACGCGATCCGGCGGCTCGATTAGCTGCCGGATCGACTTCCGCCGCATTCCCGCGTGTCCCCGCTCGTCCCCGCGGGCGCCCGGATCGATTCTTCTTATCTTCTCTTTGTCTCTCTTCCATTGTCCGCCTGCGGGGATCGAGCATGGAATCGATCCGCCGCGTGATTGGACACGTCATAAAATTATCAATCAAGCCTTCAGCGGCTCGATTGATAAGAAAAAAAAATGCCGTGTATGCCCAGCATAACTCTCATGAAGAATTTGGACCAGTCTATTGAAAAAGGTCTTTTATTTGAATACATAAAATTGACAGTTAAAGATTTGCAACCCACCTTTTTGAGTATATAAATGCTTAGCATTTTGTTTTTACGAATCTTACACGATTCTGCACCATTGGGCTCCTGGTCTCCTTTTGTCTTTTAGATGAGCCTGGGGTTGTTACAATCACAGGAACCATCGACATAACCTACATTCAACAAGGTGACAGTTAAAATCAATGAAAGTGAGTGAGTCTACTGGAAAAAATGACCCATAAAAGTTTACCTTAAGTGTTATAATTTACCTTTATAATATTAAACTAATTAGGAGCCTTATCTACAGTCAGGTGAATTTCTTATCATGTGGACCATGAGCAACTTGGCTGGTAAATTACGAGAATCCCCCACAGTCTAGGGCGATGAAAGCTGTAACCGATGAAAATGGACTTTGTGAACAAGCCCACAGGTAAATTATGGGTGTGCTTTATATGCCTGCTGCTGTCTGGTACATGAAATGGTCAGGCACACTGTGTGTGGACCGATTGTTCTGTAGTGATGATTCTAATTTGTTTATGATTATGCCAAATTTGGCATAACATTTTGCAATTATGGCCACACATAGTTATACTTTGCAATTGATTTTGCATAATCCATTTGTAATTTTGCATAATTACTTTTACTTTTTTGTAATTTCATGCTAACTTAAGTGGTTAATAGCAAAGACCCCATACATGCTATCATTACCAAAATTGCTACTTGAAGAGGAAAAGTGGTAACAAGTAAAACATTTTTTTTTCATAAAGATCGTTTGGTTTTGGAGAAAATCGATTTTAAAAATTTAAAGGAAATTTTCAAAAACATTTTTCTCTAGTTCCCACACTTTCACTTCACATACGTGTATGGGGGCTGTGCTATTAACTACGGCGGCCGCAGAGTGGCTCCCCCAGGACTGCCTAAGGGCTCGTTTCCACTATCGCGAATCTGCATGCGTCCAACGCATGCAGATCCGCACATGTAATACAAGTGGATGGGCCTGTTTCCACTGTAGCGTTGTTGAGGTGCGTTTTTTTCAGCGTGAAAAAAACGCACAAAAGAGCCAACGATTTCGCCTGCGTCGGGAATCCGTGCGAATCGCCGCTAATGTATTTAATAGTAAAAACGCATGCGTTTGTTACATGCGTTTTTACCCGCGATTTCGCGTGCGATTTCGCACCTTTTTCAATTTTATTTAGCCCTGGCAGTGTCATGGTTAATTTCGCATGGCACCCTGCCATGCGAAATCGCATGCGAAATCGCGGGTAAAAACGCATGTGGAAACGCATCCGCATGCGTTTTTACAAGCGTCGGAATGCGGCCGAAATCGCGTCGCAACAGTGGGAATGAGCCCTAACACTTATTGGTGTCAAGTCCTGGGGCCGGAGATTAGCAGGGAACACTCGTGCGCATGTGCAATCGTTGACAGGCTGTGTAACAGAAGAAAAGAGCTGTTATTTGTAGGTACTGCGCTGCGATCTCCTGCAACAATGTACAGGGGACAGCTCTGTCACTGAGCTGTCCCATCGAGTGGCTCACAAAGTGATTGCTCTCAAAGGCTGATGCCTATTAGAGCCAATCACACTGATTGGCTCTTGGGGGGAGGGAAATTAAAAGATTTTAATTTTTAAAAAGTTAACATCACAGCAGCAATCAGATGCCACCAACAGAAAACTCTGTTGGTGGCTAGAAAAGGAAGTAAAATGCATTTGTGTGCTAAGTTGTATGGCTCTGCAGCAAACTGATAAAGCTGCAGAGCACTGAATTGTAAAAACATTGCCTGCTCACTAGGGGGATGTAAACCTGTGGTCCTCAAGAGGTTATGTTGGCACAAAAATTACATGTAATTGCAATTATGGCTGCTGATTATGGTTACAAATTATATTGATTGTGTTTTTTTCTGAAATTTGGCATTACAATTTGGCATCATTAATGCAAATTATGGTGCAAAATTACAATTATGCGGAATTTATGTTCATCACTATTCTTCTGTTTGTTGATACATATTTTGAAGTAATCCATCTTGGAATTGGACCAATGACAGTAAGCTGCAACTGAATATGGAAAATATTTGCAATTCTTTGATCATCTTTACTCATTTCTGTAGCAGTATTAACGAACTGTCATTTTTTTTTTCCATGCTTGATTGTTTCAGTCCCTCTTGTTAAACATATTCAAAGGCAGCAAGGAAAAAGACAAGTCTCTCTGCAAGTTATTTTATATGGTTCTGTAAAATGTATATGCTCTGCGTATTTTATTAATTAGTGTTTCTAAACTTATGTGTGCATTTTCAGGAACAAAAAAGAGTGATTGGACTATTCATTGACTGTCCTGAAGTGTTGCATTATGGGAGTAGCTATGTAGACAACATACACATGACTTCCATATTATTGCTCACATTTGGTTTGGTATCAATGCGAAGCACACTTCACAGAAAAGCTGCCTGAAATGACACTAGTGTCCTCTGTTTGGGGCTAGTGTAGTTAACACCTTAACTACATCTGTTATTTGCATATTCACTCATACCCTGGAACTGATGCACTATAGTGGTAAATTCTTGCTCATGTGAAACTGAATGCTTGAAAATACCTATTATATTAGGAGTGCAAAATTGTATGTGAAATAGTTTTATTGGTAGAAGGGCTTTTTTTTAGCTCTTTTTGGCCTGTTACAAAAAAAAAAAAGAATATGCTAATATCTCTACTTTGCAGTGTTTTTGTATGCGTGCCTGGATTTCCAGAAACATGAAAAAATGGTTTGCATGATTTGTGATTCATACAAGATAAAGTATGGGCTTATGTAGACACTATTCCCAGAAACTAGCATATGTGTGGAACTTGGGCATAGCACAGGTTGCACCAAGGCAATGAAGGTGCAAGGGAGCTGTAAAAATGCCACTGATGTTCAGGGAGGGTGTGAGTGTGTGTGTTGGGGGGTGGGGAATTGCTGTGATGGCTACCTACCTTTATTTTTGAAGCCTTAACCTCCTTGCCGGTCCAATTCCCACTGGCAAGGAGGCAGCGCAGCACTTTTAAAAAAAAAAAATTCAAATCATGTAGCGAGCCCAGGGCTCGCTACAGGATAGTCGCTGAACGGCGGCATCCCCCCACCCACTCCGAACGCCTCAGGCGATCAGAGTAAGCAGGAAATCCCGTTCAGAACGGGATTTCCTGCAGGGCTTCCCCGGTCGCCATGGCGACAGGGCGGGATGACGTCACCGACGTCATGGACGTCTGGACGTCAGAGGTAATCCCGATCCACCCCTCAGCGCTGCCTGGCACTGATTGGCCAGGCTGTGCAGGGGTCTGGAGGGCGGCACGGCGGGTAGCAGCGAATTGGCGGGTAGCGGCGGCGATCGCGTACCACACGCAGCTAGCAAGGTGCTAGCTGCGTGTAGGAAAAAAAAATTATGCAAATCAGCCCAGCGGGGCCTGAGAAATCTTCCTGTGCAGGTTACCCCGAGCTGAGCTCGGGATAACCGGCAAGGAGGTTAAAGTGTATCAGATGAAAACTTCAGGTCAAAAAAACACTTACTTACCTAAGAAGATGGAAGCCTCTAGATCATGTAGACCTCTGTTGCTGTTTACAACCCTCAAGGAAATCCAACAAAAAATTGTTGGATTGAAGAACTGGGCCTCACTCCTCTCCATATACAAGCGCACAAGTGCTTAATTGCGCTTGTATGAATAAGGCTGTGTCTGGGCAGTAAGCCGTGTACAAGTGCTTCCCTGCTAATGCGCATATGCGACCATGCTTGCATGGGTGCAGCATAGTTGCACTTGTGCATTAAGAGGAGCAGTGAGCAAGACACGGGAAGCCTCTGCAGCATACAAATGCTTTCCACTTCTTAGGTAACTTTACGTGAAGCAATATGTAATGATGGTGCACTGATGAGAATATTCCTAAAATATATGAGCATGGGAAAAGACATTCCCGCCAATTGCCCTGAAGTTTATGGGCCTGAGAAAACAAATTTTCGCCATGTGCATTGGCGTCTATGGTCTTGAGAGAACTTATTTTTGACAAATACATCACAATAAGTCTATGGACATGAGAAAAAACACTTTCACACAGATGAGAATATTCACAAAAATATGGGCATGCAAAAACACATTTTTGCCAACTGCATTGAAATTGGTGGGCATGAAAAATACATTTTGAAGAAACGTCCCCATTGCGTAAAAAAAATGTGTAATTTGTGAAAGTTCAATAAAATTTGAACAAATTTTGAATCAGACAGAAGATGACTTTGAGGAAAATCTGTGCTCATCCCTAAAACCCACAAAGGGGCCCACAGATTTTTAGCTAAGCCCCTAGTATGAATCCAATCATAGACCACTTCTTACCTCCTACAGAATATTATAGAATTGCTATCTATTTTTAGGGCCATTTCACACTATGCAATGAAATTGCAACACAACCAAGCCAAAAACTCTCTCCAAGCGGTAGTGTTGTGGTGGCACCATACAGTGAGGCATACAGCACAATAAAAGTATGGCTCACAGAAATGCACATGCTACCAGGTTAATGTACAGTATGCAGTGCATTACTGTGTTGGAACCTGCAACACTACGCTGCACTGCACTTAAAGGACCACTACCACGAAACACTTCATTTTTAATCACTCCCATAGTAGTTACATCAATGATAGAGAAGCTTGAGTGTGTAATTATTTTCGTGTTCTTGCATGTAACTTTAAATATTCACATATCACTCTGGCCTCAATTCACTAAGCTTATCTCCTGTCTTTAATAACTCTTCTAGAGTTATCACCATGGTGATAAGCCATGTAGTATTCTGGAAACATTTTACCTCAGGCAAACCTAAAGTTAACTCTTCTGTCTTTAAGTTAACTCTTCAATCCTTAAAATAACTCCAGAGTTAAAGACAGGCTGTTTATTAACTGCGTGTGAAAATAACTACAGAGGAGGTAAATTAACTACAGGGGATGTAAATTAACTACAGAGGAGGTAAATTAACTACAAAAGAGGTAACTTAAGGAATGAAGAGATAAAATAACTCTCTCACTGTGTGGAGGTAAATTATCTTTTGCCTTATTATCTCCAGCATGATCTTAGTGAATTGAGGCTTTTGTCCTGTAGCGTCAGCCCAGGCACTAAACGCTGATGGATTTCTGCAAGTAGAAATACAGCATAGGGGAAACCTAGGCAGGTAAACTAACTGTCGGTGTAATCCCTCCCCTCCTCCCCCCTCCCTTGCCCTGAACATGAACATGAAAATAATTACACACTGAAGCTTCTCTATCATTGATGTAACTACTATGGGGGTGATTAAAAACGAAGTGTTTCGCGGTAGTGGTCCTTTAATGTAAAAGTCCCATAAGAATATCATTGCATTGCATTACAATGTTATTGCTAACTGTGCCATCTAAGATTTCTCCTAGGAGAGACTTTTTTATCTTCTGTTTAAAATAACCTTTTAGCACTCTGAAACTAAGTACCAAAAAGTAGGTCAAATGGTTTGTCAAAATGATTCTGATTATTGTCTTGGTTGCTGGTGGGTTAAAGGGCATTTTATTGAAAAAGGTGTAACAATATCACCTAGGAGAAAACTTGGACCCATATACAATTCACTTTTTCTACTGAGTTTTCTTCTAGGTGATATTTTTACACCTTGTCATGAATAGCTTTTTAAACAACCAACAAGCAATAAAAGTGCTTAGTTAAAAGTTAGTTGAAAGAGAATATGAAAATTATCTCCCAGGATATACTGTTACTCAGGAGAAAAAGGTAGAGGCATACCCATTTTTTTCTTTTTCTACTGTATTTTGATAAAACATACCATATTTATGGGCATTTAGAAAATGACATGTCTGGCAATCTGGCATACTGTAGGTGATTCAGATTTACTGGCAAGTTAGTAGTGGACAAGACACGCTGAATGAGCAGGTGGGTTAACACATTTGTTTTTCTACTTTACTGGTTTTTGGAATGTTTTCCTGGAATCACCTCTCAGTCTGCCTACAAGACAGACACCCCGGCATCTGACTTCAGTCAGTGTAACTAAGCAGAGCAACTGTCTGCAGGCCATCTGTTTTGTCAAGGTACTATTTCTTAAGTATTTGTTTAAACAGTGTAAAGCTGTAAATATTGTAAACTTCAAAGCTGGTTAGAAAAAAAAATGATTGAGAAATAACAAACAACTAAAGTATATTTTTCTGATGGCATCTTTCATTTAAACTGATTAACATTATATCTTATACTTACAATAAATTAAAAGTACACATAAATGAGCAATAGAAGCCATGCAAAGGGATGAAAATTGCAAATTCAATATTTTATACAGTAAAATTAAATCTGCATATCAAACTGATCAGTAGTTAAATTCATACAAGCTTGTTAACCGAATGTGAAACTGCCACCATGTAAAGTAATATCCATTAGAATAGACTGATAGGGAAATTTGGGAGATGGAAGTTTAGGGGAAACTCTCGACTATGCCAGGAAAAACAAAACTGGTTTAATCTGCTTACATCTGTGAAACTGTTATTTCTTTTTGTTCTTTGCATGAATCTGCATTGATTATATTGTTGCCTAATTCTTAAAAAAAAAAAAAATATTACGTCATACCTGGAAATCAAGGTTTTCAGTTGGATGCTTGAAATCATAGTTTCTAAAGCAGGGGTAGGCAAACTACTGCCAGACCACAATTCATCCCACCGATGCAGGGCCAGATTCAATTCTGCAGATCTTGCTCCCCTGTAGGTGAACTGGCGTTGCAGACACCGCACCAGTTCACCAGCCACAGCTCAACTGTTACATGCTGCGAGAGTCTGTGTATGCCATCAGGAGGGCTATGGAAAAATGGCATCCATAGTCTAGCACTGGAGTCTACACTTACCTAAAGGATTATTAGGAACACATGTTCAATTTCTCATTAATGATTATCTAATCAACCAATCACATGGCAGTTGCTTCAATGCATTTAGGGGTATGGTCCTGGTCAAGACAATCTATTGAACTCCAAACTGAATGTCAGAATGGGAAAGAAAGGTGTTTTAAGCAATTTTGAACATGGCATGGTTGTTGGTGCCAGATGGGGCAGTCTGAGTATTTCACAATCTGCTCAGTTACTGGGATTTTCACGCACAACCATTTCTAGGGTTTACAGAAAATGGTGTGAAAAGGGAAAAACATCCAGTATGCGGCAGTCCTGTGGGCAAAAATGCCTTGTTGATGCTAGAGGTCAGAGGAGAATGGGCCGACTGATTCAAGCTGATAGAAAATAAACATTGACTGAAATAACCACTCGTTACAACCAAGGTAAGCAGCAAAGCATTTGTGAAGCCACAACATGCACAACCTTGAGGCGGATGGGGTACAACAGCAGAAGACCCCACCGGGTACCACTCATTTCCACTACAAATAGGAAAAAGAGGCTACAATTTGCATGAGCTCACCAAAATTGGACAGTTGAAGACTGGAAAAATGTTGCCTGGTCTGATGAGTCTTGATAGAGTCAGAATTTGGCGTAAACAGAATGAGAACATGGATCCATCATGTCTTGTTACCACTGTGCAGGCTGGTGGTGGTGGTGTAATGGTGTGGGAGATGTTTTCTTGGCACACTTTAGGCCCCTTAATGCCAATTGGGCATCGTTTAAATGCCATGGGCTACCTGAACATTGTTTCTGACCATGTCCATCCCTTCATGACCACCATGTACCTATCCTCCGATGGCTACTTGCAGCAGGATAATGCACCATGTCAAAAAGCTTGAATCATTTCAAATTGGAATCTTGACCATGACAATGCATTCACTGTACTAAAATGGCCCCCACAGTCACCAGATCTCAACCCAATAGAGCATCTTTGGGATGTGAAGGAACGGGAGCTTTGTGCCCTGGATGTGCATCCCACAAATCTCCATCAACTGCAAGATGCTAACCTATCAATATGGGCCAACATTTCTAAAGAATGCTTTCAGCACCTTGCTGAATCAGTGCCACGTAGAATTAAGGCAGTTCTGCAGGTGAAAGGGGGTCAAACACCGTATTAGTATGGTGGTCCTAATAATCCTTTAGGTGAGTGTATTTTTGTCTCCAGTGCTGGGCTTCGGGTGTCATTGTCCCATAGCCCTGCTCTGCACATCATCGTGGGAGATTAGCAGCAGTGTCTGCTGCACTGAAGATCGGGGAGTGATGCTGGAGGCCAAGAGATGAGTCACCAGCCAGGTGAGTAGATTGTTTTATTTTCAGGTGCCACCACTAACACCAGGAATATTAGAGGGTACTATAATTGGGGAGGACACACAGAAATAACTACATTAAAGGGAAATGCTGCCTATGTTATATAAGTGGTGAAATGCTGGCTCATGTTTTTATGTGTAACATTTGGTATGAAATGATGCCAAGTGTGTGTATTTTGTGGGAAATGCTTCTTCATTATGTGTATCTTGGGGAAACTGCTGCCAAATGATGTGTATTTTAGGGGAAACACTGCCCAATTATGTGTATTTTGTGTGGAAACACTGCCGCATTATGTGCATTTTGTGGGGAAACACAGCCTTAATTATGTATATTTTATAGGAAATGCTGTGTAATTAAGTGTATTTTGTGGAAAGTACTGCCACATTATGTGTATTTTATGGGAAAAGCTGCCTAATTATTTGCATTTTGTGGGGAATGCATTATGTGTATTTTGTGGGAAACACTGCCTAATTATGTGTATTTTGTGGGAAATACTGTCGCATTATGTGTATCTTATGGGAAATTCTGCCTAATTATGTGTATTTAGTGGGAAACACTGCCACATTATGTGTATTTTGGGGGAAACACTACCACATTATGTGTTTTTTTTGTGGAGAAATTTCCAATTTAAGATCGCTATGTGGTCCACAAGTCAAACGTCTGCCCATCCCTGTTCTAGAGTCTGCTGCATTTCCCTGGCTGCTAATTAGTTGCAGTGGTGGTCAATGGCATTAGGGTGTGTTCACATAGGTAGCAGTGCTCAGTGGCATACACAGTCAAGTACCACTGTAAGCTGCAGTGGAGCACAGAGTGGTGCCGTCCCATTCAGCAAAGGACAGTATCCTCCAGCTGACTTTGTCACAGGTGAATGATCATGTGAACACAGCTGTCAAACTGCCTGGCTGGATTAAGAAACTACAGACACTGCATCTTTAAAAAATCTTCTTAATGTGCCCCTTTCACATTGCCAAACATGGTGAAGTTACGCCATATTCTTACTGGACATACGTACTACTCTGAGTAAGGGCTGGTTCAGACGGACGTTTGCAGAGCGTTTACAGCCAGCGTTCAGGGCTTGGTGTTAAACGCTCCCATTCAAGTGAATGGGAGCGTTTGTACCAAGCTTTCAAGCGCGTTTACACAAACGCGGCGTTTGGGTCCCGATTTTCTCTGGCGTTCAAGGAGCCCCTGGAAGCTACATGTAGCTTCCAGGGGAGGTTAACCGCGACGGCTAATGTCCCCCTAGGGGAAGAAAAAACGCGACCGCATCCAAACGCACACGAACGCTGCTGAACGCGACGCCAGCAAACGCAACGCCTCCAAACGTCCGTCTGAACCAGCCCTAACTGGCTGTCATTGTCCCAACTTTCTGGATGTTTCAAACTAGATCCATGCCTATCTTACACTCACTAAGGCCGGAACTGATTTCTTGCCAAAACCTCATGAGAATGCCTGGGAAATGAGTTAGAGAAACTGCACTTTCAATGAATTTAAAGAGAAACTCCAACCAAGAATTGAACTTTATCCCAATCAGTAGCTGATACCGCCTTTTACATGAGAAATATAATGATTTTTTTGAAACAGACCATCAGGGGGCGCTGTGTGACTGATTTTGTGCTGAAACCCTTCCCACAAGAAGCTCTGAGTACCGCGGTACTCTGGGCAAACTGCCACAATGTAACAATGTTCACAGACAGGAATTAGCTGTTTACAGCTGTCTCTAACAGCCAAAACAGCTAACAGCAGCTACATAACCTGCCCACAGTAAAAATGTCACCATGTAATAAATGTCAGAATGTAAATCGGGGAGAGGAAAGATTTTACAATGAGCAAACACTGACTAAATCATTTATACATAATTATTGTAAAAAGGAAGCACTTTTTTTATTACATTATTTTCACTGGAGTTCCTCTTTAAAGATGTTGTGTAGCAATATGATCAAAGTGCTGGAGTGGGCAGTTACTTGCACCATGTGGTTACCTGTTTGTGACTATTCTCCCTGTTGTAGTACACCATGTTTATGTGGGGATTCAGAACCTCCCACCTTGTAACCACCTCTGATTCCCCTTGTCCAAGTCACACTGCCGTCTCAGGGCCTCTTTCCAATTGTGAGAATCTTCCGCAATGCTCTTCAAGCAAATTTAGATGGGGAATCACAGTCTATTGGAATCAATAGGCTGCTTCCAAATTTGCTTGCGGGGGAAGAAGTCGTACGACATGCAGCATCATTTTGGATCACACATGCGATTCCCCATAGCTGTACATGGCATTGTTAGAGGGGATCGGATGCAAACCAGAAGAGATTTTGCATCAGCACGAGTGCTGCGTCCGATTCAGATAGAGATGTGGCACCGTAGTGAAAATGAGCCCTTTGGCTTTATTATTTTGCCAAGCTGCAGAGAGTTTCACTTAAGTGACAGTAAGTTTCCAAATATGACTATACATTCAGTTTATAGTGGCTGGCTTGGAATACATTGACCTTATTTTCACTTGGCTGCCTTTTTTCAGGTGAAAAAAAGATGTGTGTTCTTAAAGACCTATAAAGCAAGTTAATTTGCTTTATAACTGGGTGTTATAATTACAAGCTACAAACATCTGTTTTTCTGAACATTAAGGCATTGCCTTGCAAGTTGGAAAATCAGAAAAACGAGAAACAGAACTTCAGAATGTCAGGAATTTGTTTACCAAACCATTGTACATTATGTAGAAAACCAACAAGCAATTTAAAATAATTGTAATGATTTACTATAATTGTAATGATTCTGTAACACTGTCGTTAATAATATATAATTCTACCACAATTTGTACTGTACATGTTAGCAGGATACTGTTCAGCCTCCATATAACTTTTTAGACTTGGAAAATTTGGTGAGACATGCAGTTGTATTTAAGGTTTCTAATTGATGTTCCTGAACTTGATTGACATTTCCCATTTCATTCCTTTCGCTGTAAACAAAAAACACTTGTGTCACCCAATATTACATATGAAAAGCAGAGCAAAATAATTTATTTGATTATGTTTCATTTCTTTAAAGAGGAACCATAGTTATATTGCCCTACTTTTGTTTTTTAACTTTTTACATAATAAAGGTTACGTTTTAAGTGTCTATAGGGTGAAATCTCCCAGTGGGGATATATTTTCTACCAACAGACTGCCCACACAATTAGGGCTTCTAGGAACATTCTTTTTTATGTGTTTAACAGTGTTCATAGACTAACTTGCATTTGCTCTAGAGGCTTATTAAATCTGGCTTCATATGCCCAGATGGTTCACTAACCACTATTTTCAGGAGATAAGGCAAAATCAATACAACAGAGAACTTCTGAGTGCAAAGAAGAAGTAAGCTTTAAGAACAAGTGAACTGATTTTTCTCAACAAAGAGCTATTTGAATGAAACGTAGGATACATACCTTTTAAAATGGCATCTTTCAGCACTACTTCACTGTGATCTCAGAGGATTGGTGCTTTTTATATAGATCATGTAAGTAAGATAATATATGGGCAATACATAGTAGAGAAACAAGTTTGTAATGGCATGTTATGCCAGACTGCATAACATGCCATTACAAACATTTGTGTGTGTGTGTGTGTGTTGGGGGGGGGGGGTGCATTAACTTATTTGTATGTTTTCGGGATGTGCAGGGAAACCGGAGTGCCTGGAGGAAACACATGCAGACACAAGGAGCATATATGAACTCTGTGCAGATAGTGCCCTGGTTGGAATTCGAACCAGGGACCCAGTGCTGCAAGGTAACAGTGCTATCCACTATGCCACCATGCTGCTTAGATATGTACATGCCTAGGATAATTTTTGGAACAAAAGGATTGTTTTTGGCGTCAGTTTAGGAATGAGCATTATACAGATATGCTGCCCAGTTATCTCCTAAGCAGATGATCTATGACATATATTAAATCAATATCTTTTTATTGCACAAAGTGAGAACCTGTGTACACTGTTGTTTATTTACCCTATGACAGGATACGCAAACACTACAACATAGAACAGTAGCTGCTGAATGGAGAATGAGAGATTTAGAAGGTATTTTATAACTTCTATGGATGGTGGTTGCAAGACAGCATTAAACACCAACATACACTGAAAGACTTACAAGTACAGGAAAATGTGAGGCTGCTTGAGTGTACAGAACCATTGATGAAAAGTCTTCAACACTTTGTTAAAATAAATCTTATGAGATAATGAATTGTATGTGTAGCCACAATACAACCTCTCTGCAGACTCTGTAACAAAATGTACACCCTTATTTCTGCATTCCTACATGCTACAATACCTGATCTGATTTCATGTGGCTAACTGCAGCCTCTTGTAGTTCCCCCTTCTCTCTAATATTCCACTTTTCTTGCCTTTGTCAAGGCTTGTCGAGCAAGATAGGGAAGGGGCTGCCTCTGCTATAATGAGAAGCATGATGCATGCCCCCTCCATGCCCCCTCCATGCGAGCTCCCGTCTGCTGTGTATTTTACTCACAGACAGCCTCCCTGCTCACAACGTGTCTGCAATGCTCATACGGCTGTCTGTGACATCCTGATCAGCTGTGATCAGTGAAGAGCCCAGACACGTGGCTCAAACAAACAGCAGTGAGGGAGTCGGATTCCAGTCACGCTTGACTGGCATAGAACAGAGGCAGAAGGTATGCATTCTTGCAAAACCTCTTAATTCACTGAGCAAACTGTAAGGCATGTATAGTAACTCATGAAATGGCCACAACACACGGGCACCCTGCTCTGCCCTGACATCACTTCCGGATTGGCAGCCATGTTTTTGGTTTATAAACAGTTTATAAAACTGTTGTTTTAAAGCCAGAATTGCAGCGGGGAGAGGCAGAAAAGGCACAGAGAAGAAAAGAAGATCAAAATGAGCAGAATGGTATGTTTATTACTATAGAATTTTCACAGTATAGATTCTCTTTAAGGGGTTATGTTTGATCTGTGGAGTATAAATACATGTCATTTCAGTTTGATGTACAATCTGGTTCATTTAGCTGCATTTAAACGTTCTGCTTTCTTTTGAGATCAGCAGACAGCAGTATTTACCCAGATAAAACAATTTGGTTTTGTTTACTATACAGGAGAGCCACCGTGCATTGGACTGTTCAACTGTTTCACTAACATACTATACACAGGCAGCACTGCACTTTTAAAATTTTGAATGAAGAAAAATCAAAGGTGGACCCAAGCAGGTTCTAAGTAGTCTCAGCACTATATGTACATAGTATGTTCATCTAATCATGTCACATGTCACGCTAGCTGATCCTTTAAGTCCCATTAACTGCATTGAGAGGTCTCCACAGATTGGACTTGTTTTTCCAACATATCTTAAAGATGCTTCATTGAACTGACACAGAGGACATTTGAAAGCCAAGATAATGTTATGCATCAGAGCAGGCCATCATCCTCCATAGCACAGTTATGGCACTTATGTGCCCAGCACATCTGAAGTTTTATCACTCACTGCTTTTGGCACTGGACAAAGTCAAGCATGGGTGGGCTTGTTGAATGGTCTGCAATTATGGAGTCAGTAAAAAGCAAGCTGTAATTAATTGTGTATTTACAGTATAAATAAACAGCAAATTATGCATCTCTGTACTATAAAAGGAGGGTGCAGATAACAAACATGCATTCATATAGTACAAAGAATGACAGAATGAGAGGAGGACCCTGTTTAATTGAGTTTACAATCTAGGAGGTAGAGACATGATATACCGTAGGTAGGAGAAAACAGAACAGTTGATAATTGGTGATGGTTAAGAGAGAGAGAAAAGGGGGCAGTTGAGTTAGAAGAGATGGGTTTTGAGAGATTGTGATAAAGAAAGAAGCAAGCATAACGGGTCAAGGAACATTGCATAAGACCTGTCATGTTGGAGTTAAAAGGACTCCGAGCAGTGCAGAAACTATGGAAAGATGCATATCATTTTAAAGCTCTTGTTCTCCTCTTTCCAATGATATATAAACCGCCACCCTACGCCTTTTAGTTTTCACTATTTACGCAATCGAAATTGCAGCGGCCACGACTTCGATTGCGAAAATAGAGAAAACTAAAAGGCATAGTGCGACAATTAAAGTCAGCAGCTCCATTCTGCTGAATGGAGCTGTTGACTTTGAGAAAAAGTCGCCCTGTGTAATACAATATAACTATGGAAAGATGGATATCATTTTAGAAAACTAAAAGGTGTAGGGCGACGATTTAGGTGTCGTTAGAGAGAGGAGAAAGAGAGCTTTAAAATGATATCCATCTTTCCATAGTTATATTGTATTACACAGGGCGACTTTTTCTCAAAGTCAACAGCTCCATTCAGCAGAATGGAGCTGCTGACTTTAATCGTCGCACTACGCCTTTTAGTTTTCTCTATTTTCGCGATCGAAGTCGCGGCCGCGGCAAATTCGATCACGAAAATAGCGAAAACTAAAAGGCGTAGGGCGGTGGTTTATATGTCATTGGAAAGAGGAGAAAGAGAGCTTTAAAATAATATGCATTTTTCCATAGTTTCTGCACTGCTCGGAGTCCCTATAATCTGACCCGATGGTTTAGCCATCACAAATTGATCCCTGTCAGAGTTGCTTATATTCTTTGACTTGGCTATTTATTTTGTCAGTTTCTAACACATCACCTTCAGAAACTTATTCTTCATTTGCTATCTATTATTAGAGATGGACTGAACATCAAATTTAAGAATCGCGAACGCAAATTTCCGCAAAAGGCGAATCTGGCAAATCTTCATAGACTTCAATAAACAGGCAAATTCTACAACCTACAGGGATTATTTCTGGCCACAAAAGTGATGGAAAAGTTTTTTTCAAGGTGCCTGGACTGCGGCATGCCAGAGGGGTATGCATTGCAAAATTCCCACCAAAAATTACCTAGTCGATGCAGAAATCACATTGCATTCCTAAATTGGTGGATTAAAGTGCTTTAAAACATCAGGCGCGTGTGTGTAATGGTTATGCCCGCTTCACACTAACAGATGAAATGACTCGTTTAACCTCCTGAGCGATAATCCCGAGCTGAGCTCGGGGTATATCGCGCAGGAGGATTTCTCAGGCCCTGGTGGGCCGATTTGCATAATTTTTTTTTTGTTACACGCAGCTAGCACTTTGCTAGCTGCGTGTAACTTCCGATCGCCACCGCTCGCCGCCGATCCACCGCCGCTCGCCGTACCGTGCAGCCCCCCCCCTACCGACCCCTTGCGCAGCCTGGCCAATCAGTGCCAGGCAGCGCTGAGGGGTGGATCGGGACTCCCTCTGACGTCACGACGTCCATGACGTCGGTGACGTCATCCCGCCCCGTCGCCATGGCGACCGGGGAAGCCCAGCAGGAAATCCCGTTCTGAACGGGATTTCCTGCTTACTCTGATCGCCGAAGGCGATCGGAGTGGGTGGGGGGATGCCGCTGCGCTGCGGCTATCATGTAGCGAGCCCTGGGCTCGCTACATGATTTAAAAAATAAAAAAATTTAAAAAATAGTGCTGCACCACCTCCTGGGCGATATAATTGTATCGCCCAGAGGGTTAATACACCGTAGTCCGCAAACAACCGCAAAGACCTTCAGTGATTATGTCAAGCGCGCATTTCTTTGTTTTTACTAGTTGACACCTCCAGGACATAAATGTCAGTCCTCTCAGTGGCAATCTTTGTGAAGTGGTGTGTAGTGGCTGCCATGCTTGTGCACACAATCATGAGAGTACAGCCTCTATTTTTAGCCTGAGGTAGTTCAATGACATTTAAGTGACCCAAAAAAAAACACTGATTGTACACTGAGGCCTTATACAGGGGGCAGTAGTGGATACTAGATGCCAGTAGTGGTGTAAAGGATTGTTGGGTTATGGTCAGTGACTACTAGGACCTGCACACCTGTCTCTAACAGCACTGAGTTCTTATACAGGGGCCAGTAGTGGATACTAGATGCCAGTAGTGGTGCGAAAGATTATTGGGTTATGGTTGTGCACTACTAGGACCAACATACCTGTCTCCAACAGCACTGAGGTCTTATACAGGGGCAAGTAGTGGATACTAGATGCCAGTAGTGGTGTGAAGGATTATTGGGTTATGGCTGTGCACTATTAGGATCAGAAGACCTGTCTCAAACAGCTAACTTGTACACTGGCCACAGAAGAGCAATACAATAGCAAGAAAAACAATGTATTAGCCCTAAGAATGGCTTAGTTGTTCAGGATAATGTGGTAGCAGCAAGAATCTGCACTGAGGACACAGAACAGAACACAGGCCTATCTAACTCTCTCCCTTTCACAACACACTGTTCCACATCTGCCTAGCACAGAAGCCAAACACAAACTGCAAAATGGCTTCTGTGCTGGCTTTCTGATAGGTGGGGGCAGTCCAGGTGAGAGCGATTGCTGATTGCCTGCCATGTGCCTGCTGACTGTGAGGTAAGGGGTCAAAGTTTAGCTCAATGAGGATGTATAGGGGGCGGGTCAAACATGCCATGTATTTGCCTGAGGGGGCAATCGCGAACACCCTTTGTTCGCTGCGAAAAAATTCGCCGGGCGAATCGTTTGCCCCATCTCTACCTATTATATTCCAAATCTTGGCAGGTGCCATTGTAACACCTTAACCAATGTTGTTCACCTTACTTGTCAGTACTTTCCATATTGTGACTCATTGGTGTATTTTCAGGTATTTCTCAAACCCAGGGGCGTTACTAGGATCCTGACTGCCCCAGGTGAAGAGGATCTTGTCAAATTAGACATAGGCAACAATAAAAACTAATTTTCTGTCAGGTAGATCTGGAGTTCTCTCAAGGATTATGAATGAAGGGCATGAATTTCAAGCAAACCTCTCCAACTGGTATTCAGGGCATTTTAAAATTGAGTCCTAACATTTCTAGACTCCATCATCAATCAGTACCAGGAAAAAATTGTATAAAGAGGTTTTGTTGTTGTTGTTTTTTTACTTTAAATATAACAAATTATAAGGGAAATTTCATTGTTTGAGATAAATCTATACATGCACATACACACACACATGCACACGTTTTTTACTTTTCTCAGTAATGTGATTTTTTTTCAGCATAGTAGGTTCACTACAGTAGTGCCTTTGTTGTCCCAAAGAAAAGAAAAATTGAACACAGCTTTCTTTAAATAGCTGCACTTGTCAGCACGTATGGTATTCTCCTTCTATAGAGTACGGAAAACCTCTTTGAATAGTCATCCATAAAACACTGAGCTTTATTGTGGCAGCTCATATTTCAAGATTTTCAAAGAATATTGTATAGTAAATGGGCTTGCAAAGAAGAAGAGAGAGAAAATGAAGAAAATATGTACCATCAACTGACATCATACTGTGGTTTTAGGATCACCTCATAAATTATTAAACATAGGTATATTATGGAAAATGTCCTTATCTGTTCAAAGGAATTAAATTCTTAAAACAGTTTCCTTATACAAAGCTTTCGTAAAGCTTATAATACCCAAAGATGTACAATGATGTAAAGTTGTAATACGTTTATAGGGCATGGATTATGATTTTGCAACATACCATAGGCCTGATTTACTGAGGCATTTCCAAGTACATCCTGATTTACTAAGGCGCCTCCATTGGGAATGTCACAAGTGATTCAGCAATCTAGGCTGTATTGAAAATAAATAAATAAATACATCTGCTATTGTTTCAATATTATGTTATTAAAAGTATCTTTCTATGTCAATCATCTGCCACCTAAAAATTTCCACAACTGACCATACACTCAGGCGGCTCTTCTTTGCAGCCATAGCAACTGTACTCTCTGTACTTTTTTAAAAAAAATACAGTTGCTCTCTAGAAACTCCAATTTTGCTGCATGTGAGCTGTACAAGGCCTTGTTAAAATTGGATCTCCAGCCTAAATGTAAAATCTAGTCATCATCCTGTAAAAGAAAAGTTTAGTTACTTGCTCTGCCTTGTCCCTCGAAGCCATCCTGAAGAACCCGACTTCCGGTGCATGGCCCTGACTTCCAGCGCGTGGCCCCAACATCCGACTCGTGTCCCTGCCTCCCCAAACAAAAACACCAAAATATTTACAGGAGTTTACTACAGTAAACATCTTGGTGTTTTTCTCTGGTTAGAGAGGGAAGGTGGGGCCTCACGCTGGAAGTTGGGTGATTCTGGTTCTTCAGGATGGCTTCGAGGGACAAGGTGGCGCATGTAACTATAACTTGCTTTCACAGGACTGCTGCTAGATTTTACATTTAGGCTGGAGATCCGCTTTAAGGTGCACACACACACACGTCACCCCTAACAATTGTGCCTTGATCATTAGTGTAACAGTTTGGGATATAAGCATTATATAGAAACATCACTTGCTTACAGCCAAGTGGCATGTACTGGATAATGGAGAGGGGAGGAAGGATGATTAAAGGGGCACTATGGCGAAAATTAGGGTAACCTGGTAAAATGTAGCCGTAATTAGCTGTACTTAACTTTACAGTCTATGGTGGCGCCCTAGACATGGCGCTGTGCAAGCACCTGACTCGACCTCTGCCCCCACTGTCCCCTGTACCTCCTCTGTGCCCTCCTGTGGCTCCATTGTTACCCCACGTTGTCAACTCTGTCCCCCATGTTCCCTCAGCATCCCCCTCTGTGCCACCTCTGCCTCTACTATGTCCCTCTGTACCACCTTTTCCCCTCCCGCTTTGTGCCGCCTTCCATCCCCCTATGTGCCTCCTTCTGTCCTAGTGATGATCGTAATGTGCTTATTTACTTACGCAAAATTTCACGTAAAATCTCACAATTATTATTATATGTAATTATGATTTTGAAATTGAATTGATTTCACATAATCCATGCAAACTTCCAGGGCCATCCCAGCATTGGATCAGAAGTTTGCTTTAAAATGTATAAAATGTGTGTGCAGTACTCAAAACTTGCTATAAAGTATAGTGTACCGCAGCAAAATGTCATTTTATTGAGTTTAACTACTTGCCGACCGTGTCACGCCGATGGGTGTGGCCCTGGCGGCAGCCCCAGGACCACCTAACGCCGATCGTCATAAAGTCCTGGGGCTTTGTTTTGCAGGAGATCGCGCGCAAACTGCACGTGCATCTCCTGCTCGGTGGGTGGAGCTGAGCTCCACCTTCAGTCTCCAAACGACGATCACCGCTTGGAAGACTGTTAGACAGCGAAATTAACATGTACATCGCTGCAATCTACAGCAGCGCTGTACAGGGGACAGCCGTGCGACACGGCTGTCCCCCTGGGAGACTCAGAAGCGATCCGCTGTGATAGGCTGAAGCCTATCACAGCCTATCGCTGTGATAGGCAGATGGGGGGAGGGAGGGTAATTTAAATAATAATAAAAAAAAGATGTAATAAAAAAAGAGACTATAAATATTGATAAAAAATAAAACAAACAAACCTGGGGGCGATCAGACCCCACCAACAGAGAGCTCTGATAAAGGAAAGGAAATAGGGGAGTTCTGTGGACACCAAGTTGGTGGGGAGAAATGGGGGGGAATCACTTGTGTGCTGTGTCGTGCGGCCCTGCAGCTTGGCCTTAAAGCTGCAGTGGCCATTTTTGTGAAAAATAGCCTGGTCTTTGGGGGATGGGGGGATTAAAGCCTGTAGTCCTGAAGTGGTTAAAGACCATTTTATCCTTGATTTTATTTGCAATTGTTTTTTTCAAAAACTACAGGTCTTTTTGAAAAAAACTTTTTTTACTTTTTCGGATCCATTTTTGGACCGTTCATATCGGCGGGTCGTTTGTAAGTTGGGGACTACCTGTATATCCAAAAAAGTGAGAATGCAGAATTAAGACTCTTATACAGGAAAGGAAATAGGGGAGTTCTGTGGACACCAAGACATGGTCAAGCAGATCAACAAAAATGTCACCCAGAACTACCCTGAGAATTGTTCAAGATGCAAAGAAACAACCACAAATGACTTCAGCTGACATCCAGGTTTCTCTACAGAAAAGTGGTGTAGATGTATCAAAATGAACAATGCCACAAAATAGCCTGCTTAAAATATGCAAAAACTGCACCTAGAAAAGCATAAAAGCATCTGGAAAAAGCCATTTGGAGTGATGGGAACAAAATTAAACTTAAAGGGAACCTTAACTGAGAGTGATATGGATGTTTCCTGTTAAACAATACCAGTTGCCTGGCAGTCCAGCTGATCTCTGTGACTGCAATAGTGGTTGAATCACACCCTGAAACAAGCATACAGCTAATCCAGTCTGACTTCAGTCAGAGCACCTGATCTGCATGCTTGTTCAGGGGCTGTGGCTAAAGGTATTAGAGACACAGGATCAGCGGGCGATTCAGGCAACTAGTATTATTTTAAAAGGAAAAATCCATATCCTTCTCACTTTAGGTTCCCTTTAATGGTTACAACCAAAGATGTTGTGTGTCAACAAGGCCTATGAAGAAAAGTACACCATTCTTACTGTGAAGCATGGAGGTAGATCGCTAATGTTTTGTGAGATGGCAAAATGAATGCAGCATGTTATCAGAGAATACTGGAAGATATTTGTACTCAGCACTCCAGAAGCTGAGCATGGGACACACTTTCACCTTCCATGCACAAGGCAATGTTGACCCACCATTGGCTACAGCACAAAAAAAGTAAAGGTTCTGGAGGTGTGATCATAGTCTATACACCTAAATATTATTGTGCCATTTTGGGGACATCTCCTCCATGCAGTGCATTCAAGACACCCCAATAATTTACAGGAAATGGAGCCATTTTGGCAAGAAGAATGGACAGCGTTACCATCTGACCCACAACTATCACAAAAGACTATAAGCTGTCATTACTGCTAAAGGGGGAAGTATACAGTATTAAATATTGTCCAGGGTATGCAAACTTTTGGACAGGGAGAATCTTAGTATTTTGTTGTTTTTTAATTGCTGTGTTTTCTTTAATGATTTTGTTATTTTAAGTTCAATTTGAATCTTGTGAAAAATATTAGATGTGTTTCTTCTGATTACTTATGTTTTCATTAAAGGGGAACTGAAGAGAGAGGTATATGGAGGCTGTCATGTTTATTTCCTTTTAACCTCCTTAGCGGTAATCCCGTGTGTGAAACGGGGTAAGCCGCCGGATGGTGCCGCTCAGGCCCTGCTGGGCCGATTTACATAATTTTTTTTTTGCTGGACGCAGCTAGCACTTTGCTAGCTGCGCCAGCACCCCGATCGCCGCCGCCGCGCGCCCGATCGCCGCTATCCGGTGCGGCGCACGCCCCCCCCAGACCCCTGCGCTGCCTGGCCAATCAGTGCCAGGCAGCGCCAAGGGGTGGATCGGGTCTCCCAATGACGTCCCGACGTCGCTGACGTCGGTGACGTCATTCCGCCCTTTGAACGGGATTTCCTGATCGCCTATCGCCGGAGGCGATCGGCGGGGCTGGGGGGATGCCGCTGAGCCCTGGGCTCGCTACATGATTTTAAAAAAAAAAATTAAAAAAAAACTGCTGCGCTGCCCCCTGGCGGTATTTTTCATACCGCCAAGGGGGTTAATCAATACCAGTTGCCTGGCAGCCCTGCTGGTCTATTTCTCTGCAGTAGTATCTGATTAAAACTAGAAACAAGCATGCAGCTAGTCTTGTCAGATCAGACTTATAAGTCTGAACCACTGAAACACCTGATCTGCTGCATGCTTGTTCAGGGGCTATGGCTAATAGTATTAGAGGCAGAGGATTAGCAGGGCTGCCAGGCAACTGGTATTGTCTAAAAGGAAATAAACATGACAGCCTCCATATACCTCTCTCTTCAGTTCCCCTTTAAAGAATGGATTGCCTTCTACAAAATCTGCCAGGGTATGTAAACTTGTGAGCACAAATATATATTATATATATATAGGTTTAAAAAAAATGTATGATTACCCCACACTGGAACATAATGTGTATTACAACATGGTGTTCTGCAGGGAACAAGAAATTGGTTAACAACTGCTGACAGCTGTTTTGCAACAATGGGGGTTGATCAAGCCTTGAAAGCCTGTTGCTACCAATTTCTACAGGTGCTGCAAGTTTTCCTACTTACAACCCTTTCAGTTTGTATACCCTAGTGCAGGGGTCTGCAAACTTATTCGTCAAAAGAGCCAAATACCAGCATTACGACAATAAAAATTTATTTTGATAGCCGAACTGAAAAATGGGCATGGCCACGCAACAGAACATGGGCGTGGTCATGGGTGGGGTCAAACATACATGACCTTAAGCAGTGGTAGAGATGGGCCTGCTGGGAAAGTTTGAGTGCCGCTGTAGCGCCCCCCCCCCCCCCCCCCAAAAGGATTGGACGGAGTCGGATATGGGGTTTCTGGTAGTCTAAGGCAGGGCTTTTCAACCTTTTCACTAATTGTACCACTTTTATTGCCTAAACATTTTCAAGTACCCCCAGTGTGCCTGTGCAGTAGATTGGATGCAATCAGGCTTGGCTGTTTCTGCTGGAGCCTGAACGGAGAGCAGCTACTGCGCATGCGCACATACCAACGAGGAGAACTTTGGGGCTCCCAGCACTGGATCCCACCTGCTGAGGAGGAAGGGGGAAACCTCTTTAGGATACAAAGGCCTCCCCTTCCCTGAGGTAAGTACCCCCCAGGGCACTTTTTTCTTGCAGGTACACTTAGAAAAAAGGCATTTGGGAGGGGAAAAGTAGGAGCCATTGGTGGGGCAATCTGTAGGTAGACTGCCAATATAGGTAGCCTTACAAGTTCCTCTCCACCCCTCACTCCCCCTTACTTATAGGTAGCCTGGCCCCTCCACCAGAGAGCTGCGAGCTAGGCAGTGACTCACCACAAAGTTCGGCTCCCCCTTGCTCCCTCCTTGCTGTGCTGCCCTGCGGAATAGTTCACACCTCACATCATCGGTAAGCCAGCCACAGTGAAGAGACAGCGAGTCAAACGGTGCATGGTGACGGCATGTATATTTCAAATACAGGAAGTGAGCAGTGATGTCACTTTCTGTATCTGCACTATTACTGTGCATCATTCACCTGGCTGTCTCTTCCCCACTGACCTGAGGTCTGAAGTATGCCGCACAGCAGCACAGCAAGGAGCAAGGGAGGGGGAGACAAACTTTGTGGAGGCAGGACAGGACCAGGACAAGTGGTAGGTGGACAAAAAAGTGGCAGGCAAACCCAGTGTGTACCACCTGGCCAACAGCAAAGTACCACAGGTGCAAAGCCCTGGTCTAGAGATTAGCCTGTCTCATTAGGCCTTATCAGCAAGTAAACAGCAAGTGTAATTTAGGGCTGTCAGGTGTGGGCTAATATGTAAACACAGGAGGTTAACCCTTTTGTGCTCCTAGGACACCAGAAAGTAAACACTGCAGGGTGGTTGTAAGATTTCTGTAAGTTGTAACAAAGAAATGTTTTTTTACTTTAAAATTATTATGCTGTGGCTTATTTCCTAAGAGCAGAGAGGAAGCTCTGAGTTTAGGTCCGCTTCAAAATCTGACAGAACCAACAGGTTTTGGACTAGTCCATCTCCTCACGATGGAGTTGGATGGGCAGTTGGAAAATCCCTTGTGAGTAGAGGTGGGCCGAACGGTTCGCCGGCGACCGGTTCCAGGCGAACATCGGGTGGTTCGCCTTCACCGGCGAAGGCGAACTTTCCCGAAAGTTCGATTCGCCCCATAATGCTCTATGAGGGTCAACTTTGACCCTCTGCATCACAGTCAGCAGGCGCATTGTAGCCAATCAGGCTACGCTAAGCCCTGGAGCCCACTGCCAGCAGCAGCAGCACATTCAGTGACTACTACCTGTGTGTGTGATACACTTGTGTTGTTTAGACAGCATTGCTAATTCATACTGTGTGTCCCACTGCCAGCAGCAGCAGCACATTCAGTGACTACTACCTGTGTGTGTGATACACTTGTGTTGTTTAGACAGCATTGCTAATTCATACTGTGTGTCCCACTGGCACTGCCAGCAGCAGCAGCACATTCAGTGATTACCTGACATCACTGAGTGAGGAAGAGCAATCTCGCCATGTTGCGCAGTAGTCCAGCACGGCCGTCACAACACACAACAAACAGCTATTTGCGGTGCGTTACACAGTGAGTTTGGTGTGTCAGTGTGAAGCAGTACTCTAATTACACTCCCTGATTGATGTATACACATGCAAGATGTTTTAAAGCACGTTAGGCATGCAATTTAGCATTCAATGTGATTTCTGCCCTTAAAACGCTGCTTTGCGTCACATCCAGATTTTTCCCCGGGACTTTGGGCATGTATCCCACTCCGCCATGCCCCCCTCCAGGTGTTAGACACCTTGAAACATCTTTTCCATCACTTTTGTGGCCAGCATAATTTTTTCTATTTTTCAAAGTACGCCTCCCCATGGAAGTCTATTGCGGTTCGCGAACTTTTCCGCGAACCGAACCTTCCGCGGAAGTTCGCGAACCCGGTTCGCGAACCTAAAATCAGAGGTTCAGCCCATCTCTACTTGTGAGGAATAAAAAGCAGAAGACCGAGAGCCCAATATAGTGTAGTATGTATTGGAAAAGGAAGGAATAAATGAAACGTAAGTATTATACTTACAAACTAGGGTTACCACCAAGGCAACCGCTGTAGAAGCAGGTGGGGAGATTAGACCTGTCCCCACTCAGGATTAAGATGTCGCTCTCTGTGGATAGAAGAAGATGAGGGTGTACCACCCTTCCTCCAAGGGTGGATAACTTGCTTTGTTAAGGTGTACTGAGGCACCAAAAGGATAAAATATGCTAAAATCGTTTAAAATGTTCAGGAGGCGGTGGTGGACCAGCCACTCCAAACAGACACGATGCTGTCGATAATGGTAATAACAATTTATACACATACTCCTAGTGACAACTGGCAACGCGTTTCACAGGCACAATCCCGCTGCATCAGGCAATAAACAAACGGAGTATCACACAGCTAGGGGTCCAATCTAAACTTGGCACCTCTGTGCCACAGAGGTGCCAAGCTTAGATTGGACCCCTAGCTGTGTGATACTCTGTGTCTATTTGGAGTGGCTGGTCCACCACCGCCTCCTGAACGTTTTAAACGATTTTAGCATATTTTATCCTTTTGGCGCCTCTGTACACCTTTACAAAGTTGGAAAATCCCAGTTGGAAAATGGCAGTTGGAAAATGACGGTTGAAAAATGGCAGTTAAAAATGACACTTGGAAAATGGCAGTTGGAAAATAGCAGTTGAAAAGTGACAGTTGAAAATGGCAGTTGGAAAATGACAGTTGGAAAATGGCAGTTGAAAAATTGCATTTGGAAAATGGCAGTTGAAAAATGACAGTTGGAAAATGGCAGTTGGAAAATGGCAGTTAAAATGTGACAGTTTGAAAAATGGCAGTTGAAAAATGGCAGTTGGAAAATGGCAGTTAAAAATGACAGTTGGAAAATGACAGTTGGAAAATGACAGTTGGAAATGGCAGTTGGAAATGGCAGTTGGAAAATGACAGTTGAAAAATGACAGTTGGAGAATGGCAGTTGGAAAATGGCAGTTGAAAATGACAGTTGGAAAATGACAGTTGGAAAATGGCAGTTAAAAATGACAGTTGGAAAATGGCAGTTAAAAATGACAGTTGGAAAATGACAGTTGGAAATGGCAGTTGGAAATGGCAGTTGGAAAATGGCAGTTGGAAAATGGCAGTTGGAAAATGACGGTTGAAAAATGGCAGTTAAAAATGACACTTGGAAAATGGCAGTTGGAAAATAGCAGTTGAAAAGTGACAGTTGAAAAATGGCAGTTGGAAAATGACAGTTGGAAAATGGCAGTTGAAAAATTGCATTTGGAAAATGGCAGTTGAAAATGGCAGTTGAAAAATGACAGTTGGAAAATGGCAGTTAAAATTTGACAGTTTGCAAAATGGCAGTTGAAACATGGCAGTTGGAAAATGGCAGTTAAAAATGACAGTTGGAAAATGACAGTTGGAAATGGCAGTTGGAAAATGACAGTTGAAAAATGACAGTTGGAAAATGGCAGTTGAAAATGACAGTTGGAAAATGACAGTTGGAAAATGGCAGTTAAAAATGACAGTTGGAAAATGGCAGTTAAAAATAACAGTTGGAAAATGACAGTTGGAAATGGCAGTTGGAAATGGCAGTTGGAAAATGACAGTTTAAAAATGGCAGTTGGAAAATGGCAGTTGGAAAATGACAGTTGGAAAATGGCAATTGGAAAATGGCAGTTGAAAATGGCAGTTGGAAAATGGCAGTTGGAAAACGGCAGTTAGAAAATGACAGTTGGAAAATGGCAGTTGGAAAATGACAGTTGAAAAATGACAGTTCAACTGTCATTTTTCAACTGCCAAATTTAAACTGTCATTTTTGAACTGTCAAATTTCAACTGCCATTTTATAACTGTCTTTTTTAAACTGTAATTTTCCAACTGTCAAATTTCAACTGTTTAAAGGACCACTGCGGTGAAAAAAGTGAGCAGTTGAAGGAGAATTGAAGTAAAGGTGTATCTTCAAGTATATCAGCACACCACAATTGTAGAAAATTCACGCTCTTTTATTGAGCCATTATATCCACAAGTAGCCGACAATTGTTTCGGGGCCTCACAGGGTCCTCCTTTCTCAAGGCGTGTGGAAAAGGGGGACCCTGTGAGGCCCCAAAACAATTGTCGGCTACTTGTGGATATAATGGCTCAATAAAAGAGCGTGAATTTTCTACAATTGTGGTGTGCTGATATACTTGAAGATAGATTTTTACTTTGGTATGCCTATACCATAATATCAAGCACCCAACTGAAAAGTGGTGGTGTGCCCATCCATAATCCTCAATACATTGAAGTAAAGGTGGTCACACACGATACAATAAAATGATCCAATTTTACAGTAATTCGATAAAAATGATCGGATCTCCCGAAAAAATCGAAAGCTTTTTTTTCATTCGACTAAAAAATCCGATCGGATTTGCCGTTTTCTTCGATTTTTATCGATCCGGAATGCCAGATATTTTTCTTCAATCCTTCCAAAGATTGTATGGTGTGTGTTAGATTGTGAATTTATTAATATACACAACCTAGCAATTTTGTCAGAGTTTCCAATCATTTTTATCATAATTAGGGAAAAATTTAACATATACGTGTGTGGTACATTGGTCATATTTTTGAAATGTTTCAATCAGTCAGAAAAATTGATTGCAATTCTTAAATTGAACAGATATTTTAAAAATTGTATGGTGTGTGGCCACCTTAAGAGGGATATTGAGGCTGCCATATTTACACTCACCTAAAGGATTATTAGGAACACCATACTAATACGGTGTTTGACCCCCTTTTGCCTTCAGAACTGCCTTAATTCTACGTGGCACTGATTCAACAAGGTGCTGAAAGCATTCATTAGCAATGTTGGCCCATATTGATAGGATAGCATCTTGCAGTTGATGGAGATTTGTGGGATGCATATTCAGGGCATGAAGCTCCCGTTCCATCACATCCCAAAGATGCTTTATTGGGTTGAGATCTGGTGTGATTCAGACTCTTCTGCAGAGACATAGATCAGCAGGGCTGCAAGTCAACTCATATAGTTTAAAAGGAAATTAAAAGCAGCCACCATATTCTTTTCACTTCAGTTGCCCTTTAAAGGAGTTCATTTGCATCCTAAAAATCAAACAAGCTTACACTTACCTGGGGCTTCTATCATCCTCCTGCAGCGGTAACGTCCCACGCCGTCTTCTTCAGATGCTCCGTTCCCCGCCACCGGGTCCCTGGTGTCATCGGGAGCTTAATGCGCAGACACAGTACAATAAATTTGGACGGTGCCTGTGCAGAAAGCTCCCGATGACGCGAGCAGGAGTGAGCATTATGTGTTTGTTTAGATGAATATTAAACCGGGACCGGCAGCGGAGAACAGAGCATTGTAGGAGGACGGCACGTAAAATTACAGCTGCAGGGGGCCGATAGAAGCCCCAGGTAAGTGTCAGCTTGTTTGATTTTTTAGAATCCCACAGAACCTCTTTAAAGAAGACCTAAAGGGTCAATTTGAAAAGGGCGCCTGGAAAAAAGGGCGCCTGGTGGAGCCCATATATGCCAAATTTGGCTACAAAAAAGGCGCCTGGTGTAGCCCAGATACCAACTTCGGCTGCAAAGGGCGCCTGGTGTAGCCCATATAATAACTTCGGCTACAAAGGGCGCCTGGTGTAGCCCATGTATTCCAACTTTGGCTACAAAGGGCGTCCGGTGTAGCCCATATATGTCAAATTCGGCTACAAAGGGCGCCTGGTGTAGCCCATATATGCCATATAGTTTAGTTTATAAAAAGGATGCTGTTATAGGCAAAATTTGTTGGGCTATAAAAGGGCACTAAATATAGTTGAGAAAAGTGATTACTATGACCTAACTTCTCCCTACTCTCACACAGAACCCTCCCCTGATGGTGCCTAACCCTAACCCCCCGGGTGGTGCGTAACCCTAACCCCTCCCTGGTGGTGCCTAACCCTAAGACAACCCTGGTGGTGCCTAACCCTAAGACTCCCCTGGTGGTGCCTAACCCTAAGACTTCCCTGGTGGTGCCTAACCTTAAGACCCCCAGGTGGTGCCTAACCTTAAGAACCCCAGATGGTGCCTTACCCTAAGACTCCCCATGTGGTGCCTAAGCCTAAGACCCCCCAGGTGGTGCCTAACCCTAAGATCTTCCAGGTGGTGCCTAACCCTAAGACTCCCCTGGTGGTGCCTAACCCTAAGACCCCCCAGGTGGCGCCTAACCTTAAGACCCCCCTGGTGGTGCCTAACCCTAAGACTCCCCTGGTAGTGCCTAACCCTAAATCCCCCTAGTGGTGCCTAACCCTTAGACCCCCCCTGCTTGTGATGCCTAATCCTAACCCCCCCCCCCCCCCCCCGCACCCCCGAATCAAAAATCTTGACTATAAAAGGTTGCCCTTTTGTAGCAGAATCAAAACCTTGTAGTCGAAAACCTTGTAGCTGAATTAAAAATATGGGCTACAAAGGGGCTCCCTTTTGTAGCAGAATCAAAAACCTTGTAGCCGAATAAAAAATATGGGCTACAAAGGGGTGCCCTACTGTAGCCGAAAACCTTGTAGCCGAAAACATATGGGCTACAAAGGAGTTCCCTTCTGTAGCCGAAAACCTTGTAGCCGAAAAAAATATGGGCTACAAAGGAGCTCCCTACTGTAGCCGAAAACCTTGTAGCCGAAAAAAATTATGGGCTACAAAGGGGCGCCCTACTGTAGCCGAAAACCTTGTAGCCGAAAAAATATGGGCTACAAAGGGGTGCCCGCTTGTAGCCTATATCAAAATTTGGGCACCCTTTTCACCACCTTGTAGCCCATATTTCCAGAAATAACACTGATGTCTATGGTGGCGCCCTTTTCATACAGGCAGCTCAGGTGCCCTTTTCAACTGATCCCGACCTAAACTTAAGCACTGCACTCAAGGAAAACAAATATAGATGCTGGGAATGTGTGTGTGTGTGGTGTGTGTGTGGTGTGTGTGTGGTGTGTGTGGACTGTGTGTGTTGTGTGTGTGGAGTGTGCGTGATTAGAGCAGAGCTTTTTATCCTTTTCACGAATTCTACCACTTTTATCACCTAAAAAGTACCACCAGTGTGCCTGCGCAGTAGATTGGACGTGATCGGGCTTGGCCATTTCTGCTGGAGCCTGAATGAAGAGCAGCTACTGCGCATGCGCACACACCGACAAGGAGAACATTGGGGCTCCCAGAGCTGGATCCCCTCTACTGAGGAGGAGGGGGAAAACCTCTTTAGGATACAAAGGCCTCCCCTTCCCTGAGGTAAGTACCCCCTAGGCACTTTTTTCTTACAAGTACATTAAGAAAAGAGGGCATATGGGAGGGGAAAAATAGGAGGCATTGGTGGGGAAAATTACATATTAGATTGCTATCAGACAGATTGTCAGTATTGGCAATCTGTAGGTAGATTGCCAATATAGGTAGCCTTGCAAGTTCCTCTCTCCCCCCCCCCACCCCTCCACTGCATACATATGAACTGGCCGACGGGAGAATTGGGCGCAAGATACAGCTGGTATACGGCTATTGCTGGAAGCCACATTACAGTGTTTTAAAAGCAACTTCAGCTCCATCTTCTGATGGCGCCGAGGTTACTGACTGTGCGCCACTATAGCCGTAATTCCTATTACAGCCTATGATGGCGCTGGCTGCACCCAAATCTCCTGCGCTGTTATTACAGCGCTTGCCCCCCTCCCCCGCTTAACCACTTCCCAACTGAGGGGTTTTACCCCCTGACCACCAGAGCAATTTTCACCTTTCAGCGCTCCTTCCATTCATTCGTCTATAATTTTATCATTACTTATCGCAATGAAATGAACTATATCTTGTTTTTTTCGCCACCAATTAGGCTTTCTTTAGGTGGGACATTATGCCAAGAATAATTTTATTCTAAATGTGTTTTAATGGGAAAATAGGAAAAAATGTGGGAAAAAATTTATTATTTTTCAGTTTTCGGCCTTTATAGTTTTTAAATAATGCATGCTACTGTAATTAAAACCCATTAAATGTATATGCCTATTTATCCCAGTTATAAAACCGTTTAAATTATGTCCCTATCACAATGTTTGCCGCCAATATTTTAGTTGGAAATAAAGGTGCATTTTTTCAGTTTTGCGTCCATCCCTAATTACAAGCCCATAGTTTATAAAGTAACAGTGTTATACCCTCTTGACATAAATATTTAAAAAGTTCAGTCCCTAAGGTAACTATTTATGTATTTTTTTTAAATTGTAAATTATTTTTTTTTTTTTTATTACAAAAAAAAAAAAATGGGGAGTGTGGGAGGTAAGGAGTTAATTTTTTGTGTAAAACAAGTTTATTTGTGTGTAAAAAATGGTTAGGGTGTAGTTTTACTATTTGGCCACAAGATGGCAACATTACAAATTAGTTTCAGGCGACCTGCAAGCGTCCTTCCGGACGCTTGCAGGAAGTAGAAAGAGGCTGGGACTTTGTTATTTTTCACAATGATCGCGCTGCTCAGCCGAGCGGCAGCAGGTCATTGCGGGGCTGAGATCAACGAACGGGAATGGATTTTCCCGTTCATTGATCTCCGGGCGAGCGGGCGGCGGCGTGTTTACTAGCGGCGGGCGGCGTGTTTACAAGCGGGAGCGCGGACAGCGGCGGGAGTGCGCAGAGTACGGATTTCTCCGTCCCTGGGGGTGAAAGGATGGAAAAAGGGGCGGAGAAATCCGTACGCGCGGGGGTAAAGTGGTTAATTATAGGTACCCTGGCCCAACCACCAGAGAGCTGCAAGCTAGGCAGTGACTCACCACAAAGTTCGGCTCCCCCTTGCTCACTACTTGCTGTGCTGCCCTGCGATATAGTTCACACCTCAGATCAGTGGTAAGCCAGCCGCAGTGAAGAGACAGCCAGGCAAATGGTGCACGGTGACGGTGTGTATACAAATACAGGAAGTCACTTTCTGTATCTGCACCATCATTGTGCACCGTTCGCCTGGCTGTCTCTTCCCCACAGATCTGAGGTCGGAAGTATGCCGCACAGCAGCACAGCAAGGAGAGAGGGAGGAGGAGCCAAACTTTTTGGAGCCAGGGCAGGACCAGGACAAGTGGCATGCGGGCAATAAAGTGGCAGGCAAACCTGGTGTGTACCACCTGGTCAACAGCAAAGTACCACCGGTGGTACGCGTACCACAGGTTGTAAACCTTGGTCTAAGGTACGCCTTGCAGCAAGGACCAAACGTTTCTAGCTACACCACTATTTATGGCTTAATTTTACTGAGCTCTGAAACTCAACTCTCACAGTTACAGTATTTCTGACTGTTTTGGGCTTTCATCAGGTTCATGAATAAGAAGGAGTGTCTCCATTAATTAGACACAGTTGGAGGAGGAGGGGCACAGTGCATGCCACCTGCAACTTACGATAAATGAAATAAATCTCAAACCATGCATAGCCAATGATGTGGGGTGGAAATGGAAATGACTAAGAGCATGTAATCTTCTCAGTTCTGCTGTGCAGCCTGTCTGCCTCTGTGTCTGCTAGTGGTCTGCCTGTAGTGGTCTGACTATTAGTAGTCAGCTTGTCCAGTGAATTTCAGGGGAATCTGGCTTGCAGTAGAATTTGCATGAATGGTATCTGGCTGTCTGTAGGTTCTGCTTGTCAATAATATCTGCACAACAATGGAATCTGCCTGTCATTGAAATCCCCTCACTCCCTAGGAAGTAGGCTCTGCTCTTCACATATGCCTAACGCCTGCTACACACCATGCAATTTCCTGTCAGATTTTGGGTCGAATCAATATTTTCCGTCAAGTCCCATCTGATTTCTGATTGTTTTTATGATTGATTTTCCAATCACTTCTGTACAAAATCGAGCAGAAAAAAAAAAGATAGGAAATTAAATTGGACCTGTTGGAAATTATCAGTTTGCCCAAAATCTGATGGGAAATTGTATGGTGTGTACCAGGCATAAGGACTAGTTCATATGAATGTTTGACAGCAGTGGGTTTAATATTTGTATTTAATATTAAATACAAATATTTGTATTTAATAGTTAACGTTTGTAGCGGTGGCTGGATAGTGTAATGGTTAAGGGCCCTGCCTCTGACACAGGCGACCTGAGTTTGAATCTTGACTCTGCCTGTTCAGTAAGCCAGCACCTATTTAGTAGGAGACCTTGCACTGCTACTGCCTATAGAGTGCGCCCTACTGGCTACAGCTCTGGCACTTTGAGTCTGCCAGGAGTTCTGTGTTTGTTTGTAAGCTGCTCATAGCGTACTGGTGGCTGGTGGCTGGTGGTGCTTGTGGATCATGGTATAATACCATTTGAACAGTGTTGTTATGTACATCTAAGCCAACAGCAACTGGTCATCAGTTATAAATTGCAATATTGATAAACTGCTCAATAACCATGTACTTAAAGAGAGACTGAGTTAGCAGGGGCATGTGTGCCCCTGCTAAAACGCCGCTATAGCGCGGCTTAACGGGGGTCCCTTCACCCCCAAATCCCCCTCCGTAATGCGGCGGAGCGCTTCCTGGTTGGGGCAGGGCTAACCGCCGCAGCCCTGCCCCACGCGCGTCTGTCAGCGCGTATCTCCGCCTCTCCCCCGCCCCTCTCAGTCTTCCTTCACTGAGAGGGGCGGGGGAGAGGCGGCGATGCGCGGCTGATAGACGCGACTGGAGGCAGGGCTGCAGCCGTTAGCCCTGCCTCCAGGAGCGACCAAGTCTGCGACCAAGTGTCGCAGTGGGGGGTTTGGGGGTCAAGGGACCCCCGTTTAGCGGCGCTATTGCGGCGGTAAATATGAGCTCTGAAGCGAGATTTATTCTTGCTTCAGAGTCTCTTTTTGGCCTCTTGCACACTGCAAGCAATTCAGATTCAGATTCCGCTTTTTAATCAGTTTTTACCTCCGATTCAGATTCAGATTTGCAGTGTGCAGGGAGCAAACTGCAAATCTGAATCTGAATCGGAAGTAAAAACAGATTAAAAAGCGGAATCTGAATCTGAATTGCTTGCAGTGTGCAAGAGGCCTAATAACCACATGTCAAGTGGTAGCATCAAAATAGTTTCGGGATGCCATCATTATACAGCAAACAAATGACAGCGGACCTCAGAAATAGGGGTGAAAGAACTGTTTGGTAGCTACCTAAAGGACAACTGATGTGAGAAAAATATGGAGGCTGTATATTTATTTCCTTTTAATCAATACCAGTTGCCTGGCAGCCCTGCTGGTCTATGTGGCTGCAGTAGTGTCTGAATAACAGCAGAAACAAGCATGCAGCTAACTATGTGAGATCTGACAATAATATCAGAAACATCTGATCTGCATATGCTTGTTCAGGGTCTATGGCTACAAGTATTAGAGGCAGAGGATCAGCAGGGCTGCCAGGCAACTGGTATTGCTTATAAGGAAATAAATATGACAGCCTCCATATCCTTCTCACTTCAGTTGTTCTTTAATAACAGTGCAGCTTGACAATCTATGGGAACTAGACCTAAGCCGTCTCTGGTCTACATGGTGTAGACCAGTGTTTCTCAACATTTTATTGGTATGTACCCCCTTTAAAACCCGTGTACTCACCAAGTACCCCCTAGCATAGTAACCATTATGACAAGTACCCCTCAACAAATATATATTGAATCGTAGTGCATGATAATGGTTCTAAACAACTTCCAAGTATTTACTATTGTTTTTAATTAGCTAAACTACTAATTTGGTTTTGTTTAAATAAGATTTATAATTTTCTAAAACTCTAAATTGGTTATTCTTGGTTAAGTGTATAAAGCCCGAGTACCCCCTGGAACCATCAGAAGTACCCCCTGGGGTACGCGTACCGCATGTTGAGAACCTAGGGTGTAGACTAACCAGAATTTGGACCCTCCAGACACCAATGGATCTACCGTATAAAAGAGTGTATTTTTTTCTGATCAGCATTACAAAAAAATATCCTCTGCTATCACAGAAAACTCAATGGGTGTGAAGGCATTCTGTAGTAATTATATGAGGCCTTCATAAAGTTTTAAAAATCACTCATGCGCCTATATATACCACCACATATACAGTTTTATTCAATTCATAAATTCAAATTCATATATATTACATTAATATGCAAGCAAACACTAGCCAACTTTCTCAGTCCCACCTCCCTATGGTAAACAGTCTGGCACACGCCACAACATATACCTATAGATTGATTCGCTGAGTAAACTTCGTTTTCTAGCATAAAATTGCACCAATCCCTATAGCACCTTTCCAATGTTAAAAAGTGTTTTTGCACCTTAAAAATGGCAATAATAGCCTTTCTTGTTCAAAAATCAATAAAATAAAAATAAAAATAACGTCCTGTGAGCTCACAAAGGTATAATTCATAAATCCAACAGGAAAAAGTTCATGTTAAATAGCTTGGATCTCGTCTTGCAAAGCTTTAGGCATACAATTTCATATACATCCACCAGGAGTAAAGTGGCTAATTCCGCATTCCTTGGTATGCAAATTAGATCTTGCAGGATTTTGTATAAGCAGATTGCATTTGCACAGACCTCTAGAAACAAATAGCGTCCTGCAGAACTTTACAAAAGCAGAACTTTTCAAAAACAGATAATGTCCTGGCTAATTCCGCATTCCTTGGTATGCAAATTAGATCTTGCAGGATTTTATATAGGCAGATTGCATTTGCACAGACCTCTAGAAACAAATAGCGTCCTGCAGAACTTTACAAAAGCAGAACTTTTCAAAACTTTTCAAAAACAGATAACGTCCTGCAGACTTTTCAAACTTCCATTTCTTTGCATAACATTCAAGCAAAATAGCGTGCTGCGGGTCCAAAGGACAGTTCAAATAACTCACGCAGCTTAAGGGGTAGATAACTGATTCCTTTATGCTTACGGTTCCGCTATGTCTTCTGGCAGCATGAGCCCCGGCCGGTGGCTCCCGTGTTAACCTGACGTCTGCCGCGGATGTTAAGCACTTTGCTGAAAAATCGTTCCTCAGATTCAATCTGGAACTGTAGAGGTGACGTCACCACTCCGACAACCCAATGCCTGGGTTGTCGGAGTGGTGACGTCACCTCTACAGTTCCAGATTAAATCTGAGGAACGATTTTTCAGCAAAGTGCTTAACATCCGCGGCAGACGTCAGGTTAACACGGGAGCCACCGGCCGGGGCTCATGCTGCCAGAAGACATAACGGAACCGTAAGCATAAAGGAATCAGTTATCTACCCCTTAAGCTGCGTGAGTTATTTGAACTGTCCTTTGGACCCGCAGCACGCTATTTTGCTTGAATGTTATGCAAAGAAATGGAAGTTTGAAAAGTCTGCAGGACGTTATCTGTTTTTGAAAAGTTTTGAAAAGTTCTGCTTTTGTAAAGTTCTGCAGGATGCTATTTGTTTCTAGAGGTCTGTGCAAATGCAATCTGCCTATATAAATCCTGCAAGATCTAATTTGCATACCAAGGAATGCGGAATTAGCCAGGACATTATCTGTTTTTGAAAAGTTCTGCTTTTGTAAAGTTCTGCAGGACGCTATTTGTTTCTAGAGGTCTGTGCAAATGCAATCTGCTTATACAAAATCCTGCAAGATCTAATTTGCATACCAAGGAATGCGGAATTAGCCACTTTACTCCTGGTGGATGTATATGAAATTGTATGCCTAAAGCTTTGCAAGACGAGATCCAAGCTATTTAACATGAACTTTTTCCTGTTGGATTTATGAATTATACCTTTGTGAGCTCACAGGACGTTATTTTTATTTTTATTTTATTGATTTTTGAACAAGAAAGGCTATTATTGCCATTTTTAAGGTGCAAAAACACTTTTTAACATTGGAAAGGTGCTATAGGGATTGGTGCAATTTTATGCTAGAAAACGAAGTTTACTCAGCGAATCAATCTATAGGTATATGTTGTGGCGTGTGCCAGACTGTTTACCATAGGGAGGTGGGACTGAGAAAGTTGGCTAGTGTTTGCTTGCATATTAATGTAATATATATGAATTTGAATTTATGAATTGAATAAAACTGTATATGTGGTGGTATATATAGGCGCATGAGTGATTTTTAAAACTTTATGAATGCTTGAATGGTGGGGGTGTGAGTAACCCCATTTATCACTGCAGCCAATTGAATTCATTTTATATTGAGTGGGCGCAAATCTACCTGTTTACATTATATGAGGCCTGTTACTTACAGATGGCCTTCCACTTTAAGAGGATGCAGGAAGAATCCATATTTCTTATTTAGGATTGCACTGCATAAACAAACTCTAATGTGTTTGGAAAATAATATTTATTATAAAATGTACAGTACAAGGATCATAATAATATAAACACAATTTTGTATCAAAGTCTTTTAAAGACCAATAATTTATCAAAAATGAGACATGGATTGTACTAATTTGTGTCTCATGGTTACATTACTAATATAAACATATGCAAAAAGCATGACATGTGGACAGATTTTCCTGTTGCATATTAACAAGTTCATATTTCTAAAAGTTCACTTCTGAGCTGAAGTACGTTGACTTTGTACTTGATGGGGAAAGAGCTATCCAGTATATGGATGCGCATATAAGGCTCGTTAGAAAGAAAACAACAAAAAACTATAGCAAAAAATGCAAACTGCTTCCTTAAGAACACATACGTTTACAATAGAAATGATTTTGAACTGTCCACAGTATATTGTTACTGTTTGGTAGAAGCACCTTGTATTTTGGTGATAATTTAAATTTCTAGAATAGTGGTATCAGAACATCTTCAAACAAGCATTAGAACACCTATCACTGTCCCAAGTGAATACTATTAATACTTCTTTGGTAGTAAGGTGCAGCTTAAGTCCATGTGATACTGTATCATTTCAAAACATTAAATAATGCAGATATTCATATAAAGAATTGTACACAATGGTGCTTTTCTTTTTCTTTGTTAATAATTGCTAAACTTTCTTTCTGATTTGACCTCAACATACTGGAGATTGCTGGTAAACCAAAGTAAACCTATGATCTTGGCCTTGATTTATTAAAGCCTTCCTGTTATTAGATGACAAGAGTGCTATGCTCACCTCAAATGGTACAATACCAAAGGCTGCTGAAAGATAAGGGAGTTAGCGGTTACGATTGCATCCACAGGCAAAAGTCCATTGCATTTCAGAATAACTCCAAGCTTTCCTTAAAGGACAACTATCATGAAAAAAAAATGTAAAATACCTACATATGAACTGTACAATTGTCCCAGAGTAAAATGCACTTTAAAATGCTTTCCCCCCTTATTTTGCTGTCACTTGCAGTAAGTAGTAGAAGGCTGACAGATCTGACAGATTTTAGACTAGTTCATCTCCTCACGGGATTACCTTTATTATTTACAAAAGCACTCCTTGGAAATTATCTATACAAAGATGTAAGATAGCTTCCCTACTCCTTCAAAATTGACTTTAACAGTTGGACTGAGCAACTGCAGTTCTCCAAGTTCTTTTATAAATAAAGAAATAAATAACCGAGAATCCCCTATAAATAGATGGACTAGTCCAAAACATTACAGATCTGTTTTTACTGCTTACTGTAAATGGCAGTAACATAGAAAAAAAAATAATTTTTAGTGCATATAATGCTGAATAAAATGTAAATTTATATATAAGTATTTTTAAATGTTAAAATTTGTGATAGTTTTCCTTTAAGTCTTATTTCAAGGGCAAGCTTTCAATTGCAACTGTTAATGCAGAAGCCTTTCAGCAGCTGCCATTATGGTCATGTATCAGCCTGGATGAGGGTTGAGAAAACTGCACTTAGGACCACATATATTTTCCAATCATCTCCAGTGCAGCAGAACTCTATATGTATTATGCTCTAGTCTAACCAATGCAGATATGTGTTGAGGAAGATTTATAAAGAGTTGGCAAAATTTAATGAAGAGCTTCTGGTTTGGCTCTGCTTCATCCAGCATTGCCGATATGTTCTGGTGAATGCCGATATCTTCTGTATGGAATGTTTATTTCTGATGCCTTCGCCAACTAAACTCCAGTAAAATGAGAGGAGAATTCAGTGGAGATTATACTTTAATTGACTGGTTAGGCGGTAGAGCATTTTGGGACAGAAAATTTGGCCATATTCAATAGATATCGGAAAAGTTTCTGTGCCCAGGGAGCTCTCAGCAATTTTACCATTATGTTGCACAATTAGCTCATCCCACCTTATCTAGGTATTGCATGATTTAATAAGATAATGCACACTTTACAAGTAGCATAATGCCCATTACCCTAGTAAAACATGTAACACCTAGGGACTATGAAGCACACGCCGGCTACTTAGTCAAGGTAAGTAACAGTAGAATTGCTATGCACTCTCTGCACATTAAAACTTCTTAGATATTTAGTGAATATGACTCTTTGTACTGGATATTATATTCAAAGTAAAAAAGCCATTCAGAACTCTTTGTACTAATTGTTGACTATCCTTCAAATTGAGTATGATAAAACACTGCTCACACTCACCACTAACAGTGATAGAATACTAGAACAGGAGAAATAAAACACCTTTGTGTACAAACTGTAGCCTATAGATCTAATATGCATCTATAGCTTTGGTTTGGTTAGTTTATGCCTTCTTGCATTCATGAAATTGCATAGGTTACTGACTGAACAATATCCTTTGTCTTTAAAAATTATTAAAGATGAACTATTGCAACTAATGATACAGTATATGTTGCACTTGTACGGCAGTCACGGGCATTTAACCTGTTCAGTTGCTTCTCTGTGTATTAATATACATGTATGTAAGTTGATTTTGTGTCACTGCCTAATATGTTTTTAGCTGTGCATTTATAATATCCTGCATCTCTCTTTGACGAGTGTTGTACCACTAGAGTCCCCTGAGGATGAAGAAATTTGTTTCCATACAAGCGAGATTGTGCTCCGGCAGTCAAGTGAGATTTATCTGGAAGCTCCCACATTATTTCGGCTTTTGGGATTCCTATTGACATGCAGTTCAGTTGAATGGAGCTTCCTGGTCTTGCATATATCACAGGGGCGGGGCTGGAAGTTATACGAGGTGGATATGCTATCACTATGACAGGAACATTCATTGTGGAAGAACCATATTGTGTGGTGGCTTTACATTGGTAACTTCCTCTGTCGTAGACCGAAGTGTCCTTCACAACAAGGGTGCCATTTGGCAAGAGAGATATACGACCTTTAACCTGAGGACCATCTATGACTATTCCATTTGGAAGTGTCCAAGAAATAAGGGGTCTTTGTGCTCCCTGTGTGCTGCAATGAAGTTGTAAAGTTTCTCCATTGATTATGCTTACTAAGTTATTATAATTATTGCTCATTTGTGGTTTTCGACCAATCTGCAATGTGACCAGTCTATCTGTGGATCCAGCTAAATTCACAGCTCTGCAGCGATAGGCCCCAGCATCAGTAAGAGATACAGATCCAATGTGCAGTGTACCATCCTGCTTGTGAAACATCCTGTGGAGGTGATTGCCACTATGAATCTCTGTATTATTTGGAAGAATCCATATCAGGTCAGGTTGTGGTATCCCTACAGCTGAGCAGTTAAGCTTGGCAACCTGACCCTCAGCCACAAGTACATTTTCATTGTCATTGGCAAACTGAGGTTTTACTGCTGGTTCGGTGACTGTCAATTGTGCAATTAGTTTTGCTTCCCCTCCTTCATTCCTTGCAATGCAGACTAATTGTACAGAATCTGTTTTCCTCAGAATTTTGATATCGAGGGTTCCATTTCGGTGAACTGTAATTCTGTTTCCGTAGTAGGGAGCCGGAAGGATTACTCCTTCAGGAAAAGCCCACATAACACGTGGTGATGGGATACCTTCAGCTTTACAATCTATAAGCAAGCGTGTGTCTTTCATTGCTGATTCTTTTATTGTTATTATTTTATCAGAATAACCATTGATTTTGGGAGGGAGTACATTAACTTGAATTTGAACAACCTTTTTGTCTTCCCCACCACTGTTCTGTGCAAGGCAAGTGTAATTTCCACTATCCGATCGCTGAGCTTTCTGAATTAGAAGATTACCATCTTGGTAAATTTGATACTTGTCTGATGATGTAGGTATTGGCCGATTGGCTGGTGAAAACCATGTTATTTTTGGGACAGGCTCTCCTTTGGCTTCACATGAAAGAGTAACAACATCCCCGTAAGGCACATTGATAATGGAATAGGTTTTGTTCTTTATGGATGGCTTTTCTGCCACTATTTTAACACTCACACGCATCTCGTCTTGTCCCATCTGGTTAATAGCGTAACATGTATAATCACCTTCCTCTTTCATTCCAACTTCATTGAAGTATAGTGTCCCATTATTGAACACAACATATCTTCGTGTTCTTCCTCCACTGTCATCTGACTGCATGACATTATTTACCATGCTGCCATCTGGAAGGCTCCATGAAATTTCAGGATTTGGAACACCGGTGGCAACACAATCAACCTTTAGGTCTCCTCCAAACAGGACTTTATGGTCAGCATCATTTTTATATTGTATCTTGGCAGCCTTCATCATGACATTTACTTTAAGTACCACATAGTCGTCTCCAAGCTTGTTTCTTGCCATACACAAATAATCTCCAGCATCTTTTTCTGTGACAGAGTAGATGATAAGAGTTCCATTTGCAAAGGTCTTGATTCTTGAGTCAAAACTGTGAGGAAAAAATAATATATTTGTCAATTAAAAGCCAAAAAAGAAAATCATCTTTAAATATCAATCAATCTATTTTTTATTATGAAATCAACCAGTAGCATATTTAAGTCTGGCTCTTATTCAGATAACTTTGTCTCCTGTCCTGAGTTTTCCCTAGGAGCTAATTTTTCATCTCCTCTTTAAAATAACTTTTCAGTGCTTTGCAATTGAAAAAGTACCGAAAAGTAGCTGAAAAACTGCCTTAAAGGATACGCCCAGGCATTTTAAAAAATAAAATTCCACTTACCTGGGGCTTCCTCCAGCCCCTGGAGTGTGCCCTCGCCGCAGCTCCGGTGACTCCCGGTGTCCTCCACTACAGGGGTCGGATTCTTGTGCGCTCCACAGCGCGGGTCATGCGGTCTGGCCGACGTCATCAGGACTGTAATGTGCAGGCGCAGTAGTTCTGTGCCTGCGCAGCACAATTCTTATGATGTCGGCCATACCACGTGACCTGCGCCATGGAGCGCACAAGAAGCCAACCAGGCGAGGCTGGCTTCTGCAGCGGAGGACACTGGGAGCCACCACAGCTGCGGAGAGGGCACAGGATGGCTGCCAGGGGCTGGAGGAAGTCCCAGGTAAGTGACATTTTATATTTTAAAATGCCTGGATGTATCCTTTAAAAAATATTTTTAATATGTTCTTGTTTGTTGTGGTTTCAAATGCATTTTATTGACAAGGGGCCTGATTGACAAAGCGGTGCTAACAGTTAGCACGCTGGTGAAAAGCCCTTTATCACGCCTAAACTCAGTTTAGGCATGATAAGTTTAGGTGTGATAAGTTTAGGTGTGATAAGTTTAGGCATGATAAGTTTAGGTGTGATAAGTTTAGGTATGATAAGTTTAAGCACCAGCTGCGTTAGCACCGCAGTGCACAGCTGATCAAAAGTTTTGCGCTAGCAAAGTCTGGTGCACTTCGCATAGAGTTTAATGGCGCTGCTTTGCATGCGGGACTTTGCACGCTATCTACACTTATCTAAACTTAGCATGCCTAAACTTATCACACCTAAACTTATCACACCTAAACTTATCACGCCTAAACTGGCTTTTCACCAGCGTGGTGCAATGGTTATCACGCCTAAAGTCTCTAACTGGGTTAGCACCGCTTTGTGAATCGAGCCCAAGGTGTGAAAATATGAAATAGGAGAAAACTAAGGAGAAAAAAAATAACTGCATATGGGCCTATGAGTCATACATCTGAGATTTTTTGACTGTCTTAGAAGATCCTGCCACTGAGTTCAACTGCAATGTTCTTCCTTGTTTTGATATCCTTTACTGTTCATGCATGACTTTCAACTAGGGGCCTGATTCACAAAGCGGTGCTAACAGTTAGCACGCTGGTGAAAAGCCCTTTATCACGCCTAAACTCTGTTTAGGCATGATAAGTTTAGGTGTGATAAGTTTAGGTGTGATAAGTTTAGGCATGATAAGTTTAGGTGTGATAAGTTTAGGCATGATAAGTTTAAGCGCCAACTGCGTTAGCAACGCAGTGCACAGCTGATCAAAAGTTTTACGCTAGCAAAGTCTGGTGCACTTCGTATAAAGTTTAATGGCGCTGCTTTGCGTGCGGGACTTTTCAAGCGATCTAAACTTATCTAAACTTATCATGCCTAAACTTATCACACCTAAACTTATCATGCCTAAACTTATCACACCTAAACTGGCTTTTCACCAGCGTGGTGCAATGGTTATCATGCCTAAAGTCTTTAACTGGGTTATCACCGCTTTGTGAATCGAGCCCTATGTATTTTTAGATTTTTACATATGGTATCCATTGCTTCTTGATGGACTTAATGGATTATTATCCTCCTCTTACGTTATACTGTCCCGTTTATTTTCCTGTTTAAATTACTACTTTGACTAGGAAACACCATATTATACCAAGCTGTTATTTATTATTATTATTATTATTATTATTTAATCTTGTTATTGAGTTCTTTTTACTATTGTTACTCCAGATAAATGGTAACAGTGAAAGTATGCATTGTGTTTGTAGCTCTGTTTAGATACCTCCGACAATAACTTTAAAATAGGTTAGGGTAAATGATAGACAATAACTAGGTTAGGGTAAACATTTCCTGAAATTTAAAACTGGGAACTATGTAAGGGGAAGGAGCGAGATGGCGTGCTTTTAAATGCATATGTTAGTTTGGGTACTGAATCTTCACACTGCTACCAAACTCTCAGAGCTAAAATTAGCAGCCGGTAATTTCACAATTTAATATTGGCACCTATAGCAGTGCCCAATTTCTGGGTTGGTAATGGCATCCAAATTACCTGCTTTGAGAGAGATGTTATTAGGTTGTTGCAGAGTTTCTTTGTGGATCTGCTATGTTTGGAGATTGCTATTGCCTCAGTTGGAATAAATCATTATTTATCTATTCCCTTTTCCACTCACTGGTTATAGAATATCTTTATACTGTATCATGACTTGGAAAGAGATCCTTGTCCTAAAAGTGATACTGTAGTGAGAGAGATATCAAAGCTGTCATATTTACTTTACTTTAAAAAAATGTTTATGTACTAGCTGTTCTGCTTGATCCTTTGATTCCAATATTTTTGAGCCACAGTTCCAGAACATGCATGCAGATAACTTGCTTTGACTAAACATATACAAAACTAAACACTGGCTTGTTTCAGGGGTGTGATTCACACACTAGTGATGTGAGAAAGATCAGCAACATGGGCAGGCAAGTGGCATTTTAAGTGGCACTTTTCACTCACTATCTCTAACTTTTTGTTTATTCAGCTTGCAAGGTGAATGAAGGAGCTAAAAAGTACAATGATTTTTTGTGATTTCTTAAGTCTCACATTGCACACAAACAATTTATGCATCATATGCATAGTACTTTCCTTATAAAAAGCCAAAAAAAAGGCTCATCAGTCATGACAAACATTGGATCAGTGCCAGGTTCATTGCGGATTGAGCACATTTCTTGGGGTTGATATATTTAAAGGTGGATTGTATATGTTGTATGTCATATGGCTGATGCAGTTTGATAAAGGGCTACTATGACCGAAACAGAGGTCTGTCACTGATGCAATAAAAGAGCTTTATTACTTATAGTGGTGCTGACCAATTTGTTGTTCCTGGACTTATGTTGTACCCCTTGAGATACTGGGGTAGGGATCTTGGCACACAACCTTTTTTACATGGTGCTCCTTCAGCAGCTGATTGTAAAGCAGTTAATTTAATGGGTGCCACATAGACTGCAATGTTAATTGCAGACATCACAGCACCCAGGGGGGTAATTTGGGGGGCAATGGCTCCCAATAAATATTGGGATTAGGCTGCCAGGTCCATTTATTAGCATAAAGGCGATGGTTACATCCGCGTGGATTGCGGCTGGGATGGCAGGTTAGTGTTCAATATCAGTGGATATTGTGTCGAGGTTTGGTAAGGGTTAAGTATCAAGAGGGGGGTTGATTAGGGCTAGCATCACTGGGGATGATGGTTAGAGTTAGGCATTGGTGGAGGTTTGTTAGGGCTAAGCAGCGACAGAAGTGTCGGTTAAGGTTAGGCATTGAGAGTCAAGGCTCATATAGCTCAGGTTAGGCTATATCAGTAAAGATTACTTACTAATTCATAGGAGAATAGCAGAAATTTACCAAAATTCTACTTGCAGCTATCTCTGGTGGCTAAATTCCCTTGGCGGCCATTTTTAAATGTATGTATATACTGTAAGTCAGCACGTTGCCAATATAGCAATTGCTGTTAAGGTAAAAAAATGAAATTTATCAAGAAGGCAAGATAAAAACTAACAAATGGAGCCGCACCACCCTTATTGATTCTGTGCCTGCTGTAAAACCACCAACAAACTCAAATAAACAAGGCAAGATCATTGGCTACTGGATTACTGGCTACTGGATTAAGGCTGGCAGCGTTACCACATGATGGGGATTTTAAGATGTGTGTCATAAATGAATGTGCACTACACCCTGTTGTGATTGTACTCCGGAGCAGGTAAAGTGGTGACTACAACAATGCTCACAAGGGTTCAGTTTGCAGTGAAGTACCAACATTATAATGGCACTGACAGAAGAATGCCTTTACCAACTAAACAGGCTTCCAAACAGGGGTGTAACAATAGCCCCAATGATTCCCCCCCACCACAGTTATTTTTGCGGGTAGGGGGTCCAGTCTGCAGGGTGTTTGCTGGGGGGGATACACACAGAGTCTTGATATGCCCTTGTTTCCAAATTGCCTAGATCTTATTCCAGTGTACCACATTTGGGAGGCAGCACTGAAGGCACACTGGCTCACCCACTAACCCCTGTGTTTCCTTCCCTGTTGTCTCCCCCCCACTACCCTCTAGATGGTAAGCTTGCAAGGGCAGGGAGTACACATCAACTATGTATGTATTTGTATGTATTATATTCAATGTCATGACTGTACAGTGTCTATTACTTCTCATGTATATTTGTTCCCCATAATTTGTTCGTACTATGTAAGATGTTGGCGCTATATAAATAAAAAATAATAATAAAATAATAATAATAAATTGGGAACACTTAACTGATATGTCCAACAAAAGGATCCAACTCTCAAAGACACTCAACGACAGTATATGGACCTGGATGGAGGACTTACAGCTGTAGGCTGTACAACACATCAGCTAAATTCCAAATAATCTTACTGATGTGTGCAAACAAACTGCATATATACTGTATAGATAATTCTAAATAGCACTTTCTGCAAATTCTGTTTTCTTATTTTGATGTTATAGGTTAAAGTAAAAAAATCAAGGTTGAACATTGAACCAAGGCAAAACCTCATACTGGCATGAGCCAATGCTTTTTTATTTTGCTCCCGTACAGAGCAATGGTGACTCATTAAACTTTATATCTCGCATCTGCTATCAGATGTGTTTGCAAAGCCAAAAATATATTACAATAACTGGTGCACTGGTCCCTAGAGGCAGAGTTCACCCTGTGAGTGACCACAGGGGAAGGCTGGTTGAAAACCACCAGAAGTATCACAAAACAAACAACCACCACTCCATGAACTGTATACCAAAAATAGTCTATTAGTAGATAAAATTGTGTGACCCTCATCCCGTATCGGTTGAAAAGGGTGCCTGAGATGCCTGTATGAAAAGGGCGCCGCCATAGACATCAATGTTATTTCTGGAAATATGGGTTACAAGGTGTAGAAAAGGGCACCCGAGTTTTGATATGGGCTACACCAGGCGCCTTTTTTGTAGCCGAAGTTTATATGGACTACACAATTCGCCTTTTTTGTAGCCGAAGTTTATATGGGCTACACCAGGTGCCTTTTTTGTAGCCGAAGCTTATATGGGCTATACCAGGCGCCTTTTTTGTAGCTGAAGTTTATATGGGCTACACCAGGCGCCTTTTATTGTAGCCGAAGTTTTTATATGGGCTACAAGCGCTGGAAGCCAAATTATTTCATTCCCCACTCTCCATGGCGGCATGGAGGGGGAATAGTAATTAACACATCCCAGAGTTTTTTTGTAGCCAAAGTTTTTATATGGGCTACAAGCGCTGGAAGTCGAATTATTTCATTCCCCCACTATCCATGGCGGCATGGAGGGGGAATAGTAATTAACACATCCCGTGACCCTCATCCCGTATCGGTTGAAAAGGGTGCCTGAGATGCCTGTATGAAAAGGGCGCCGCCATAGACATCAATGTTATTTCTGGAAATATGGGTTACAAGGTGTAGAAAAGGGCACCCGAGTTTTGATATGGGCTACACCAGGCGCCTTTTTTGTAGCCGAAGTTTATATGGGCTACACCAGGCGCCTTTTTTTGTAGCCGAAGTTTATATGGGCTACACCAGGCGCCTTTTTTTGTAGCCGAAATTGGTATATATGGGCTCCACCAGGTGCCCTTTTTTACAGGCGCCATTTTCATATAAACCCCCTCATCCACCTAAAAGTTGAATTCCTAAAAACACAATGTGGGCATCAAACACCAAGGAGTACTCCTGGAACCACTCATGCCAGTCTCTCCTCACATTCACTCACAAAACTGGATTGGCCAATCCTAGCACAGCGTGTGTGTGTGTATGAACGGTAGAGATCACCCCAAGAGGTGTTACTGACAAAAGTCTATGTAGGATTAATTTGATTAATCAAAGGCATCCAAAAGCTTATCCTATGACATATCTAACTAGCCCCTGCAATGCAATTGCAGATTTCTTCTCTTGGTTTAACCACTTGCCGACCGCACACTCATACCGTGCGGCAGCAAAGTGGTAGCTGGAGGACCAGCGACGCAGATCTACATCGCCAGGTGCCTCCTTAATTAATCAGCAAAGGCCACTCGTGCGAGCGGCCGTTTCCTGTTAGATCACGGAGCGGGTCTCCGTGAATATCCTGATCGCGGCTCGCAGAATAAATGTAAACGCAGGAGACGTTTGTCTCCTTTGTTTACATTGTACGGCGCTGCAGTAGCAGCAGCGCCGTAAGGCAGATCGGCGATCCCCGGCCAATCAGTGGCCGGGGATCGCCGCTATGTGACAGGGGACAGCCTGTCACTGGCTGCACAGGACGGATAGCATCCTCTGCAGCCCAGATCACCACGGGGGACAGGGAGGAGAGGGAGGGGGGAATTTCGCCGCGGAGGGGGGCTTTGAGGTGCCCCCCCGCAACACCCAGACAGGCAGGAGAGATCAGACCCCCCCCTGCACATCATCCCCATAGGGGGGAAAAAAGGGGGGGCGATCTGATCCCTCTGCCTGCAACCTGATCTGTGCTGGGGGCTGCAGAGCCCACCCAGCACAGATCATAAAAAACAGTGCTGGTCCTTAAGGGGGGGTAAAGGCTGGGTCATCAAGTGGTTAAACAGCTTCAAGAGTGTACACCCTCCTATTGTCAGACTTAATTCAGCATAGTTCATATACCTTCACTTCCGCATCAGCAGGCATCATAGGAGTCCTTTTACCTTGATCTTGCCAGAAATCGGTGCAAGCAGCCACGGCGTCCCGCAGCTAACAGGTACCTGTATCAGATGGGCTCGCTCGCCGCAGTCAAACTCTCCGCTCTGGAGGCGTGTTCCAGGCTATTCCTCCAGCCCCAACATCATTCAAACCCCGCTCACATACGTTACGCCCACTAACACGTGAGCTTCCTCAGTGTGATTATGCAATGGTGGCGTGCAGGGACGGGTCTCCCTCCTTTTCATTCAGACAACCAAGCCTCGCTTTGGGTTCCTTCCTGTGCATTTGCGTGCCAGCAGTTTTTCATTAACTCCTTCATTTCCCATGCTTCATTAGAATCAAGTTCTCACAGTTTTTTTTTCATGTTTGCACAGCCACACAGAAAATAATCCCAAAACAACAAAATCTGAAAGGTCTGCAGAAGTGAGGAAAAAGGTTGCTAGGTTGGCAGTAAATCTGCAGTAAAGTGCTCCAAAACTTTTATTAACAGTAATTAGAAAATATCTTTGTACATCATAACCATGTGACCAACTCTTAACTGTCTAAACTTCAGGAAGTTAGCAATTAAAAAAATATAACACTATTCACTGCAGTCTTTAGCCTGGAACCCACTAGCAGCGTTTTTTTAAGACCCTGTGATTTGAAAAGCTCTTGCTAATTTAATGCTATGGTAGATTTTTTTTTTAAATCACATCCTTCAAGTGGGATCACACACATAGCATTACATTAGCAAGAGCATTTCAAATGCTCAGAAGGCTTATGCTGGGTACACACGGTGCGTTCCCGCACTCGATGCACCGCCCGATTTCCGGGCGCTCGATTATCTCCAAGCATTTCCGAGTGCATTTCGATGATTGTTAGGTCGATTTCCATGTAAAGTATGCCAAATCGACCTAACGATCCATCAAAACGCGAATCGGACATGCCGGAAATAATCGAGTTGATGCAAATCGACGGGAATCGAGCGGCGCATCGAGTTTGGGAATGCACCGAGTGTATCCAGCATTAGAAAAGCACTGCTAGTGGGTCGAAAGGCTTCACCCTGGATACTGGATGATTAATTGAATTGTTCTGCCTGAGGGTTACAACAAGGTGAATGTGTGATTACCTGAAGAAAGAATCCACCAGACGCTTAGAAGGAAGTCTCCACATAATCCTTGGCCAGGGATCCCCTGCTGCACTGCAGTCCAGGCGTAGAGTTCCACCATATGTCACGTCTGTTTTCTGAGGAGAGCTTGCAGTAATCTTTGCGTTTAATGGATATTTTTTCACATCCAGATATACTATTCTCCTCCCTGCACCAACAACATTTGCAGCAATACACTCATACTTTCCAATATCCTTTGGCGAGCTGTTCCTTATGTAGAGGGTTCCATTGGGGAATACAAACAGGTTTCCATTTGCAAACTGAGAAGGCCGAACCTGTGTTCCATCTGAAAGCACCCATCGAATAGTAGGTGGAGGAGCTCCTTTGGCTGAACAATGAATAAATATGCTGTGACTCTGAGGTAAAGTAATGTTCTCTACTTTTTCCTGTTGAATTAAAGGAGGCAAGGGGGATACTTGAAGCTTCACGGTTAGACTATCAGCTCCAGCCACATTGCTGGCAACACATTTGTAGCTTCCACGGTCAGGGAAAGTAACCTCCTTAATAATAAGGCTTCCATTAGCAAAAAGCATTATGCGAGACTCTGCTGTAGAAATTGTCCGAAGTATTCTCCGATCAGGCAATATCCAAGAAATATGAGGAGAAGGTATACCGGTGGCATTACAGTCCATTGTGATTGTATCTCCAAGATATATTAAAATATCCTTGTAGCGAGATGATAAAAGTTTAGGTTGCTGGGCAACAACTGCCAAAGTGACAGTCATTTTGTCAAAGCCATGCTTGTTCTGAGCAGTACACATGTACTGCCCACGGTCCTGTAGCTGAAGATTCTGAATGTGTAAGGTGCCATTAGCCAAGACTTCAAACCGCTGTATCCTGGAGTTTGATGACATGACTGCCCCTGGGGAAATTAACAACAGAACATTAATTCTACTAATTCTACTAATCCAATCATTTCACCATGTTATTGTAAAAAATATTGTTCAGGCTAGCAGTGATGCAACAGAACTTAATCAACTGACAGCGTGGCAAGCTCAAATGTCATATTTTTGTGCCAAAATAAAGTATAAAGTAAACAACCTGTTTAGCCACTTCCCCTCCCCTGGGACGAGTAACAATGCCCTAGCAAAATGTCTCTGTGCAGGGATGTAGCTACTACATCCCTCCCTGCTGCACCTTCCCGCTCACCTCCGAGCTTGTTACTGCCGATTGATAGACTAGCCGCTAGATCAATGAATGGGAATGCAGTTCCCATTCATTGATCTAAGTCACTGTGTGAATGACCACAACCGTCTATTAGACGGCTCAGATATTAACTAAACCCATCCACGCATCACTTCCTCTATGTGTGCTAATACTACGCATGACAAAGTGAGCGGTGAGGACATCTTGTGGCCAAAAAGTAAAATTACATCTACATTTTTTTTAATAAAGGACATATTTTTACATGTAGAATTAACCCCTGACCTCTCACACTCCCCATTAGCTACCAAAATTAAAGAAAAATAAAAAAAATGTGCAAATTAAAAAAAGTACGCGAGGTGGAGCGTTTTGGCACATGGCGCGCACCATGTAGTGCCTAAATAAATAAATATAGCCACTTTGCTATAGTGCGCGGCCCGCATAACTGTAATTCACCTTCCTGCTCAATTGTTCATTTTAAATAATACCAAACTCTCCCCCCCCCCCCCCGCCATAGTGTGTTTATAAAACCTAGTTATGCATCTCATTTATTTGCACTACCTGCAATAAGAAACCATTTCTCACTGTTCCTTTAGGTATCCTTACTATAAAGACACTGGGCAGAGTGTGGAAATGGTAATGCCTTATTACATATCAAAGAGGGGCAACAGGAACAGAATATGAGATTTTGCAATACTCTAGCTGTAGTGCTGGGCACAAAGAGTTTTTCTTTCATCAACTTAGAGAGGAAGTGGGCTTGGTCAGGCTTTCTGTTTCACAGTGAAAAATAGCTGTTGCTCCCTCCTAGCTCCTCCTGGACAGAAATTGGTGATAGGATAGGTCGAGAATTTTGGGGAGGGTGTGCTGGGTAGAACTATCATCAGGTTTTTATGGCTGCTCCTTATTCCTTGCTCCTAGAGATGCCAGGGTTTGCATTTAAGCCATGGTGGTCCCAAGGAAAGGTAGCACGGTATTTTTTTTTCCTAATGGAACACTGACAGCAGTAACAAGAGTTTAGTTTTTTCCTTCTATCCAGATTTTATTATTGTAAATATTAGCATATCAGTGGCAGCAGATTAGGAGACTTTTACAAACTTAAATATTAAACACAGGGGAGAGATTTACTATCCACTAACCACGTATTCAGTACAATCTTCTATTATATTATGTTGACAAAATCACATGTGAATTTGGCATTTGGCATAATTTAAGGAATCATATTGTGATAACTTATGTAGTCCCACCATCAGGCCTCTTAAAGAGAATCTGTATTGTTAAAATCGCACAAAAGTAAACATACCAGTGCGTTAGGGGACATCTCCTATTACCCTCTGACACAATTTCGCCGCTCCTCGCCCCATTAAAAGTGGTTAAAACAGTTTTAAAAAGTTTGTTTATAAACAAAATGGCCACCAAAACAGGAAGTAGGTTGATGTACAGTATGTCCACACATAGAAAATACATTCATACACAAGCAGGCTGTATACAGCCTTCCTTTTGAATCTCAAGAGATTATTTGTGTGTTTCTTTCCCCCTGTTCTCATGCACTGAAGTTTCAGGCCGCTTGTTTCTTCCTGCAAACAGCTTTGCCTTTGTCTGTAATTCTTCAGTATGTGAAAGCCCAGCCAGCTCAGAGGACGATTTATCCAGCTTGTAAAAGATAAGAGAGCAGAGAGAAGCTTCCCTAATCTAAATAATACACAGGCAGTGTGCAGAGAGGGGCCTGGAAGGGGGAGTTCATAGCAGAACCACAACACTGAAGAACTTGGCAGCCTTCCAGATACAGGCTGACAAGTCTGACAAGAGAGAGATAAGTTGATTTATTACAGAGACAGTGATAGTATAAAGTGCTGCAGTAAGCTAGAACACATTAGAATAGCTTTTTGAACTTGTAGGATGATAAAAAACAGGATGCAATTTTTGTTACGGAGTCTCTTTAAATAAGCAAAGAGTTGTATGCAAAGTGCAAAAACTTAGAGCAAAAAAAAAAATCATGTTTTACTTATCTCTCTATGAAAACTGAATTCTGATCTGTTTCAGAGGAGTTACAGAATTAGGGCCTGATTAATGTAGCACCGGTAAAGCTGGCATGCCTCGACAATATTCCTGGTACTAATGTCAGTAGATTACCACACATTCTGCAATTAGCAGGAGCCGAGGTACATGAGTAATGCAATTGTTGCTATAGTAATGCGTGTTACACAGGTAATGTAAAGCGCATTACCATAACAGTGCTTGTGTTACCCATGTATTGCGGGTTGCACTAAATGCACAATGTACGGTACTATGCTGGCGTTAGTGTCAGTAATATTGCTGCTACCTGCTAATGGCAGTTTTTACTGGACCTATGCGAATCATCAAAATGTATTCATGTCTAAGAAAAGTCCCAAACTCTGCTTGTATTATTTGTTTAAATAAAAGCAATAAAATAAATACATAAAAGAATGAAACTTAAAAGGGGGATTTACCTGTGGCAACTTTTGTCCAAGTGATGGAAGGCCTAGGCTCACCAGTAGTTTCACATGGAAAAACCGCATCCATTTCATAAGGCAGAGATACAGACTGGAATCCAGTAGTTATGATCTTTGGTTTGCTTTCCTGCAGTCTGGGAATTACTGGTGGTTGCCTTGTTGATGTTGCTTCACCTGTCACAAGCCGTGGCCTTTGATGAACATTAAAGTAATGCCAGTAGGGTCGGGTTTGTGAAATATAAGGTGTTGTAATAGTAGTACTTGTAGTAGAAACCAAGGCTCTGGTGGTAGCTGGAGCAGGCACTGTAGTAGTTCTTAAAGTTACACTAGATGTTGTTGTAAATGTTCTGGGGGTTACATGATCTGGTGCTACAAATGATGGATGATTTGGTTTAGAAGTGGCAGTAAAGAGAAAAGGTCTTGTTCTGTTGAAGCGATGTGGATTTCTTGGATTTATATAGTATGGATTTACATGATAAGGAAATCTTATTGTTGTACCTTTATTGTCCGTGATGAAACTATTTCCAAATGGCCTGTAATGGGGTGTTATTCGTTGCCCTTGATTGTATTTGTTTGGTGTCACTGGCCGTGGCCTGTATAATGGAATTACTGTGGTGGTAGTTGTAGTGGGTGTTGTTGTCATCACATGCGGTGTATATGTTTTTCTTTCTACAAGACTTTGTGCTGTGTATGCTGTTATTTCTGGTTTATTGGTTACTGAAAGAGGTTGATTTGTGATGTAATAGCGAAGAGGTCCATGTGTTCCAATGTAAGGTGGTCTTATGGTGGCTCTCGCAGGATTGTAATAAGGTGGAGCTATTGCATGATGATGGTTAGGCACTACTCGAGGATTATGTTGGTATTTTGGGTTGTAAACAAGGCTGTTGTTTGATTTTGTGGTGTAGGTATCCTTAAAGTTTTCTTCCTTTGACTGCACAAACATTTTGTTCTTGTTGGAAGAATGTGAATCCAGTTCATTTTGCTTAGAAGAAAGGGTGATTGATTGCATAGATTTTGTAACTTTTGTTGGAGCAAAAGGTTTTATAGCCTCATGACCACTGCTACTCTTAGGAATCGAAGGTTGAGTAGGCTCAAGATAAATGCTTGGGGAGGTTAAGTGGAAACGTGTGGTGGCAATTAAAGTGTTTCCTGTAACTGGAGATATAGTCGTATATTTTGCAGAACTCTGGGTTGTATGCTGATGAACAGGCCTGCTTAGGGTCCCTTCACCTCCTTGAGAAATATATACTTTTCTGTCAAAAATTTCTTCCTTCTTGGCAGTGGATGTCATTTTTTGTGTTGTTCTTTCTATTGTTGTGGTAGGAGGCTGCTTAGGTATATTTCGTGCATTGTTAAAATGGTTTATGAAATAGTGAGATATTGGTGTGGTATGTAGTGGCAATGTTGGGGAAGGCAGCCTGGGAATATTATTTTGTGCATTATTTAAATCTTCCAGGGGTTCATAGATCTGAGCAACATCAGTGGTCATTGCTTGTGGATCATCTATATCTATATAAAGTTCATCATTATCATCGCCATCATCATCATCAGTGTTAACTGAATCTGTTGCAGGCCATGATGGAGGAGTGGGTGCGAGGGTGTAAAGTTGTGTAGTACTAAGATAATCAAATAACTTATCTTCTTTTGTAATTTCATTCTGGTTTGATATTGTTACATATTCTTGAACACTACTTGTGCTGTCTATATCAGCAGATATTTCTTCTGATTCTTCTCTTGTAACAGGTGGGATGAGTGGCAGGTCCAATATTTCAGATAACTGTGTTGTTTGTACTGAAGGTGTGGTATATTGTGCTATGTTACTTCTCTCTGATGTGCCTGAAGTCTGGAGAACTGCAGGTTTAAATGATGTAAGAATGTTTGGCTGCTGAGTGATTTGAACATTTTGATAAATAGTGCTATCTAGTGGTTGGCTGCTTGTTGACAGGTCTGCAATAGGTGATTTTTGTGTAATACTATTTATATCACTATGCACAAAAGGCACGGTGGGAAGAAACTTATTCTGGCGGTGTCTAAAACGATTTGGTCGAAATTTTCTTCTTCCATTGTTTTTTCGTCTAGGATACTGAATGTTGCTATAAGTGACAGGTTGTGAGGTTTTTGTAGTTACTTTTGCAATATCAGATGTTACAGCTTGTCTTTGCACACTGGAAACACTAAGAGTTGTGAAAACTCTTTGGGAGTCATATATACTCTTTATGCCAGTAAGTTTTTTATTGGAACTAATGGAGTGTATAGTATTTTTATCTTCAGTTGCATCTTCTACGGAAGAAAGTGTATCTGGAGCAGATAATACAGGCACTAAATCATCATAGCTGGCAGTTGTAGTTAATGATGTCGGCATAAAGCCTGTAGATGTAATTATTATATCATCCAGGGTATTTGAATCCCTTTCATCATTCCCAGTGACCGCAGTTGTAGCTGGGGGCAATATGCCATGTTCTACTTCCCAAGAGGTATAGATATCCTTATTAGAATGTAGATCTGGTAAAGTCGGTTTTGGTGTATGTGAGATATCATCTATTTCATTTGAGGCAAAAGGTTCCTCAAGAGGAACTTGTGTAGTCATCACTATTGTGGACGGCTTATGTCTTCTGTATGGTGGTGTATCATAGGAAGATGTTGTTAACATTTTAATTACATTATTTTCAAAACTATCAATAATTGTATCATAGTCTGTAATGAGGGTTTGAGTTTCCACAGTAGAAGACTCGTCAAAAAGGTTTTCTTGTTCATCTGTTGTGTGTATGTTTGTTTGTTCTGTAATCTCATTGCTTAAATCATCATCTTCTGTAAAAGGTCTTAGATCTTCACCTGTTGAATAAATAGAGTCATCTGTATCAATATTTTCAAGTGTCGGAATAACAGAATTAGAAGTAGCCAACGTGCTCTGTAAATCAGGTGGTTCTTCTGTCAAAGTCTCTTCAGTCTCTTCTATTAGTGGAAATTCACTGTAGTCAACTGTTTCTTCTTTAGTCACAGCTGAAGAAGTGTCATCTGGCAAAGTGGTGAAATCCTCATATTGCCTAATGGTCACTTTTGGCGCGGACGTGACAAATAATAATTCATCTTCATCTGCAGATGCTTCCTCCACAATTTCAGATTCTGACTCTGACACAGATGGTGGCTCATGTAGGGAAGATGGAGTTGTAACCGCTTGACTAATTGCTGATGACGTAGTGGCTGCTGATGTGGTCAGAAGAGGAATTTCTGTGGTTTTTAGACCATTTCTTCCTCTAACCTTGGCTAAAATGCTGGCCCATTTCTTAGGATCTATTTGTTTGTTTTCCCCTATTAATCGTTTTCTAGATTCAAATTTCCTTCGTCCTTCTGCTATATTACTGTCTTTATCTTGGTCTGTATTTTTGAACACAGTTGTTTTCTTTCTCTCTTTTCTGCCATATTTGCTTTTGCCTCTACCTGCGGAAGAACCTTTTCCAGTTTTGACCCTATCCTTCACATTATAATATTTTTCTTTCTCCTCTTCAACCTCTCTCTCCCCTGACCCTCTGTCATCATCTATCAGTTCATACGTTGGCTTTGCAGATCCTTGTTTTTTAATGAGTGTTACCTTATTTAAATGTTCAGAGAGCTTTTTCAGAATAGCTACTTGCACACTGTAAGAGTCTGCTCCATACTGATTCACCGCAATACATCTATAAAGGCCACTGTCTGTAATTTTCGTATTTGGAATGAGCATTGAGCCATTATTTAAAAAGTATGCACTAGTTTTATTTGTCCCCAGATTAATAATAATATTGTTTGGTAAAATCCAGTTCACTTCGGCATCTGGATTTGCATGGGCATCACAAGTTAAAATAAGGGGTTCACCAACTGTCTTGGTGACCACTTTAATGTTGGTTTCAGAGATGTCATTTGTTGGAGGCTGCACAACTACCCTTATAGGTAAGGTGTCAACTTCATGCTTTACTTTGGCGATACAATAATATACTCCAGAATCAGCAAAATCTGTTGTCTTTATTACTAACTGGCCACTTGGTGATATGGAATACCTACTATTGCGGTCAATATATGGGGCTTTTAATATTGTTCCATCTGGTAGACTCCATTCTATAGTGGGGTTTTCAGAATACTTTACGTTGCAGTTTATCTGAGCAACTTGTCCTTTGATAACACTGTAAGATGTCTTCATTCTCCCATTCCTGTTTATCATGACCCAACTATTCTTTGGATGCTGAATATCTTTTGTGTGAAGTGATTGTGAAAGTTGTGTAGTGAAAGACAAAGTAACTTTTTTTGCAGTGCTCAGCCTTCTGTTCAGCTGAACCTTGACAACACTTTGCATCACCCATTCCGGCTCAGCAGATATGACGGCCTTCACTCCTGTATAGTAATAGGAATCATGGTCTAGATTTTGCTTATATCTGTATGTTAGTTTTGAGCTATCTGTAAACAATAGTTCCCGTTCCAATTTTACAGGAACCTCGCTATAGTAAGCTATCAGCTTCCACAGTCTTTCATAGTTATCTCGGGTCATGGGACATTCTAAATTCAAAGCAAATGTTGCATTGATATCAATTTCTTCAAGGTGAAGTTGGTTCCACTGAATTTTACTGAAGTCCTCTGTTTTCTTTATCTGGCATTCTAAGTTGACTTTATTTCCATGTTCGTCTGTCATATTTAGAATGATGTGTCCCAGAAAATCTTTATTTATTTCCATAGACAGCTGATCATCATCGTCATCTTCAGAAGCATCACTGCTGTTTATCCTGAGTATTGAGGAGATAAACGGTCGTGAACAAGACATGTCCTTCAAACCTTGGATTTCTTGATTTTGGAGATGTCTGGGAGCTGAGCACATTGGGCACAGCTGTCCGTTTTCATAGGATCTGTCTTTCTTGCATTTTAACACACCTATGGAAATATGAAATATTACAATCTGAAATATAAAGTGCTACAGATGGAACATATGTTAAAACAACATATCCATACAAATACAAAGACTTCAAAGCAAATAAGGTCTTTACTAGGCTGCAAGTAGACATAATAATCTTATTAACTACATTCTTTGAACTCAAGGACACCTGCTACACATTACATTAGATTTAGCACAGGTGTATATTTAGTAAGAAAGCATTACAAAACTACACAGCTATTTATGCATATCATATTGTCAGCTTTTGTAATTATAAGTCTTGCTCGAGTCATCAAAGACAACTTGTGGTATGTTAATTCACCAGCTATATTTAGCTTTGTCATATAAAGATTATGTTCATACAGATGCTTAAACAGGAATCTAATGTAGTAAATATGATTAAATATAGTAATGCTCTTTAGTCTTTTCTCTCCATTAAAATGCATGTATTCACTTTTTATTACCCAACAGGCTGATTTGCATCAATTCCTAAAATAATGTCATAACAAAATATGGACAAGGGAAACTGAACATTTGTTGTGAAACATATAATCAGTGGTTAAAATCTGCATGCCAGAACAAATAAGCTGTTCCAAAGATATAAGTTGTTAAAGAGAAACTCCGACCAAGAATTGAACTTTATCCCAATCAGTAGCTGATCCCCTCTCTTCATGAGAAATCTATTCCTTTTCACAAACAGACCATCAGGGGGCGCTGTATGACTGATATTGTGGTGAAACTCTTCCCACAAGAAACTCTGAGGACCTTGGTACTCCTGGCAGTTTCCTGTCTGTGAACCTTGTTGCATTGTGGGAAATAACTGCTTACAGCTGTTAGCAACTGCCAAAAAAGCATGCAGCAGCTACATCACCTGCCAACAGTAAAAATGTCACCATGTAATAAATGTCAGAATGTAAATCAGGGATTTAAAAGAATTTACAATGGGCAAACACTGACTAAATCATTTATTCATAACTATTGTAAAAAGGAAGTACTTTTTTATTACATTATTTTCACTGGAGTTCCTCTTTAAGCTAAAATAGAATGTCAAATGATTATCTCTCCTTAGCTTCCTTATTGGTCACTGGAGTCACATCATATTAAAGGACCAATAAGGAGATTTGAAAGTTCAAACACGCGGGGCAGCGCTAAACATTTGACATTGACTAATTCAGATATCCTCTAAATATTTCATGATATGCTCTCTTTGAAACTGATCCCATTGGAGGGAAGTGTGTATTGATAAATGAATAACTCTTCTAACAAATTAGTTTTACTAGGAAGGTGAATACTTAACAGATGTATCTATCTATTAGTTGTCTGTGTGGAAATTGACTTGCATGACCTAGTAATAATAAAAAAAAAAAAAACTTTCTCGTTGATAATATTGACAGTTTTAAAAACCAGATGGTTGTAGCATCTGACTCAAAAAGTGCTATCAGATGTGTAAGGTGTTTGTTGTACAAAATGAGCTCAACATTTTTATCTGTTCTACCCAGGTGATAAGTCAGCTCAGGATGGTGTCTTTTTGCCCTAAAGTGAGTTATATTTTATATGAACAAGAGAAATAAAAATAAACTCCCTAATTAGATATGAGTTGTATAGCAATAATTAATGGTGCCCATTAATGATACAATTTTAGCGAACAATAGACCTTTCAATCCAATTATTTTGATCGACAGGAAACAGTCAGGCCCATATATGGGTTTACAAAATTAAAAATGATCTGATCATTTCAAATGGAATTGATGCTAAAAATGGATCAATGAAACTATTGATAAATAAACACTATCAGATTGATGGTAAGGTCGATCTTTCTCTAGATTGCATTGTTAATGAGCACCTTAATATATCACCTTGCCCCATTCATTTTCAGCACAGGTGGCCATCAATAATACAATCTTGATTGTACAATATTGCTACATCAATGCAATATGAGGGACTACCTAAAGTATATTCCCTCAGTTTATTCTTCTACTACGTAGATGTGGTAAAATTGTACTATCAAGATTGCATTATTGAAGGGCACCTTAGATTTCAGCAGAAGTCTGACTGAAAATCAATAACATTGCTAGGGTTGTACTGCTTGATGTTGGGCACAGGAGAGGGAAGGTTAGTGTTAGACACAGGAGAGGAAGCGTTAGTGTTAGACACAAGAGAAGGGAGGTTAGTGTTAGGCAGAGGAGAGGGGAGGTTAGTTTTAGGCACAGGAGTGGATAGATTAGAGTTACGCACAGGAGAGAGGCGGTTAGTGTTAGGAACAGGAGAGGAGAGGTTAATATTAGGCACAGAGGAGGGGAGGTCAGTGTTAGGCAGAGGAGAGGGGAGGTTAGAGGTAGGCACAGGAGAGAGGAGGTTAGTGTTGGGCACAGAGAAGATGAGGTCAGTGTTAGGCACAGGAGAGGAAAAGTTAGAGTTAGGGACAGGAAAGAGGAGGTTAGTGTTTGGAACAGAGCAGGGGAGGTCAGTGTTAGGCAGAGGAGAGGTGAGATTAGTGTTAGGTACAGGAGAGGGGAGATTAGCATTAAGTATAGGAAAGAGGGAGATTCGTGTTAGGCACAGGAGAGGGGAGGTTAGTGAACATTAACTATGTACTGTAATTGTTTTGATGATCAATTATCCGGTTCAACCGTAATAGCGATATTTTGGGTCCACTAACAGAAGTAAAGCTGCTATTTAATTTGTTCAGATTAATAGAATTGATTCAATAGTCCAAAGAGTCATATCATTGATGTCCAGAGGAGGAGAGGTAGTGTTAGGCAGAGGAGAGGATAGTGTTGGGCACAGGAGAGGAGAAGCAGGTCATTCGGCGCCTGGCCCTCAGTGCCGAGAACCGAAGCTGGGCAACGTCATAGCATTAGTCCTATGCTGCGCGCCCCGCACAAGAGTAATTCGGTGATCTGGCAGTCGTGAGACCCCTAATTACTGAGTTGCTACAACTCGGAGGGGAAGTAGTATTTAACGCCGCCCGAGACTTGAGCAGCAGCAGGGTGAGCTGTCATTCAGCTCACCCTGCGTCCAGCTTACTGGCAGCAGAGGCATACGTAGGCAGGAGAGGGGAGGTTAGTGTTTGGCACAAGAGAGGACAGTGTTAGGCAGAGAACAAGGTAGTGAGTACCGCCGACCCGGCTCAGCTGTTAATGCCGAATCTGCAGTTAATGGGCTAATATATAATTATCAAAATGTTGGACACTTCAATCTGATCAATCCTGACAGATATAGCCCCTCCCCAATAATGCAAAGAGGGGAAGTTGTCTCTCTATTTAATTTGTGGGTTATCCCTCTCCCTCCAGCTCTCTCTCCTTTATCCTTAGTTTCTTTACTATGATCTCTACTCTCTCTCCATCCTCCAATTCTCTACTTTCTCTGTCTTCTCTATATTATCGGAGAGCTGCATGAGTTGGAAACTGAGATAAGCCAATAGCAGTAAAATATTGGCTTACCGAGCCCCTATCCTAACATTAACCCTCCAATTAAGGTGCCTAATCTTAACCCTGCCTAGAGGTACCTAACCTTACCCCCCAAGGAGGTACCTAACCTAACCCCCCCCTCCTAATGCCTAGCCTTAATCCCCCTAAAAGTAATTACATCTCATCCACAAAACTACCGATAGTAGAAATCATCTACAATCAGCTAACAACATTACATTTTATGTAAATGCTGATAGGCTACTACTCGCATCGGGCAACCAAATAAGCGGTTCGGTGCCCAAGTCATGGTGCTGAAATGACCTGATATGTTCTCTCAACCATCTACATCGCCTCCATCTTAACCCCCTCTCTCAGGCAGGCCCATGCATTCTTCATATTGCAGGTAAGCATGATACTTACTCCTGCAGTCAGCTGAATTAGGAGAACAGAGGTAAAGTTTTGCAGGCATAGCTTCTGCACTGTGCCCTCTATCATCTGGCGCATGAGGCACTAGCCATACCTGCCATACCCTAGATACACCTCTGGTTTAGTGAAACAGTGTACTTATAATTACAGCAAGGCTTTCTCCTAGATTATTGTATGCTGTGAAGCTGTTGACATGTTTAATGATGTTCTAACTAAACCTACAGTATCTGTTTTGCGTAGATAACAAGGATTCAATGTCTAAAGGGGTGGGAGCCGAGGCAACTCAGGAGAAAGACTTGTTTTGGTAAACTTGATTACCTTGCCAAAATACCATTGTACCTCCTAAGACAGGTGCCAACCAAACTGTTTGCTGCCTCTTCCCCTGACATAAATGTAAATATATCTATAGACTAATTGTCTCTAAGGAACTACTGATTCAAGTTATTCTAACCAGATCTACAAATCTGCTGTGGTTTTGCCACAAGCAAGTATTTGCCCCCATATGCAATCGTAGTACCTTAAAGTGACCCAGAGATGTCAGCTATTAAAGATTTTTTAATTACCCGGTGCTCCCGGTATTCAACTCAGTCAGGTCCAGTCTGCGCAGAAGGCCCCCTACTGATGTCACTGAATACCGGAGCTGATTGTCGATTAACGGAGGCATGCAGGAGGATGGCAAGGGATGCATCCATGCTTATGGGGCTGGAGGAAGCCCCAGGTAAGTAAAAATCTTTAATAGCTGACATCTCTGGTACACTTTAAATCTTTGAATATCATTAGCATGCAATTTTACATAAAAAAGAAAAATATTTTGTTTTTAAAAAAGACTTACCATTAGATTGTTCATCCCATTCAAGTAGCCACTTTAGTTGGCAGTCACAAGCCCATGGGTTCCCATGAAGATACAGGTTCTCTAGTAAAGGCATTGTTTGAATCATACCAGCAGGAAGAGTTTGTATCATGTTATCTGATATATACAGATGCTTTAATGTTGATTGTCTAAAATAGTCTAAGAAAATGAAAGTGCAAAAGGTGTTGGGATGAAGTTGGTGAAGTAAATTTCCTTCTAGATGAAGTAGTCTCAATGCTGTTAGGCCATTAAATGCGTTGGGATGTATAAATTCTATTTTATTATGGTCAGCATGTAATCTGGTAAGACCAAACAGTCCGTGAAATGTGTGGCTGTTAATCACTTTTAGCTTGTTGTAGCTCATTTTGAAAACCTGTAGAGAAAATAAAAATGCATAAGATCCAAATAAGAATGCCTCATTGATAGTATTTATCTATCTATCTCTGTCTATCAATCTTATTCAATGTGCTAGACCTATTTTTTAGTTAAAACACACAGAAAAATTACTTATGAAATCGGAAATCCAGTACATCAGCCATTTAAACTGACTCCCAAAAATATAATCTTTGCTAAAATGACTATCAATTTATTGAACACTAGAAGACCCAAGCCCGTTTAAAAAAGGGCTTTAGGTCTTTCTACGCACGCAACCGCCGCGCGCCGAGCGTGCGCCAGACGCAGGCTCGCGCCCGCACCCGCCCACCTCGCTCGCTCGCCCGCACTCACCCACATCGCTCGCTCGCCCGCACTCACCCACATCGCTCGCTCGCCCGCACCCACCCACCTCGCTCATCCTCCCAGCTCCCTGGTCCCAGCTGTCCGTTACTGCGCACATAACAAAAAACCTGGGACACAGGGACACTGCAAACTCTGGACGCAGCGACACTTCAGTTTTATTGTATAGGATTCTTGGATTCTTTAAAAATATGTTTACTGTTATTTTTTTAAGTCTTTTTGTAAGAAAATAAAATTGTGCAGTGGACATAGGGCCCAGTATAGAACAATCTATTATAAGCAGGTTAAAATGTTTAATGTAAAAAAAATAATCTTTTACTGATGTCACTGCATTAGAAAGCATTTTTGGAGTGAAACTTAAAGGTCAACTGAAGTGAGAAGGATATAGAGGCTGCCATACTTATTTCCTTTTAAACAATACTAGTTGCCTGGCAGCCCTGCTGATATATTTGGCTCCAGCAATGTTTGGATACCACCAGAAACAAGCATGCAGCTAATCTTGTCAGATCTGACAATAATGTCAGAAACACCTGATCTGCTGTATGCTTGTTCAGGGTCTGTGGATAAAAGTATTAGAGACACAGGATCAGCAGGGCTGCCAGGTAACTGGTATTGTTTAAAAAGGAAATAAATATGGCAGCCTCCATTTCCCTCTCACTTAAGTTGTCCTTTAAAGCACAACTGAAGATAGAGGGATATGGAGGCTGCCATATTTATTTCCTTTTAAGCAATACCAGTTGCCTGGCTATCCTGCTGATCCTCTGCCTCTTAGCCATAGACCCTCAACAAGCATGCAGCAGATCTTGTGTTTTTGACATTATTGTCAGATCTGACAAGATTAGCTGCATGCTTGTTTCAGGTGTGTGATTCAGATACCACTGTAGCCAAATAGATCAGCAGGACTGCCAGGCAACTGGTATTGTTTAAAAGAAAATAAATATGACAGCCTCCATATTCTTCTCACTTCAGCTGTCCTTTAAGCCTGTAGTGATAGTTGGCCAATGGGAGCAGCTAAGTGAGTGAAGAAGAGGTGGATACAATGTAAGACCGATATCATAGGCTAGGTTTCCACTGCTGCAATTCCCGTCCCTTTCCCCGAATGCAAATTCTGGCAGTGAAACCCAGCAGGCAGGAAAAAAAAGGACTGTTGACAACATAAAACCACATCTCACATGCAAATCCCTGTAGCTGTGCACATCACCACTAGAGGGGTTCAGATACATTCTCCCACCACAACAAGTGGTGGCAGCACCTTTAAGATGCATGCCAGAACAGTGGAAACTTAGCCCAAGTCTTTCTCCATAGACAGTTGCGACCTCCAGCCCATTTAAAGTCAAAAAGGAAAATTATACAATGAAGTAGTATTCAGTAGGTGAACCTTCCCATGATTTCTCCAGGCATGTAACTTCAAAAAATCTATTCAAGCAAATAGTTACATTTAAATTAGTTTTCCCATACTTCCATCTTTACTCTGCAGCCCTGAGACATTCCTTGAGTTTGGCTAAAGTCACAAATGGCATTCTTAATAGGATGGGCCTCTGAGGTATGCCTAACAGGAAGCCAAGGATTAGTTGACTAGGAAAGTATACAGTGTATTTAAGTAATAGTTAGCTAAAAATGTAGACTTTAGGGGTACTAGTAAACCCAAATCTGGCCTGCTGCCACCTGTAGTTTCTGTACTGGACAACATCATTGCTTCTAACTATATCGGAGGATTAAAGTGTAACTGTCGGGCATAAAATCAAAAATCAATTCTTTATTTTTATCTGGTAAACAAGTAATAAGGATGCTGACCAGGCCATCTAAAAGTTAAAAGTAATTATTACATTTCTTGTTGATAAATGATCATTCCCCAGTTTACCTGCCTCTTATTTGGTACATTCCTGCACAAAGGAAGTTGCAGGGCATGCATTTCTGGGTTGTCTTTTGTTGCTTCTTTACTTTCCTCTCAGGCTTAACTAATGCGGCCTGATTGGCTGAAGCCTCTCCCCCCCTGTTTTCCCCTGCCACACCTCTGTTCCTCTCTGATTGGCCAATATTTCTCATGCTGAGACAATGCACTTTCTATTGCAGAGCTGGGTGGGAGTGCCTGAAGACTGGGAGGAGGGCAGGCAATGCATACACAATCATAAAGAGGAGTGTAAGGGAGGAAATTACATCAGGATTGGCTTCAAGATAGACATATTTAAAATGGCGAATTCTAAGAAGGATTTTCCCTTTTTTTACTATAGAAAAATCACTAAAGTCAAAACGTGGACAGTGCAATACATATGTTATGTGCATAGAGCAAGTATTTATCTACTTATACATGTGTTTTTTTTCTGAGATATTATGGCTGACAGTTCCTCTTTAACATGAAATGGGGCCCTAGGTAAGATACGAAATTTGACTACCCCTTCTGGGGAATGGGGATCAGAAAAGTGTAATGTAAAATGGGTGTGGATTTAACGGTTAGTAGAATACTGGTAGATTTACAGATATTCTACTATATCATTTTACCATTGTTGGTAAATTTACTGATTTTCTGCTTTTCTGTTTCCAAACCCTCAGATGAGCCCTTCCCTTCCTACATATGCCTAACACTAGCCCCTGCAAAATTCCTGCACCTGCCATAGCCCTAAATATTCCGTGCCTAAATTACTGCTTAGGCTATAGCCATAGTGTGTACAGCGGCCTATGGTCACGCCCAAATGATCAAGCACAAAACTCACTCAAAATAACTGATTCAACCAAAATTGTGCCAGCCAGAACATTCAGTTTGTTATTCAAATAAACTTCAAGATTCCCAATAGAGTGACCGACTAGTTCCTGTATGGTGGTGGTTATTTTTCTCCAGACCTATATGGTGGTTGCAAGTCTTTGTAACCCACCTTTATCAGTATATTACTACCGTTACTTGGCCTCTCCTTTTTGCTTTAGGTGACCTTGGGTTCTGGGAACCACAAGAACTACCTTCATCTAGATCTTCTGCCTTGGGGATTATCTGGCTCCGATTTATGTAAGCCTGCTAATATGTATTATCTCTGGACACTGAATTGTGATGGCAAGAGCTATAACATTTTTGACAATTCTTCTGTTAAACATCATAAGACTTTGCACAGCAATAAAGTTTGCTCAGTTACCACACATGTTTGGAAGCTGATGATAGTTATTCCTGTATTCAACTCATGCATTCAAATCCTACATCCTACATTTTTATAGTAAAATTATTCAACTCTATTTGAATCCCTGTGAGCTGAATTGCTTTCACAAAACACTAAAGTACTGATTTTAAGGCTAGTTTACCCACAGGAAGAGATAAGCAGCGGGAGGCTTACAGTGATGTAAGTGTTGTATACAGTGACCAAGCACATGACTTCATTGCTGTACCAGAGCAAGCTAGTAAGAAAACATTGCACGCTGTTAAGCAGCTTCCTGTTGAATGTTATTATCCTCTTAGAGCACAAGTGACACTTTCATGTCATTTATTTAAAAGCAGTGTTGGACACATGTAATGAAAATTAAGCATTTTACCTGCAGAGAACTCAGGTCTCTAAACGCACCATTGGGAATGTTCTGCACCTCATTACTATGTATTAAAAGCATCTCCAGTTTTGATAGCCCAGAAAATGCATTCTCAGGTACTGACTGAATACTGTTGAATCTGTAACAAAGCAGAGCAGAGATGTGAATAGTTCTGATGTATAGACTCGCCATACTAGATACATAATGTTAGTAAATACATAATGGTAAGTAAGAGGTTGCTGTGCTTGTAAACTAGGTAATCACTTTAATGGGGCACTCCCTTCATACATCCACATCGCACACTTAGAAGCTCAGCTTCAAAAAAAAATGCTGCATATGAATGAATGGATGTTTATCTCAAATATATATATACTGTATGTATTTCAACAGCAAAATTAAATGAATAGTAAAACCTTGAATTGAGACTTACTTGATTTGAGAACGCTTGGCAATACAAGCAAAATTGTTTGTGAAATTTTGACTTGATATACAAGCAACGCCATGATATACAAGCTAAAAAAACGTATACACGGGTCACGTCATCACAAGTGAGCCAATGGTTTGTCTCCCTTTATCGCTGCAGGATTGTACTTAATTGTACTTAAAGGAAAGCTTAAAAAAAAAAATCAACTTACCTAGGGCTTCTTCCAAACCCCCCTGGACTCATACTGTGTCCATGACGTCCTCCTGATCCCCTCCGGCCAGCAGCAGCACCCCCGCAAAGCTGGGAGGTCGCCACCCTGATTGGGATGCCGTGGCTGAGTTTGTTCTGCTAAAATCACTACTGCACATGCACAGAACAATCCCAGCCATGGGAGCATAATCGAGGTGTGTGAGGCTCAGGGCAGCACATGTGCGGTAGCCTCTGACTGGTGGCAACTGCCCAGCTTTGCGGGGGTCACCGCAGCTGGCCAGAAGGGATCAGGAGGATGTCATGGGCACAGTATGAGTCCAGGGGGCGGGTAGAAGCCCCAGGTAACTAGGTAAGTTGAAATTATTTTTTTAAGCTTCCCTTTAATCTTAGTGTTGGGACTGTACAATGTTAATGTTCCATGAAATCCTCAAAAGTAGTCAAAAGCAACGTTTATTGTATAAGTTCCTTGTTACAATCCCACACAAAAAAAGTTTAGGATGAGCCAACAAATAGCAATGATTCTGTTAGTTATAGTGAAAGTCTTGTTTACATCTTTATTTTATACAGTACAGTACTTTATATTAAATATTTTTCTATAATGTTTGGATTGTGGAAAGAATCACCTGAGTTTCCATTAATCCTTATGGGGGAATTCGCTTTGACATAAGAATGTTTTGGATTACAGTATGTTTACAGAACTAATTATGCTTGCAAACCACAATTCCATTGTAATCGGTAAACAAATCACTTAGACTTTAAGCTATCATGGATTATGGATAGGGTTCGTCACTGTAGTGTTTTCTTGTATATATATATATATATATAAATATATATATATATATATATATATATATATACACATATATATATATATATATATATATATATATATATATATATATACTAGCTGATGGCCTGATGGCCCGGCGTTGCCTGGGTACGTATTTGGCTGGTGTTGGCTGTGTCCACTTTTTCTAACCCTAACAATGAATTACTCAATGGCCTCAATTCACGGAGTTTTATCAAACACTTTATCAAACGTTTGATAAATTACCTCATGGGTAAAATCTAATTTTGAATTCACTAAGGTGTTATATATTTATTGAATGTTTTACTGATAAAACGATTAACAAATATATAACACCTTAGTGAGATTTTACCCATGAGGTAAATTATCAAACGTTTGATAAAGTGTTTGATAAACGTTTGATAATGCTCCGTGAATTGAGGCCAATGACTTAGTTTGTGAGCTTTCCGGTCTTTGGCATCAATAATTTGCATTGAAATGAAACAAATCTGATTGGCTGTACGTGGCTCCACCCCTTTTCTGAATTTGAACCCCAGTCACCCAATGACCAACTGTACCAGGTTTGAGGCTTGTGCCATTAAGGACCTGAGCCCACTAACGCAGTTGTGCACAGTTGTGTCCGCTTTTCAGCAACACATCAATGTTAAAGATTCTGAAAAGCAGATACAACTGCACACAACTACGTTAGTGGGCTCAGACCCTTACAGTGCAAGAATGGCAGCAATGAAATATTCCCCTTAAAAATCAATAGGTGGATTCTGAATGGCTTTTGTAGGCTCCACCCACTTTCATGAATAATCCCAGTCACCCAGTGACACCCTGTGCAATGTTTGAGAACCCTACCATTATCAGTTTAAGAATGGCTGCAGTTTACATTTTCCCAGTGAAATTTGTATTTGTCTCCACTAACTTTTTTGGTTATGGGGATAAAAGTATCCTATATGTTATTCCAGGTAATGTACTGTGTGTGTGCCACATTTCATTCAAATCCATTCAGCCATTGTTGCCTGATTAAGTAACAAACATCCAAACTTTCACATTTATAATATTAGTAAGATAAGATATACAGTATATATCTATATACAGTGGGATGCGAATGTTTGGGCCATGTTGTTAATCGTCATGATTTTCCTGTATAAATCGTTGGTTGTTATGATAAAAAATGTCAGTTAAATATATCATATAGGAGACACACACAGTGATATTTGAGAAGTGAAATGAAGTTTTTTGGATTTACAGAAAGTGAGCAATAATTGTTTAAACAAAAATAAGCAGTTGCATAAATTGGGCACCACAAAAAAGAAATGAAATCAATATTTAGTAGATCCTCCTTTTGCAGAAATTACAGCCTCTAAACGCTTCCTGTAGGTTCCAATGAGAGTCTGGATTCTGGTTGAAGGTATTTTGGACCATTCCTCTTTACAAAACATCTCTAGTTAATTCAGGTTTGATGGCTTCCGAGCATGGACAGCTCTCTTTAACTCACACCACAGATTTTCAATTATATTCAGGTCTAGGGACAGAGGCGGCCATTCCAGAATGTTGTACTTGTTCCTCTGCATGAATGTCTTAGTGGATTTTGAGCAGTGTTTAGGGTTGTTGTCTTGTTGAAAGATCCAGCCCCGGCGCAGCTTCAGCTTTGTCACTTATTCCTGGACATTGGTCTCCAGAATATGTTGATACTGAGTGGAATCCATGCGTCCCTCAACGTTGACAAGATTCCCAGTCCCTGCACTGGCCGCACAGCCCCACAGCATGATGGAACCACCACCATATTGTACTGTAGGTAGCAGGTGTTTTTCTTGAAATGCTGTGTTGTTTTTCCTCAATGCATAACGCCCCTTGTTATGCCCAAATAACACAATTTTAGTTTCAGCAGTCCACAGCACCTTATTCCAAAATGAAGCTGGCTTGCCCAAATGTGCTTTTGCATACCTCAAATGGCTCTGTTTGTGCTGTTGGTGGAGAAAAGGCTTCCTCTGCACACAGCAGAGTGTAATGTGTAAAGTGTGTAACTCCATCTGCAGCAAGATGATGTTGTAGGTCTTTGGTGCTGGTCTGTGGGTTTAATCTGACTGTTCTCACCATTTGTTGCTTCTGTTTATCCGAGATTGTTCTTGGTCTGCCACTTCGAGCCCTAACTTGAACTGAGCCTGTGGTCTTCCATTTCCTCAATAATGTTCCTAACTGTGGAAACAGACAGCTGAAATCTCTGAGACAGCTTTCTGTATCCTTCCCCTAAACCATGATGGTGAACAATCTTTGTCTTCAGGTCATTTGAGAGCTGTTTTGAGACCCCCATGTTGCTACTCTTCAGAGAAATTTAAAAGAGGAGGGAAACTTACAATTGACCCCCTTAAATACTTTTTTTTTATAATTGGATTTACCTATGTATGTAGGTCAGGGGCCACTGAGCTTACCAAGCCAATTTGAGTTCCAATAATTAGTTCTAAAGGTTTTGAACTCAATAAAATGACAGCAGTGCCCAAATTTATGCAACTGCCTAATTTTATTTAAAGGGACTCCGAGCTCTAAAAATAATCGAAATTGGTACTTACCTGGGGCTTTCTGCAGCCCACCGTAAGTCGGGAGATCCCACGGCGGTGTCCTGGCTCCTCTCCCAGTCTCTCTGCACAAATGGCTCCTGGCGACACCGGGCCCGAGTGTCGGGCCCTCTCTTCCTGGATTAAACCACGCATGCGCAGTACAGTCACGCCGGCTGCCGTGATGATGTGAGGTGGCTGGCGTGATGACGACTACCGTCATCTTCCTGGAAGAGAAGGTCGACACTCGGGCCCGGTGTCGCCGGGAGCCATTTGTGCGGAGAGACTGGGAGAGAAGCCAGGATGCCACCGTGGGATCTCCCGACCTATGGTATATATATATATATATATATATATATATATATATATATATATATATATATATATAATGTATGTATAATATTGTCACAGTTTTCCATGGTACTTTTCTGTACTACTGTATGCATCAGCTAACTGTACACATAAATGCACAAAAAGGGAAATACAGATAATGCACAGCGGCATAGTAAATGTATAGTACATATAAACAGAAACTCTCTCTCTCTCTCTCTCTCTCTATATATATATATATATATATATATATATATATATATACATATATATATATATATATAGAGAGAGAGAGAGAGAGAGAGAGAGAGAGAGAGAGAGAGTTTCTGTTTATATGTACTATACATTTACTATGCCGCTGTGCATTATCTGTATTTCCCTTTTTGTGCATTTATGTGTACAGTTAGCTGATGCATACAGTAGTACAGAAAAGTACCATGGAAAACTGTGACAATATTATACATACATTATAATGAAAATCATGCTAACAAAAGTATTAAATATTTTACATAATGCTAGCACAGAGCCTTTTAATGTATGCTTTGAATGAAAGACATAAAAACATTGAACATTAGATCAAAATGCAAAGATACAAACCCCAAATTAATTCTTTCCACATGTTTTGGTATCTTTGTTGGTACTGTTGCGAGTGATCGGAAAGTGCAATGGACTTCAGTGTTAACATAACAGGCACATGGGTGAGGACAGGATAAGGTACTGTGTGGAAGTCTTGAGTATATGAGAAGCACTGGCAAAAACCATAAATGTATTTGGCTATGCATTCTACTTAATGTCTTCATTTCATTCCTACAAGAAAGAAAAACAATATTTATTAGGAGACTAATATGTGTATTTTCAAACCAAATACATAACAATGAAAATATTACAACATACTGTATTATGAACTTAAGTAAGAATATTCTAGACAGATAACACTGTGATTCATTGCATTTCATCTATAAATTCCCTACACATTTACACATCCCTTTTTAAAGTGAACCCCAAGGTGAAAAGTATATGGAGGCTACCATATTTGTTTCCTTTTAAAGAGACACTGAAGCGAAAAAAAACTATGATATTATGATTTGTATGTGTAGTACAGCTAAGAAATAAAACATTAAGATCAGATACATCAGTCTAATTGTTTCCAGTACAGGAAGAGTTAAGAAACTCCAGTACTTATTTCTATGCAAACAAGCCATTAACTCTCTGACTAAGTCTTAGGCTATCATTCATGAACAGGCTGTCGGTAAACAGAATCAGTGCGGGAAAACACCGCTGGCGGATTTTTAGACTTCTGGGTGGGCATTCATGAAGATGTATCCATGTGCGGAAGCAGTGCGGAGATTCCCCGAACTAAGCTGGCGGTAGGCAGGTGGTAGGCTTGCGGAGACACGGAAGCTGCCGAGTTGATACATTTCTCCGTGTTCCGCTCTGCTGCAGCTGCCTGGGAGGTCTGTGTGTCTCCATTCACTTACAATGGTATCGTCACCTCAGAGTGAGCGGTACTTCCCGACCTCACACCGCTTGCGGTGATCTTCATGAATGAACATTTTGCTACATTTGTACCGATAATCACCGCACAAGGCGGTGATTTATCACTCTGGTCGGTAGTGTCATTTTTCCATGCGGAAAGAGGCTTTATGAATGCTGACTTTGCCGAGTGGTCGGTAAAGTCAGCTGTTTTAAGCATTTCCACATGCGGAAATGCTTTATGAATGATAGCCTTAGTCGTGGAGAGGGCTGCTATCTGACTTTTATTATCTCAACTGTAAGTGAACTGTTTACTTTTTCTCTGCTAGCGGAGAGGTCATTACTTCACAGACTGCTCTTAAAGACTCATTTTGAATGCTGAGTGTTGTGTAATCTGCACATATTATAGAATGATGCAATGTTAGAAAAAACACTATATACCTGAAAATAAAAGTATGAGAATATTTTCTTTGCTGCTAATCTTCTAGTAATTATTCATAGTACACAACCAATTCACTATATCATATTTTTTTTTCCGCTTCAGTGTCTCTTTAAACAATACCAGTTGCCTGGCAGCCCTGCTGATCTACTTGGCTGCAGAAGTGTCTAAATTACACCAGAAAAAAGCATGCAGCTAATCTTGTCAGTTCTGACAATATTTTCAGAAACACCGGATTACCTGATCTGCATATGCTTGCTAAGGGTCTATGGTTGAAAAAAAATATTTTTGATTAAAAGTAAATATATATGGAAGCCTCCATAAAACTCTCACCTTGGGTTCACTTTAACTGCTCCCATAAGTGTAAGAATGCAGAACTTCATTCTGCAAGATTTTTAGAAGCTGTTCAAAAATCTGTTCACATCTGGGCAGATTGAACTGTTGCAATTTGCCAGATTTCAGCCAATTAAATTAATTTCCCAGTTGAACTGCTATAGGGTTCCTTTGAACATTTGTAGCTGCTAACAGTTCTTGATTTAATGTTAAAGTAGGCTGATTACCTAGAGAAACGTATACAGAGGCAATAAGACTACACCTGAGCAGCCTACCTAATGCTAAATTCTCGCCCCTAGCCTCTTATACGTGAGGAGGCTGCTCTGTTGCCTTCTTAGTTCCCTGTGTATACCCTAGGTGATGCACATGCACTTCTGTCCCACCCAGCCAGAGTTAGAGAGCAGGGAAGCATGTTGCATTGGAATACTCACTCACCAGATTATAAAACCCTCCCATGATTCCACTGAATTTAAAGTATAATACTGTTTTTATTCTTACTTACTAGGGGGAAAATGCATACAAATGTGTGTGTGTGTGTGTGTGGGGGGGGGGGGGGGGGGGGGGGCATTGTTTCATTTCTTGTTCAAGATCTTGTTTTTTTGTCACAGTGGGCTGGTATACCTTACTTTGTGGTGACAGGTTCTCTCCTTTCAGTGATTGCTATCAGGGGAAAAAACTCCCCTTTTCCTTCAATTCTGCAGCAATTCATAGAGGTTATTGGGTAAAAAGCTGCTCATATCATACCTAAACACTGGAGAGTCCTTCAGCACCCAAGGCTGAGACACCAAGGTGCGGCACTCCATCTCTCCACCCCCCGCCCAGCCGTTATACACTGATTGCTATTAGACTAAGAGGCACCCCAGGGCCCCAACACCTTAATCTCTAGTTATCTGGCTTGCAGTCACTGTCATGTATTCCCTTTGTTATTTCTCTCTGCTTAAAACACAATAGGGGAATGACAGCTGAGTGATTTGTGCTCCCCCTCCTACACTGCGCCCTGAGGCTGGAGCCTCTCTTGCCTCTGCCTTGGCCCGGCCCTGCTGGAAAGCACCTTATTTTAGAACAAACATCACATGACTAATGATGCCATAGGCTTAATTTGAGTCTTTGACAGTCTTGGGAACATGCAGAATCTTGGCACTGGCCTTCAATAAAGGGTACATCATTGCCAACTGCCACTCTTTCAAAGGGTTAATAGGGAGGCACCTTCTTGCCTGCACTCATTCAGCAAGACACCAACTGCATTGCTAACCACTGGGCCTTTCTCATGGGAAAGTTTGGTAAGTGAACAACACCTGATTAGCCGTGAGCTCTAAATGTAGAAAATTGCTTGCTCCTCCCTAACACCATATAAGTGAGCCGAATGGAGTCCCACAAATAGCATCTCTGAATTCCCCACTGAGGCATGTATTGATTGCAACCACTGGAAATCCATGCTTGCTGAGGGGGGGGGGGGGGAGGCATCAATATACTTGCAGTCATTTTCTCAAATCTGCCTTTCTAACTAGGTCTTCTCTCCTCATGCCCTCATTCATTTTCTGCTGCTGGTGCTGCTGTGAAATCACAGAAACACCTGCATTAAGAAATGGACACAAGCAGTAACAGCCTTGTTAGAGAGTGAGAGTGAGCAACATACAATGATTATGTACAGTGTATTATCAATCAAAAGGATGATCCAATAACTTGACCAAGGAGGATCCAATAACTGGACCAGCCCCAGAGTCCAACTAAAAATCTTTGGAGCCAGAGCTTTCTGTCATGCTGCCCCTACCTTGTGGAATGCCTTGCCAAACTTAATTAAGACAGCTCCAACCCTGTACACGTTTACACAAAAACTGAAAAGCCACTTGTTTAGTCGGGCATTTATGATCACATAATGTTTTCCCGCATAGTCCTCACTATGTAATGATCTGAGACAAGCTTATGTGCTTTGGGTCCTATGGGAGAAAAGCGCATTAAAAATTTAAAAATGTTTTGTCATTGTTGTTGATGATTGGGGTTTGTGGTAAATAGTCATCAAGTGCATGATAGGATGAGCAATGGAGAATAAACAGCCTCATGGAACTGTAATACATCAAATGATTGTTTAGACTTCTGCTGAGTTTGCCAAGGCAGTACATAGTCCAGTACTACACAATTAATTTTAATTTGGAAAATGATTGACTGCTTGCCAGGTCAGACTGCTATTGACCTGTGAATGGCAACCCTTTACGTAGACATAACAACTGTGCTCTGAAGCTGACCATGTAATGCACAGCAATAACTATTGTCAGGGAGTGGTAAGTGAAGGGTTTTACTGTGTACGTGAAATCAAAACAACTCCAACATTCCTACAGAAATGTTCCCAGAACCCCTTAAATGTTTTCCAAGCACCATTGCCGACGTGCACTCTGCTTTACTGTAATGAACAGTTAACCTTCAGGCTAATGTAATGCTGGAAGTTGAGTTTACTAATTTGAGTAGGGTAAGCCCTCAACCAGTAACAGGAAGACAAGAATTCTTGGAAATCCTGAATCCCACACCACATACTGTTGTCATGCTTCAAACATACTTAGAACTATATTTTCACTAGTTTTAGGAAATTATATCAGCTGCTGACTGAAATGGGAGGGTAATTATCAGTACCAGTGGCATATGAAAGAAAGAGTTGTATGTTTGCAAGGAGAGGTGAATAAAAGGACAGACAGAAAGAGGAACAGAAAATGAGGAGATGGTGCCATGGGGTAGAAAGCTGGTGAAGACCAAGAGTTGTGGGGAAGGAGATAGAGAATAAGGTAATGGGGAAGAAAGTCAAGGGGGCAAGGGAAAGAGAAAGGAGGTGAAGAAGCAGGTCATTTGGGCGCAACTCATGGAGTCGTGCAACGCCAGCTGCAATGCTATAGTCCACATCCCGCGTAAGGATAATTCAGACCCTGAATTATTTCTCCTTATGAGTTGCTGCGAGCCCAACTGACCGGGCAGTGTACTAATACGTATGTAGAGGTGACAGACATGAAGAGCAGTAGAGGTGTCAGCGAGATGCAGATGGGTTTGCAATCCTTTTCCTTAGTCAGTCCTGGACCACATGTTGGACTCCTGCTGGTGATCCTCTTGGAGGTTAATTCAGTAACTATTGATAAAAGATTTAATTCTGAGATGTTAAATCTCTCTTCCCTCCTCAGCAGCAGCCATCTTTCCCCTAGCTGTACCTTACACTCCTGACTACATTATGCGTACAGAGGGTGGAATGGACAGGTTAGATCACAGGGCATCCTCCTGTCACCTACCTCCCCCTCAGTATCCAGGAATGCACTTCCACAGGTTCTGTGACACCAATCACACACCTGGCTAATTCTGCACATTATTTTTTACAGAAGTTATCTTACTGTAAGAAAGGGACGTCAACAAAGCCTAGAGAATATGTAAATGTGTATTTTTAGGAAATATGAAACGTCCTTCAGATCAGTAGGTAAAGGAGAGGTAAGAACTTCACTGTATATGACACTTATTTCATGCTCCAAATGAATTTGCCCACATATCCAAAGCATACTGCTGAATTTCTAGGAATTACCCTTTAAATGGGTAACTATGAGAGAAAAACTGTAAAAATGTAAGTGCATACTGTATGTACACATACTTACATGTGTCCCAGAGTAAACTCACTGTAAATGATTTCTTCCTATGTAGCTGTTATTTACAGTAGGAAATTTAATTGACAGCTCTGAATCTCCCTCCAGTTTTGGACTAGACCATCTCTTCGGCTTTGTTCACATCTAAAATTGAAATCGTTGACGGCTGCATTTTGCATGTTTTTGCGCAATTTTTTCCCCTCCTGGCGCTCCACTGCGCGCTACGATTTTGTAAAATTGCTTTGTAAGCACTTTTGCAGAGCAATTCCGTTTCTTCACCTTCTGACGTCAGTCAGAAAGTAAACTCTTTCACCCGGAAATGAATAAATACAATGTACTTATTCATAACAGCGCGAACGCAATCGCCGGATAAAGCAATTTGTGAGCGTTTTGCGCATTTCCTATACCTTACATTGTAGCAAAAACGCCCCGAAAAAGGTACATGCAGCGTTTTGCTGAATGGAAAGCGTACACAACACACTGATTTGAACTATCCCATAAGGAATCATTGCACAAGCGATTTCAGTGCGAAAATCGCCAGTGCTGAAAAAAAGCGCAAAACCCCTAAGTGTGAACAAGCCCTTCATGGGCATTTTTCAAGTTTTCCTTTATTTTCAATAGCCTTCTTTGAAAGGCAGTGGTTGTTCCAACTGGCAGAATAGTGTGCACTGTGCAGTGAGTAGGAAGACCAGCCAGCAAGTTTGTATGAGTTCGTGCCAGGGAGTGCTTTTGAAAAGCATGAAATAAACCTTGATAATACGTAAGCCTTCCAGAATCTGTCAGTAAGAGATTCTGAGCTGTCGGATCAGCAATACCTACTGTAAGTGACAGCTGCCTAAGACATAAATAATTTACAGTGCAATATACATTGGGTCAAACATATACCTTTAGTTGAACTCGTTTAAATGCAATTTAAATTTTACATGTTTTGCCCCTAGTGCCCCTTTAAGTAGAGATTAAAAAAATACAAATGTACTTTAACCTATTCCGGATGCAAACAAATGAAATTTACACCCTGTTTGCAGCCTTCTCTCTCTGCCTGGATGAAGATTTCAATAGTCTGGCTCTACACACTCATAATACAAATATATATGATAAAATGTATTGCTTTGAAAGTAAGGTTTTCATGCTCAGAGAGATAACATGTTCTGTGAAGTATGCTGCTGTGTTAAAAACTGACAGTTCATCTTGCTTTAATAAATTAATGATGCTATAATAACAGTATGACTGACCATGGTTGTTAGAAAAAAAAGTATGAAAATGGTTAGCAACATCTGCACATTTTTAAAGAATTTCAAAGCATGACTTTACATATAGGTTATTGTCATTTGTGTTTTGAATTCTATTGTATCAAGCGGCATATTTTATTTGAATATTTATGAATCAAAATGACCTTAGTGTCATCTCCAATAAAGCTGTATCTGAAATCTGATACATTCAGAGTAATCCGGGTCAGAGTGCTTCTTCTGTGTTTCTTTCTCCCAGGGGGAAGTTAAATGTACACAGCCAGTAAAAATATTGCTTTGCATGATGTCATAATAATGCATAATATGTGGTCAGCACTGATATATACATTGGTATAGTGATCTCCAATTCAGGAGGGCTCATTTTTCATCTGTGCTCAACTAGAGAGGGTTTTGAAGATGAATTAAACTCAGATTTTCTACTCAATGGTTAGGAGGGATTGACAGAGTTTTAGCCAAGTCAATTCAGGGCCAGAAATCGGCATTCTGGGATTGATTTAAGAAAGATGAAATTAGGCTTTGATTTCCAGTAGGCTTTTTTTGTTGAATGAAATTTTAAGAATTTTAAGTGACAGTACACAGTTAAAAAATCAAACTGCAAATGGTTCCCACTCCCAAGAATTGTTATCCCCATTTCTCCAAGCTGACTAGTAATCCCTCATGTAATTTAGGGAGAACCTGACTGTAAAGGTCATCTGCATTTGCAATCTTTTGTTAACTCACATGGAGTAGAGGAGCTCTCCCAATGGGTACAATAACTCCACCTACTGTTGTATAGCACCTGCTTCAACAAGGCTTCCTTTGAATTGTTGCATAAAGTGGGGGCATGTCAAAGAGATACCCTTTTTATTGTATTTCAACTAGGGAAACTCTGGTTGAAATAGATCTTATGCCCATTCACCACTTACATGGCAGGTGCTATGCATTAATGGGTGGAGCCACAGCACCCATTGAGAGTGAGCACTCCTCCTGTATATTTGAGCCAACACCAAGGCCCGGTTCACACTTGCATCTGGTGGCAAAAGGATCCGTGAAAGCAGATCTGATTACCAGTCCACCAGACCTGTTTTCATGACGTTTTCCTTCCACTGCTTACGTTCCATTTCCCCGCATACCCCACGCCCCTCAACCCCACCCCCAAAGTGCATTTTGCCCCTTAGAATGGACTGTTTGTTTACTAGTGTGAAGAAACGGTCCGTTTTTTCAGGGCCCTCAATGCAGAGCTTCAGCATCCGTCTCCATTCTGATGGGCTCAGTTTTCCGGGAAAAATTGGTTCAACAGCAAGCTTATGGTCCGTTCAGCAGATTGTGTTGAACGGATCCATTCTAACGGACAATGTTAACAGATCCATAGGTTAACATTGGATCCGTTCCCATCCATATGATCTGTTCCCTTCCGATCTGGGAATGGACCGTTTTTAAACTCAAGTGTGAACCAGGCCTTAGCATTAGTTGCTGATGAACTCTACAACTGGGTTTTCAATACATCTTGAGACACATAGGAGGCAGCCCTCTCCACAACTGTCTTGAATATCAGAGAAGACAAATGGGTGGCTGAAAATACCACTGATGATCCGGTACAGTCCCCAAGTCAGTCTATATGGGTGGTAAATTAATAAAGCAGTACCAGGAAGGGTTGGTATATGTTCTTTACTATATGGACTGCTTCAACTAGCTGCATGTGTGTTGGGTGATTAACACTGTCCCCCCTTTGTTCCTTGGCATAGACTCTATCTTTTGCCTAGGAAGGACTAAACAGCTGTAAAATCTTGATCTGCATACTGCTCTAGTGACAAAAATCATTGTATTCAACTGTCAGAGGTCCTGTGGATCAAGCAAACTACTGTCTGAGCAAAATTTTATTGGGACACCAAAAGCATTACAAGATTCTGAAAGTGATATTAGAGATGCACAAGCATTTCAGATCATTTTCATTTTGTAGATGCTCTCTCTATAACCATGCATTTTGGAAGTGACATTTACCATTTCCAGTACAAAGTGTATAGACAAGTTATGTACACACTGCTGGAAGCCAGGTAGAGCATGGATTCATCATCTCACTGGAATGGAATGCAATGTTGGCAGACTGTAATTGCTGTCATATTAGTGCTGATGCCTTTTCTACTTAAGTATAGAATATAAATCAAACTATTTATTTTGAAAGCAAGAAATGACTATCCTGTACCCATTACATGTTTGGAATGCCAATCCCTTAAACCTGAAGGCTAAATTGCAGCAGCTGTAGCCAAGAAAAAGTATGAAAATGTAATTATCAATGCAAAAATAATGCCATGGTGGGGATATGTGAGATCTTTTGGCAGAACATAATATAATATCCGGTACAGACAGCACACCATTTAATGTAGCTTTGATAGGAACTACTTAATGTACCAAAGATAAGTATAAGTGCCCTGCAAAGAAATATTTCTTTAATATATTTTCCAATTTGTAGCTTAATATATGTACCTAATCATCTCTAACTGAATGTCATGTTGATAGCTGGATTATGATATTCACTGTACAATGGCAATGCATTATCATCATTCTGGATACACATGAAAAAAAACTATGGTCCTTATTGAATTCACATTTTCTCCAAGTTTTCTCCTATGTGGTAATTCACACCTTATCAATAACATGCCTTTTAAGCCACTAGCAAGCAAGAAAATAATTAGATTAATTTTAACAGTACTTTTCCCACCTACTTTTTGGTACTTTTCAATTGCAAAGTGCTGAAAAGTTATTTAAAGATGAAAAATAATCTCCTTGGAGAAAATTCAGGAGAAAAAAAAGTGAATTGAATAAAGGCCTATGGTCCATATGCAATTAACCTTTTCTCCTGAGTTTTCTCCTAGGAGATAATTTTTAATCTTCTAGATAATAGGATAACAGAGGCGCCAACAGGATTAAAAACAACAAAAAGAACTTAAAAACCCATCTTGGTAATAGAGGAGGTAGTGGTGGACTTACCTCCTCCAAGCAGAACATACGACTGTGGATTTTCAGTCAAAACAATTTTATTGGATACTCCAAATAAAGTGCAATGCGTTTTGTGGGATAAGTCCACCACTACCTCCTCTATTACCAAGATGGATTTTTAAGTTCTTTTAGTGTTCTTTATCCTGTTGGCGACTCTGCTATCCTATTATCTACATCAAGTCCACCCTTGGTGGAGGGTTGTACCCTTCCTCCTTCTACTACAGAGAGCGACTTTTAATCCTGAGTGGGGTCAGGAAAATCTCCCCACCTGCTTTGACAGTGGTTGCCTAATTGGTAACCCTGGTTTGTGAGTATTAACTTAATATTATTACTCTTTCAATTATACATTACCAGCACATAGTACACTTTATTGGGCTCTTGGTGTTCTCTCTTTTTCTCATTTTTAATCTTTTATTTAATATAACTTTTCAGCACTTTGCAATTGAAAAGTAACACAAAGATGGTGTAAAAAGTACTATCAAATTTATTTTAAGTATTTTCTCGCTTAATGGTCGTTTAAAAAGCATTTTACAGTCTAGTTTGAAAATATCACCTGGGAGAAAACGCAGGAGAAAAAGTGAATTGCATATTGTCATATGTGTTCATAGAAACATAAATCAGTTAGCACATTCTGTTATTCAAAAGCAGATAAAATGCAGGCAGAGTACATTTAAACTTTAAATGTTTGCAACAGAAAAATTATGAGGCATGCTCTTCTACTGGTCTTTCACCCAGACATAGGTCCCTCACTTTTCAATGGTGGTGGTGGTGGTGGTAGCAAGCAAGATCTGGGTCAGAATATAGTACCACGATGGTACATAAAAGGTGTTGAAGGGCCATGGATAGACTATCTGACACTAGGGGAATGTAGTTGTGGTGGGGAATCACTGTAAGCCCCACAGAACATCACTATTTGTAACGTGAGTTTTGGAGGAGGACTTTAGTTGGTGGTGTAGAGAAAAAGAAGAAGGCTGTTTAATTTGACGATCTATTGACCTTTGATCTGTGGCAGTAAAAAGTTGCATTTTTATATTGCAAAAAGTAAACATTTTTTGCAGACTTTGAAGAACTTTTTTTATAATCATACTCCAATTAAATTCATTAACAAAAAACTTAAGTTGAACTAGGTCTTTAAATTGTTGCCTTGCTGAAGTTAACCAGAGCTTTTGGGTTTACATATCCAGTGCTGGGGAATATAACTAAATAGGATGTGTTCCTTTAAGTATTCCACTTCAAGCAATATCTAAATGAATGTCAGTAACCACAGAAAATTGAAGGTTGAAAGTCTGCAAGTAAAGCACTTTTTGAGCAACAATATTGTACAGATGGCTCAGTCAGAGTCATGTCTAAAGCTGTGTGCTACACCTAATTAAGTCTCGGAAACCTCTGTTTCTAGAATTTGGCCAATTTAAAATTGTCCCAGTGACAATTTTCCTCTTTATTCACAGATGCCAAGGAAAGTGCTGAATATACTGCCAAACTGCCTTTACCACTTGAAATATATTTTTGACATTCACTCAATTTTACTCACGTGGGAACAGTAAGAGAAATATTTTCCCAGAAATGTATATTATTTAAAAGTAGCTAATTGATAGTCACCTTGTCCCTACTCAAAAAGAGCACGATAATTTATGTGACTTTCTATTTTAAAGCTTGCTTAAATTGGGAGAATATGAAAGCTGCCATTGCTGGCTTTATTGTAGAAATTACTAGTTGTCTGACGGAGCACGGTGCCAGAGAACATGCACGCTATTAAGAGGTTCTAATTCCTTTTTGTCTCACCTAGTTGAGTGCAATGAATGACTGCAGCCAGAAAACCAGCATGCCAGATTCATTTTCTTAGAATGAGATAAGCAATGGAAGCTTTAATAAGTCTTAATATATGTTATTATTATTATCATCATCATCATCACTGTCTTACTGAGTTCCAAGGAGTCATGGAGAACCAGAACCTATAGGATTTTCCAAAAAGGGCCTAAAGGAAAAATGAATATTCCAAATTCAAAAGGATATTCTAGATATAATTTTAGTCTCTTAAAACAGGAAATATGCACGTACATGTAAGCATAAGCAAGACGTTATTCTCACAATGCATTAAAGCGGAATATAACCCTGCATTTCAACTTTGCTCTAAAACATTATTTACAGCATATTATATGCAAAAAGCATTTTTTTTTACTAGACCAGCATTGGAAGGGTTAAACACAGAGGTTTAAAGTTCCGTGGAGAGATATGCAGAAGTTCAGATTGTTACATTCTATTTAGTCAAATGTATCTATTGAGAAATGTTACACACTCTTTGGCTGTCCTCCAGCTCCTTCTCAGTCAGAGAGAGTGAGTCACATTCAACACTTAGATACATTTATGTAAACAAAATGTATCTATTTCAGCTTCGGATGCTTCTGCTGAAATCTCCAGGAACTTTAAAGCTCTGTGTAACCCTTCCAATGCTGGTCTAGTAATAAAAAAAATGCTGGTTGCATATAATATACTGTAAATAATGTTTTAGAGCAAAGTTGAAATGCAGGGTTATATTCCGCTTTAACCCCCCTGGCGGTATGAAAAATTCCACCAGGGGGCAGCGCAGCAGATTTTTTTTTGGGGAAATCATGTAGCGAGCCCCGGGCTCGCTACATGATAGCCGCTGCTCAGCGGCATCCCCCCGCCCGCTTCGATCAGGAAATCCCGTTCAAAGAACGGGATTTCCTGGAGGGCTTCCCCCGTTGCCATGGCGACGGGGCGGGATGACGGGACGTCATTGGGAGTCCCGATCCACCCCTCGGCGCTGCCTGGCACTGATTGGCCAGGCAGCGCACGGGGTCTGGGGGGGGGGGGGGCGCGCCGCAACAGATAACGGCGATCGGGCGGGGGCCGGCGGCGATCAGAGTGCTGGCGCAGCTAGCAAAGTGCTAGCTGCGTCCAGCAAAAAAAAAAATTATGAAAATCGGCCCAGCAGGGCCTGAGCGGCACCCTCCGGCGGCTTACCCCGTGTCCAGCACGGGGTTACCGCTAAGGAGGTTAATTGAGCACATCGTGTAAGAGAAGGCGTATCTTTTTGCTTGCATGAAGCAGAATGTTTGCAAAAGCCTGCTGTATAAGGAAGCCAAAATTAATTTTAGCATAGCCGTTGTAGTAGTAAGTATAAAGCAAAGTAATCTTATGAGCAGCTGCAGACTAAGGTAAGCTTTTGTTGTATAACAGTCATGGCCAGGAAGGATACCTTTAAAGTGTACCTGAGATGACATATTAGGGCCCATTTATACTTACGTAAGACATCCTCAAGACCCAAGGGGGCTCCCTCGTCATCAGGGGCGTAACTAAGACCCACCGGGCCCCTCTGCATAATTTTTAACCGCCCCACCCCCCGGGGCCCGCTCAGGGCCGTTTTGGGGGGCTGGAGGGGTCGCAACATGAGGGGAAAGCTATGGCCACAGTCGGCGGGGAGGGGGGACGGTCCCCCCCCTCACCTCAGGCTCTCCCCTCCAGCTTCAACCACATGTGTTCAGAGGTGGGCAGCGGCAGCTACATACCTTCCGTGCGCTCCAGCGTGGACGCTTCTCTCTCTAGCCTCTGACGCGACTTCCTTCTGCAGGTGCATATGCTGCAGCCTCTATTGTTACGCCCATGCTCGTCATCCTCCCTGGCCACTCCATTCTCCCAGGATTGCCTGGCAATGTCGGGGCTCCCGCAGTATTACTGCGCAGGTGAAGAATGAGGCCAGATGTGGAAGCGCAAGGGCAAGTAGTGGGAGAGGATGACGAGGGAACAAGGGGAGAATGGGGCGTTACTCGCTATTATTATTATTTAGTATTTATATAGCGCCAACATCTCTCAGAGGGGCTCACAATCTAAACCCTACCATAATCACATGTCTATGTATGTTTCGTGCAGTTGTGTATGTATCACAGTCTAGGGACAATTTAGGGAAAGCTATTTCAATTATTTGTATGTTTTTGGGACGTGGGAGGAAACCGGAGTGCCTGGAGTAAACCCACGCAGACACGGGGAGAATATACAAACTCCTTGCAGATGTTGACCTGGCTGGAATTCAAACCGGGGACCCATCGCTATAAGGTGAGATCGCTAACCACTACACCACCGTGCTGCCCTAAAGCAGTGCACAAAAGAGACTAATTACAAAACCTCCGGGTGAGGGTCCTCTTCACTCCTGCAGCTGCTAGCTGCTCTGCTGCATCCTCGTATGGCTCCTAATGTGTTAACTGACATGATGCGTGTCACGTAATGCATCGGGAGCTGTACAGAGTGGATGCATCAAAGCACATCAAAGCAGCTGGGAGCTTCAGTATGTGAAAAGGACCGGTGCTCGGAGGTACTGTATGTAGTTTCCGCTGAGCACTGCTCTGCATTTGATCTGTGAGAGAGGTTAGTGATACTTTTAGGCCCCAGTTGTTTGGCTTCTCAAGCAACTGGCAAAAACACATATCTGACATCAGACAACCCCCACCTGTGCAGGATAACGGGGAATTTACTGTATATATTATACAAATGGAGATACAAGTGAATCTTCTTTGTATTATCTTCTAATACCTACCAATGTCCTATCATAGTTTAAAGTAAATTTTTGTGAGATGCCTATTAACTTATATGTGTGTTTTTGGGATGTAGCAGGAAACCAGAGTGCCCAGAGGAGTCCAAAATACCACTGCGGATCGCTCAAACTCACTCTTATCACGCGCACGACAGTCTGCACACACGGCCGATGTAGCGGGCGAACGACTGAACGACGGGACGTTCAAACGACCAGTCGTTCGCAAAAAACAGACGTGTGTATGGGCCTTAAATTGTCATGTGGATAGGTGTTGATAGTCTTGGCCATTAACAGGGCTATATTACACCTGAAACCAGTGTTTACAGTGTTTACCTCATGGCTTTGTCTGATAACAAAGTTAAGGTATTTAGCCTGCACATGTATTCTCTCAGTCTCCATCATAATCTGTAGTCCAAAGCCAAGCAAAATATATGTATATGGGGAGACATGTATTGCTTTAAAAATCTTATTCTTACATCAGAAGTGGCTCTGGAGGGTTAAAAACAAAACTCCTGTCACCGCCATAAAAATCAAGACCGTTGCCATTGCGCCACTAGAAAAAAAAAAACAGCATGTCTCTGGAGATCTCACTCTGACAGCATGAGCTTACTGACCTTGCACTGTCATTTTTTTTCCAGCATGTCAGTTTCTTACAGCAGCATATTCAGAAGGCCGCCACCGCACCCAGTCCATCAGCTGTTTCCAGGTGGCTGCCTCTAAAGGACAGAAACTTTTTCATGTAATTATTGTACATGCCTTTACATTCTATATATGTTAAAGTATCTGGTGGCAGTGGTTGTGGTGAGTGATAGTTACTTAGCTCTAGGCCCAGTTTGGTCATAATGTGACTCTACCTGCAACTCTATTCAGTTATTCAGAAAATATTTTACTCCTGTGATCTACACTACACTCCAAATAACTTGAAATAATAAATACATCAGTAATGGAAGTGTAATAGTCGAGAAGGTTAGAGAAATCTTTAAAATTATTATTATTAATAATAGTATTATTGTTAAAATTATTATTATTTAGCGTCAACATCTTTTGTCAGAGGCGTAGCTATGGGTGGGCAAGAGGAGACACATGTCCCCGGGCGCAGCACTGTAAGGCGGCGCAGAGCATGGCCACCACACCCCCAAGTGAGTGAGAGGCAAGTCGCTGACTACCCGAAGTGCCCCTGCTTCTCTCCCTCCTTCTGCAGTGGAGTGCAGAAGTGTTAACAGCAGCAGAACAAGGGGGGCACACCTGGCTAACTATAGGGGGTACACCTGGCTATCTAAATGAGGGGAAGGGGTGCACATCTGGCTATCTAAACAGCATTTGAACATTTGGCTCCACCCATGACCACTCCCACATTCTGATGTGTGACCATGCCCAATTTGTCCAGAGGGGGGCGCAAAAACTGTGTTTGTCCCTGGGAGCTGAAAATCCTAGCTATGTCTCAAACTTCTTCAACAACAGCTTGTTGAAGAGTGCGTGTGGCTATGCTTTCCTCCGTGCACTAGTGCGGCCACATTGCACAGATGCAAGGCGCTTTGTGCCTGTGCAGTAGCACGCAGCTCAGCTTTTATCGCCCAGCCCAAGAAAATTCATGCTACTGCACAGGTACTAGGCGTCTTGCATGGTACGGCCACGCTCATTAACGGACAGGAATACAGCCACAAACTTCCAGAGGGTCCCTGCGATGGATCGGTGGTCTCGAGTAGGACGTGGGGAATCTCTGCAAAAATACAGTGTCTTCCAATGAGGTAATTATCTAACTTTTGTTTTTTTTTAAAAAAAAAAAAATTGCAGGTGTACCTTAAAATGAATTTAAATCATTTCTGAATTAGTATGCATTTAAGATATTGGTACTCTGCTATGTTTAGTGCGGGCGTGTCACTTATTGCAGAAAGATCAGCATAACAGCTAGACAACTGACATCACAAGACTCTTCTAATTCCTTTCACTTTCTTTTAAAAAATTAAATAGAGTTAATTTTAAACAGTACATTTTGCACAAGTAATCTTTCCAGACCCGACAAGACAGCATTATTCAGTTCTGCTGCAGTTGCCAGATTTTCTTTTCTTTTCTTTTTTTTGCTATAGGAAACTGGACTTAATCAGACGCTACTAGTTTTTTTCAAATATACACATACAGTAGTTAGAGAACAATGAATGAGTCTGTCACATATCAGTAGGACTACATCAGAATTTCTTAAGCATGCCCTCAGGCCTTACCCTCAATGCACACAATAGATAGATACACTTGATACAATAATTACATGAACAAGTGAACTCCCTTGTTATATAAGTTATGACATGCTCATATAATGAGGATATGATAGTATCAGAAATCCTATCTCATTAACTAAAGTTGATGAATACCATACTATGATGACTTTTCAATGCACAAATGAACTTGTGTAGTAAATAGAGGCGCAAGGAAAAATGGACGCCGGGTGAAGTCGGTATAAGTCTAAATGATAAATACCATTTTGAATAAGGCACCAAATGCAAATGAAAAAATACCTACAATGGTAATGGCAATAGTAAAACATTGGTAAATGTTACCAATATTTTACTACACATCTAAGGCTACTTTCACAACGGGATGTTGCGTTTTGATGCGACGTTAAAGTCGCAACGCAAACTAACAACGCAACGTCCCAAAAATGTCACAACGGAACTCTATGCCCTGTTATCGTCACATACAGTAGGCATACAGGCAATGAAAAGTATGTTTCCAGGTCATTACTGAGCATGTGCAAACAGTCCAACGCAGTTAATAACGTGTATAACGTACAGCATGCAGCACTTTCTAATAATGCTACACGTTACACACAAATGCGACGTGTGCACTGTGAATGTTGCACAGACTTAGTATTGCTGTGCGTTAGTCCACGTTAAAACATTTTCTAACGTGCGACTTTAACGTCGCACTGTGAAAGAGGCCTTAACCTACTCTTACACAGAAACTTCTGACACCTAACCCTCAAACCTCTATTCCTGATGCCAAACCCTAAAACACCCTTCCTCATGCCTAATCCTGACACCTAACCCTAAAATCCCCCTTCCTGGTGTCTAACCCTGACATAACCCTAAAAACCCCTTTACTCATGCCTAACCCTAAAACCATCCAATCCTGACACACAACCCTAAAACCCCCCTTCCTGACGCCTAACCCTAAAACTGCCATTTTTGATGCCTAACCTTAAAATCCTCCCTCCTAACTAGGGATGCTCGTCGGATTCCGTGGAATGGAGATTTCCATGATTCCGGTTGGAAATTGGCAATTCCGTTCCAGTATGCCAAAATGGAAAAGCTATAACGCTACTCGGAAACAGCGGAATTTCTATGTGGAATTCCGACGGAATTTAAACAAAAGCATGTAAAAGCTGCATTAGCCAATCAGAAGGATCAGAAGGGGATAGACCCATCACAGAAGCTTAACACATGATGATTTCTGCATTAAAAACGGAATTTCGGCACCAATTAGAGTTTTAACAAAAACCAACCAATCCTACGTTAGCAACCAGCTCCTAGCTACCTATCATCAGCTATATCACCCATTTTGTATATAAGAGAGGTGTGACAGTCACAAAGCTTGTGGGTTTCAGTCTGGTGTTGGAGAGAGGAGAGACAGACCCATATTAGTTGTTTCAACATAAAACAATAGTCTTTTTAAAGACTGTATATAAAACAAAAGTCTTTTTAAAGACTGCGAGAGAGAATTAGATTGAGTGTGAGCTATTATTAGTAGTAGCTAGCTAGGTGTATTTGTGAGAGAGTGACAGTAGATTGTTAGTTTGAGTGATAGATTGTAGTGTAGTGTACTAGTAGTTGCCGTGTGGAGAGGGTTAGACAGAGCCAGCCAGGCCGCAGGCTTAGTGTTTGACAGAGTGAGAGAGTTAGGTGGTGATTGATTAGTTGAGTGTAGTGCAAGTTTTTTTTTTTGTTTTGTTTTCTAAGTTTTTTTGATTTATTTTGTTTTTGATTTATTTTCTTTCTTTATTTTACTTTGGTTTTGTCGCTCATTCCCCTTCCACGATAAAGTTTTTGGCCCCAAAGCAATGGAGTGTGAGCAGCAGCAATTTCCTGCCACTCCTAAAAGAAAATGGAGTGATGGTGGTGTTGGTGGATCACGTCAAGTACGTGATCAGGTTGATGGTGGCAGCAGCAGCAGGAAGCGTTCCCGCCTAGTCAGAGATGTCTTCCCTCTGTTCAAACGCAGGAAAATTTTCACAGAGCAGCAGGCGAACAGAGTTATTGATTATTTAGATCAGGAATAGGTGCAGCAGCACCAGTAGTGGTCTGGTTCCTCATGACCAGAACCCGACCGCAGCTGCTTCTCTTGATGAGGTTGCTTCCTCCCAGTACTCTCCTCCAGAATTAAAGCACACCTATGTCGATGAGAGAGATGTGCAGAAGGATTGGGATAAGGCATTGGAGGAGACCATGGGACTAAGGTCCCAAGAAGTGGTGGGTTCTGTGGTGACAGAAATGGCCCCTGTGTTTTCTTAATCCAGTTGTAATCCATCACAACTGGGAGCTTGTGTCACCACCAATCTACATCACCACCAGTCAACTACAGAGGTGTTTTGTGGCTAAGGTGGAGGGTCCTGAAGAGTAATTTATGGGTTCCAGTGATTTGGTTGAACTGGATGATGTTTTGGATGATGAGGCAGCTGATCCACCGTGGTTGCCATCTGGTGGGTTAGGCACTAGCAGGCATGAGCAGCATGGAGAAACAGAGCAGACGGTTGGCCAGCAGCCTGCAAGTGCTTTCCCATCTGTCAGTACCCACCAGTCTAATGTTGAGCATCGATGTGCTAGAACAGGTTGCACAACTCACACCACTACTCCATGTGCCTGCACGTCCCTTTCATGGAATTATTTTACTGTTCTGGAAGAGGGTGAATCCAGGGCAGTCTGTTCTCTCTGCCATAAATTGGTGAGCAGAGGCAAATCGGGCACCAGGTTCGGCACTTCAGGGCTGATAAGCCATCTGCGCAACCACATCAGACGGGAGTTCGAATATGTAAAGAATTACAGTAAGATGGGTGGAGGAAAAGCAGCAGCAACAGGCCCCTCCTCTTCTTTTTCTAGTCGTCCTGTCCCTATCCAACCTGCTCAGTCAGATTCTAGTTCAAATCCCTCTGCATGCCAGCAGTTTCAAGGCCAGTGAGGAGCAGAAGTCCTCCCTATTATCTTCATGCTGGACAATGCTCTTGACAGGGGGAGGAAGCCCTACTGAGCAGTGGTCAGTCAAGTGGGGGAGTGAGTGAGCATGCTCAAGTCCTGGATGAGGAGGCAGAGCTTGTGGAAGCGTAAGAGCCCATCTTCCGTGGGTTGGGAAGAAGATTCTGATGATGTGTAGCTGGAGCATGACGACAGTTCTGACAGCCAGGAAGAGGTGATTAATGGCAGACATCTCTTCCCTATGGCTGCGCATATGATCCAGTGCCTCCGTAAGGACCCCCGGATTAAAACTCTAAAATCAAGGCTCGACATGTGGGTGGCCACCATCTTAGATCCCCGGTGCAAAGGGAAAATGTGGCAGTTCATACCCCCCTCCCAAGCAGATGCCAGGATGAGCCAAATTCGGGACGCCCTTCTTCGTTGGGTAGAAGATGCATTTCCTGTGAACCTGCTGAGTATGTTGAAGGAATTTTATCAGCCAATGCCAGATACTCCTTCTAGCAGCAGCACCACCATAGGGCAAAGTAGTCACCGCCATCGGATGGCCCGTATGGTGAATGATTACTTGGGGTCGGCCAGTGCTCCAGACAATATGGAGAGTAATGATGACCCCATGAAGTATTGGACAAAACAACTGGATACCTGGCCTGAACTCGCTCAATATGCACTGGAGGTTCTTGCATGCCGCGCCGCCAGTGTTCTTTCTGAGCGAGTATTAAGTGCTGCAGGTGGGGTGGTCACCGACCAACGGACCCGTCTGTCCACAGACAATGTGGACATACTAACGTTCATAAAAATGAACGAGTAATGGGTCAGTGATAATTACAAGGCCCCTCTCACTGATTGACAATGAAGATTGGACAGACTAAATTAAAATTTTGCTGTAATGACTGCCGTGGAACCACTTCTAGGTCCCATGGCCTACGACAACTCCTGCTGCTCCCAAAACAAAATTATAATGACTGCTGTGAGACCACCTCTAGGTCCCATGGCCTACGACAACTCCTGCTGCTCCAAACAAAAATTGTGATGACTGCCGTGGAACCACCTTTAGGTCCCATGGCCTACGACAACTCCTGCTGCTCCAAAAAAAATTATAATGACTGCTGTGAAACCACCTCTAGGTTCCATGGCCTACGACAAATCCTGCTGCTCCAAAAAAAAGATTGTGATGACCGCCGTGAAACCACCTCTAGGTCCCATGGCCTACGACAACTCCTGCTGCTCCAAAAAAAATTTGTGATGACCGCCGTTAAACCACCTCTAGGTCCCATGGCCTACCACAACTCCTGCTGCTCCCAAAAAAAAAATTGTGATGACCGCTGTGAAACCACCTCTAGGCCCCATGGCCTACGACAACTACTGCTGCTATTAAAAAAAATTGTAATCAGGATTGTGATTCAGCCACCACTAAAGCCAAAGTTATCAGCAGGACTGCCAGGGAACTGGTATTTATTTAAAAGGAAACATTCATTACGTTCCCTTTAACATTGTGGAAATGGTTCCGCTGGAATGCAAAATTCCGCGGAATACCACGGGGATCCGCCAGAATGTAGCGGTTACGGAATTCGTTACCGCGGAATCCGGAATTTCCGCGATATCAGAAATCGCCTGTTCCGATCATCCCTACTCCTTACATTGTAATTTTATAAATGATACATTTCAAAATGATGATTTTCAAACATCAAAAACTCATAAATACAAAAGACAACATTTTCAAAAACCATAATGTTCCAGTTTTCAAAAATGAAACATTTTGTTCAGATGGGCCCGGCACTCGCTATTTATTGGTTGCTCAAATTTCTGCTTTGGCTCCCAATATATGATATTTTCATTAGCATGTATTGGGCACCCAAATCGTCCATTAGCCACAGATGCTCAAATTTCCTGCTTCCAAATTAGCACACAATGCCAACTGGGAACCCAATGGCTGCCACCCTTATTTTGCAGTGCTAAAGTGCCAGATTCAAAACGCAACCAGGACACTATCTGCGGGGAGTTTGAATGTTTTCCCCATGCTTTCATAGGTTTCTGGGAACTTCAGTTTCCATTACTATTCCAAAAACATAATGGTAAGTTGAACGGTTTACCTTCAATTTGGCTTTTATTAGGGATATTAGACACAAGTTTTTTTTAATCCTTAAAATCAAGTTGTAATGCAATCCAAAAGAACAAGGGAAAAGAAGAAAGGAATATTGGGAAGGCAGGTAGATTATATCACTGGATTGTAGTAGAAGATTGTAATAACCAACATGTGTTTTATATCATTAAAATATGTTTATTTTCTGCAATTTATGGTAAATAAGTTAGAGTAGAAATGGCTATTTTGACCTCTTGTGGGGGAATGTATTTGACCACGCCTTTGTTATAGGTGGGACCAGAAAGCAACACAAGTCAGCCTCATAGTATTACCTACAACCCTTCCTGGGTACGGGAGGTGAAGAAGAGCCATTTTTAAAATTAGCACAGGGACAGAGTGTGTTGCAAGATGGGGGAGGTTTTGCTGCAAAGTATCCCTCATGTTCAAAATTATCTTTGTTTTTTATCAGCCAGGAAGCAGTTTTCCCCAGTGCTCTTGAATTTTTTGCCTGGCTATGAAAGTGAATAAAATGAAATCAAACACTGTTGCCATCAGAATAGTTCAAGAAGGGCATGAGATTTATTGGTGGCAATGGAGAAGGCTTTGGGGGCTTCTGCTGTAGTTGATGCTGGCTACGAAAAGTGAGTTTTAGTTAGATTTAATGGCTAGGGTTAAGCATTGCTTAGGAGAGTTAGTGCTAGGGGGCACGATAAGCAATGTTAGGCTAGCAGGTTTGAGTGGTCAAGTTTAACAGCTGGTCAAGTTTAATCGTTAGCATAGGGTCCCTACGTTAACGGTGGATGCATCTACATCCTACAGATACAATGAGCGTATCTACAATTGGACACATGTCTGATATAGGATACAAAAACTAAGAGCAAACTTACCTAAGGTCTATCTGTCAGTTTTGAGCCCAGGTCCCTTTAAATTTTGCTCTTTGTATTTGCCCAGCCTTGTGAGCTCCTCATGTGATGATTATCAGCCTGATTGAGAGACTACCATTTTTCGTTGTGTATTGTTTAGTGTGTGCACAGGCACAGGGGGAATCTGCTGGTGGTCCCCTTCTGATGTCAGACTGCACCCTGCAAGGGGCTCATAGCCCTGTGGTCCACCTCAGGTAAGTTTGCTCTTTGACTTTTTACCAATATCAGACATGTGTCCAAACGTTGGTACGCTCATTGTATGTGTAGGATGTGGACGTATCCATAATTAGCGTAGGGACCCTTTTAGAAGATTGGCCTTGATACTGGCAGAGGGGCCTCACCCACATGTCAGTTATATATATATGTGGTACCAACAATCTTGTTTATTTTGGGATGTTGTATCTAGCTATCTGTGAGTTTTGAGTCCAGGTCCCTTTGAATTTTGCACTATTTTACCTTGTTAGTTAAAGTGGATCCGAGGTGAACTTTTACTCATTGTATAATTGTGTTCCTTTCCTATTGTTTATAGGGCATTCCTCAAGCCAAATACTTTTTTGTTTTTTGTTTTAATACTCTAATTCCCTATAAACTAAATAAACCACGCCCACAGGTTTTCAGAGAGCCTTGGCAGTAGCAAGGGCTCATGGGAGCTCAGTCTGGGCAGGAGGAGGAGGACGTGTTACTAGCCATTGATTTCAGAGGCAGAGGGGAGGAGGGGGGGATTAGGTTTTTTTCACAGTCTGAGTGCTGTTGGTGCAGATAAGCCTGCCTCTGTGTAATGTTTACAAACAACATGGCTGCTGTCATTGTATTACAGGAAGAAATAATCATTTTCTATTAAATCTGTTTGCAGATAGATTTGCTGTGTAAACTATCTAAACTTTAGATAAGATATATAAACAAGTTACTTGTTATACTTCGTTTTTCATCTCGGATCCGCTTTAATTAGACCACCTGCATTCCTAATACTTGATACTATAGATTACTTAGAATAACTTTATTTTGTTCATGATGATGTCCCTTTAACAACTGAATTTAGTTTTACACTATAGGACAGTTTTGTACAGTAACACAAAATGTTTTCCAGATGTATAGTATATAAACAATAAAATAGGAGAATTAAGCTAGTGGAACCTCAGCATAAAACTCACAAGTATTTGCACTTCATTTCTAGTCACATGAAAGAAAATACAATGACACCTTGTTACATAATCTCCTCAGAAGTCCGTTTCCTTCTAAGGTTTTGCACCTCTTCATTTGCCAAATTAGTATTCCAGCTTTGAAGATTCCCATACATTTCCTGCAAGGTCTTCAACCAATCAGCAAAAGAGAAACATCCAGCTTTTTAATAACCAGGATCATACTGTTAACACTGAAGAATGTTCAGGCTTCTCATAAACTGTCTACCAGATGGTGAACAGCAAGCTACTGTTTCCAGCATTACGGTATTGTAGAGCTGGTAGTACACACTGTAAGAACAGCATCTGTTGTGGCGTTTACTGCATACCTGCCAGATGAAATCTGTCTCCTTTGTTCAAGTCCATATTTTTATGAAGTTGCAAGATTATCTCTTATGCATTCTGATAATGGTGAATAGCAAAATGTACTGTATACCATCTATGGTAGTTAGAAGAACATAAAAGGATTCCCCTGTTGCTCAGCAAAAGGATAGGTCATAGCTGAATTATGATTAAACACAACTCTTCAAGTTACCTCTGCAACCTATGTTACTGATATTAGACGTTTTAGGATATAGACTCATATTTTATTGCCATTGTTTACATTAAGAAATGACTCATTACTAGGCCAAACTCCTACTTTGTTTGTCCTGAAGAGCTGATAAGATCAGCAAAATGACGATAAGTGGTGGTGTTTGAATTCGAAACATTGCACCTGAACACCACACTGAACCTGTGGCACATTTCACGTGACACCATACTTCCTCCTTCCAAAACCGAAAGAATAAAGTGTCAGAGACATGTGAAACGCGCTGTGAAGTGAATGACCCATAACTCGGTCAGCAGGTTCAGTGCTGAATGGTGCTAAAGTGTGGAGAAGGAAAAAAAAGCACATGCGACAAGTAGACTACATGGGCGCCGCCATAGGCGCCTATACAAAATAGCGGTCTTTGGGCACCAGAGCCCAAATTTGGGTGCCCGATATATAGCAGGCGCTGATACAGCACCCATTATAAATTGGGCATTGTGGGGCGCTCAAATGCTGCTATTCTGCGGCGTCTATGGCGGCTACCATTTAGTCCACTTTTTTTTTTTACTCCGGGCATAGTGCAGTAGGTGTAGGTACACTCACAGTGTGATCAGGTTCAGGGACAGATTCCAGTATTTGGCAGTTTTACACCTTGTGCTCCCCTGATCATCCATCTTCCTACCACTCTGCAGCTGGTGCTCTTCAATTACTGTCCTCTCGGCAGCCTCAGCCTGGAACTTCAGTTCCCCAAGCCACCTGTACTGCTGTACTGTCGCACTCAGAAGAGATGTGATTACTCGGCTGGTGTCTGCAGGAGAAACATCCCTTCATCTGTTCTGTTACTACAGAGAGCTAGAGGCAGTTCCCTAGAGCCAGGAGTGACGAAAATCCTCCGGGCAGAAATTATATCCCATAACACCTGTGACACCTTTGTGCCCCCAATGCACACAAATATGGGGAATTAATATTGATATTTTATGTTTTATAGTAAAATATCAGTATTTAAGAACAATATTTTACTATCTGCATTACTGGGCACCTTTTTTTCCAGACGCCCTTTTTGCATGTATGCATTAAAGTGTGGTGAGCGGATGAATTCAGAACTATGTTGAACTATTGATGATGCGAGTGTAGAAAGACTGTAAGGGGTGAATAAGAGTGATGTGAGGGAATATTATCGGGAATATTCAGAGGCAAATGTTTCAAACAGAGATAAGCCCAACATTTAGGTTTTTGGTTTTTTTGTATAAGACTAAATAAATTATAACCCAAACTTAACCTCCCAAGCATTTAATTTCCCTGCAATTTTGGTGTAAAAAAATGATACAATATTTTAAGCATTTCTGCAGACCAAGTTGCAGTCTTGCAAGCTGTCCACAAGGATGCATAAAATATTAAAAAAAAAAATCTTTTTTTTTTTTTTTTTTTTTTATACTTTATTATTTGCTGCTATGGGCAGTACTGCTGCCCATAGCTTTTTCACATTTAGATTTTTTCTATATTGGATCCATTTCAGATGTTTGTACTGAATCCAATAAAAAAATGAATTTGCCGTCTGATGTGCTGCATGCGCCCTACTCCAGGGGGTTCACTCAGCATCATCAGAGGGACACACCGGGGGACGTGATCACCGGGGACAGGAAGCAGATGAAGAAAGAAGAAGAGGAGATCACAGCCGGGGATCGCCGCTAAGAAGACAGGAATCCACTTGCAGTGAAGCCGCGAGGTGCCAGCGAGAGATCCCGCACACCAGCGAGTGATGCTGCAGGTGAGTAGTAGCAATTACTGGATGAGCCTGACTCATCCTTAATGATTCCAGCTATCTTTTTTTCAAGATGAGTCAGGTTCATCCATATCGCTAGAAAGGTTAATTATTTGCAGTGTCTGCGCAGGAGGTTAATGCCGTGCTCAGTAGAAGCACTTTTGGCCCCTTAGCCTGACTCAACAACAGTGGCAGAAGAAAGGCTACAGATACTTTTTACATGGCTGTTTGAGAGCGGGTTGTGGGGCACCACACAAAATGGATCTTCTCCACTTCTCCAGACGTTATGCTGCGGCAGGTAAGTAAAACCGTTAATTAACAGTTAAACAGTTAATAATGTATTTTTTTTGGGTGCACAAACCTCATTTTCTGCTGCAGTGGGATTAGTGCCTGTCTGCCTGGTCTCCAGTGTGGATGCTGGCTTGTTCAACTGTGTTCACAGCTTGTATTTACTATTTAGGAAACTCAGGCTGTATTTGACAAGCTGTTTGACATGCTCATTTACATAGATAACTCTAGTTTTTTAATACTTGTAGCACTGGAAAACAGAAATGGATTTCAGACAATTTCTTAGTAGGACTAGTGCTATATATACCTACAATTTTGAGAAAACAAATTAAAGACCATTCTAGGAGCTATACGCGTCTACTCCTCATAAGCCTTCTCAGTGTACTCTACAACCACACCATGAAGAAGCACACATGTGCGAAACTGGTTGGTGGGCAGAGCTTTGAAACCCCCTGCACACCCCTGTCTGTTTGGGCTCTCGATGTGTAAGTGATCTTGCTGGCATCTGATGCTAACAAACACCATATGTATGAGCAGCCAGGTCTACAGACTGCCTCTCCATGGAAGCATTTACTTCCGAGCATACCACTCGTGCCAACCGAAGCTCCAGCAACATCATACACTTTGAAGCAGTGGTGACTGCATACCAGACTCAACGCTGGATGTTATGCTAACAGGCAAATAGCTTCTAATTCCTGATAACTTCTGTTCTGCATGCTGTTGTCATTCATTACCTACAAGCTTCATCATTATGTGCTTTGCATTATGCTGTATGAACTCTCTGTTTGTTAGCCTATCCTCCTGGCCTATGCTTTCAAGTCCACTTCATGGAGGTCTGTGATTGGGACTATGCCATTTGCTGTGCATGTGGCAAAATGTGAGAACTTTGCTCCTGAGTTGTAAGAGTCTGCATAATAAGAACTTTAAAACGCTTTAAAGAGAAACCGTAACCAAGACTTGCACTTCATCCCAATCAGTAGCTGATACCCCCTTTCCCATGAGAAGTATTTCCCTTTTCTCAAACGGATCATCAGGGGGCTCTGTATGGTTGATATCGTGGTGAAACCCCTCCCACAGTGTGATGTGAGCCCAGGTTCTGACATCACACTGTGGGAGCCTTGTTGCATTGTGGGAAATAACAGCTGTTTCCAACTGCCAAAAAAGCAAACAGTATCTCCTTCCACTCACATCACCGGCCAGCACTAAAAATGTCACCATGTGATAGATTTTAGAATGTAAATCAGGGAGATGGAAGATTTTACAATGGGCAAAAACACTGACTAAATAATTTATACATAATTATTGTACAAATTAAACACTTTTTTTCATTATGTTATTTTCACTGGAGTTCAAAGCTGTTAAAATCTGACAGAACGAACAGGTTATGTCACACAATTTTCAGATGTTAGAAGGTTTCATACTGTTTTTAATGTAACTTTTATCAATACTGTATGCGTTGGTTTATGTAAGAATTTGGTGCATTTGGTTATCATTTAACAATAGTATTTGAAACCAATAAAGTTGAGTCTGTTTTACCTTGAGTAGTGTCATTAGATAGAAGTGTGGTTGGACTCAATAAGATAATACGCATTCCAATTGCCCTTTTATATCAGCTCAGTACTTGTGACAATTAAAGATAAACCTGAAAAACTGATAGTTTTTGCAATTGTCTCTTATTTTTTTCACGAGCTGTAAGAGTGATGAATCATATATTATACATAAACAATGAGCTTGTGGAGTTGGGTTTACTGAAATCTTATCAATCTTTACTGTTACTTCCAGTATGTAAACAAATTTAGATCATAGTACAGTGGCATAGCAAAAGCACTTTTACTTTTTAGCACTAGAGTCCCAGATTTAAATAATAACCCAAACAGTATCTGCATGGATTTTTTCTGTTATCCACATGTTTGGGTTTTTGTTTTTTTGTTTTGGGGGGGGGGGGGGCACTCCAGTTTTCTGACACATCCCAAATACACACATTAATCTGTTTACTCCAGGAATCTGATCTAATAGTAGGGATATTCAAGTATGACTGTGGTTTGGATGAGATTAGTAAGATCCACTGAGAACAGTTAGTGACGTGACCATTAGAGATGGCCCGAACCTGCAAACTTTTGCGAACCGCAGGAGACTTCAATGGGGAGGCGAACTTTGAAAACTAGAAAATTGTATGCTGGCCACAAAAGTGATGGAAAACATGTTTCAAGGGGCCTAACACCTGGAGGGGGGCATGGTGGAGTGGGATACACTCCAAAAGTCCCGGGGAAAATCTGGATTGGACGCAAAGCAGCATTATAATGGCAGAAATCACATTGAATGCTAAATTGCAGGCCTAAAGTGTTTTAAAACATCTTGCATATGTATAGATCAATCAGGGAGTGTAATTAGAGTACTGCTTCACACTGACACACCAAACTCACTGTGTAACGCACCGCAAACAGCTGTTTGCGTAGTGACGGCCAGGCTGGACTGGTGCGCACCATGGCCAGAGTGCAGGCCGTGGCAGTTTTCAAGCCCATATGGTCGCCGGGCTGTGGTAGCTCAATGATAGAACAACAGTGACTGTCCAGCTGATCAAATTTGGTCTGACCACAATGAAGCAACGACCTTATTATCTTTGGTGTGCTACCCCCGGAGACACTCATATAGCCTGCGGTCATTGCTTCATTGTGATACGCAAGTCCCTTCACCGCGGCAAGGTAATGATCAGGAAGGGGAATGGGCACATGTACATGCCTTTTGTTTTGTTGGTGCAGCCACAGTGCAGCCAGAAAAGTTAGGCAGGCATGTACACGCACCAGAAAAATTATTATAGCGGCCGCTGCTAGCAACGGCCTAAAAAATTCAGGAATCCGCCTGGAGTCCTGGACCCTGTTGGTGGTAGCAGAGAAGGCAGTCAAGCGGCCTGCGGGCAGAGGTGCTGTGTGGGGAGCGACTTAGTCTTGGGGCAGGCAGACAGTCACACGGCATGCAGGCAGAGATGCTGTGTGTGGGGATTGACTTAGTCTTCGGGCGGGCAATAGCCCCCCGGGATCCATGCCTCATTTATTTTGATAAATGTGAGGTACTGAACACTTTTGTGACTTAGGCAACTTCTCTTCTCAGTGACAATGCCTCCAGCTGCACTGAAGGTCCTTTCTGACAGGACACTTGAGGCAGGGCAAGACAGAAATTGGATGGCAAATTGGGACAGCTCTGGGCACAGGTCAAGCCTGCGCACCCAGTAGTCCAAGAGTTCATCTCTGCTCACAGGTTCTATATCCACACTTGAGGCCAGGTAGTCGGCTACCTGCCGGTCCAGGCATTGGTGGAGGGTGGATCCGGAAGTGCTAAGTCGAGGCGTTGGACTAAAGAATGTCCGCATATCCGACATCACCATGAGATCACTGGAGCGTCCTGTCCTTGCCTGCGTGGACATGGAAGGAGGATTACTGGCAGTGGTACCTTTATTGCGTTGAGCTGTGACATCACCCTTAACCGCATTGTAAAGCATAGTTGACAGCTTGTTCTGCATGTGCTGCATCCTATCTGCCTTCTGGTGAGTTGGTAACATGTCCGTCACTTTGTGCCTATACCGAGGGTCTAGTAGCGTAGCTACCCAGTACCGCTCATTCCCCTTGAGTTTTTTTTATATGGGGGTCCCTCAACAGGCTGGACAGCATGAAAGATGACATCTGCACAAAGTTGGATGCAGACGTACTATCCATCTCCTCTTGCTCTTCCTCAGTGACGTCAGGTAAGTCCTCCTCCTCCCCCCAGCCACGAACAATACCACGGGAACGTCGAGCAGCACAAGCCCCCTGCGACGCCTGCTGCGGTTGTTGTTCTTCAGCCGCTGCCTCCTCCTCCTCCAAAGAAACACCTTCCTCATTATCCGAGTCTGACTCCTCTTCCCCACACGACTCTTCCTCCTCCTCCCCCTTCTGTGCTGCCACAGGTGTTAAGGAAACTTCTGATTCTGATGTAAATTGCTCCCGCAACTGTTCCTCTTCACGCTCCTCCACAGCTTGATCCACCACCCTACGCACGGCACGCTCCAGGAAGTAAGCGTACGGGATCAAGTCGCTGATGGTGCCTTCAGCGCGACTCACCAGGTTGGTCACCTCCTCAAACGGCCGCATGAGTCTGCATGCATTTCGCATCAGTGTCCAGTTGTTGGGCCAGAACATCCCCATCTCCCCAGATTGTGTCCTTCTACTAAAATTGTACAGGTACTGGGTGACAGCTTTCTCCTGTTCTAGCAGGCGAGAGAACATGACCAGGGTCAAATTCCAGTGAGTTGGTCTATCACATATCAAGTGTCTCACTGGCAACTTGTTTCTCCGTGGAATGCCTGCAAAGCATGCCATGGCCATGTAAGACCGCCTGAAATGCCCACACAACTTCCTGGCCTGCTTCAGGACATCCTCTAAGCCTGGGTACTTTGACGCTGGTGTGGGGTCAGCCACTGATCCACCTGTTTGTTAAGAGCAGCAAGGAAAGCTGCTCCAGTGTGACTCTCTGCTTTAAGGCAAGACATGTCTAAGATGGCGTGACACCGTCGTACCTGGCATGCAGCATAGGCCCTGGGGAGATGGGGCTCTGTAGCTGGAGAGGAGATCGCAGCACCAGTAGAGTTGAACTGCCACTCAACCAAGGAGGAGGATGCCAGCGAAGAGGATGTAGCAGGAGGAAAGGAGGTGGCAGGAGGCCTGCCTGCAAGTCGTGGAGGTGTCACAAGTTGGTCCGCTGCACAGCCACGTACTCCCTGCTTGCCATTGGTCACCAGGTTGACCCAATGGGCTGTGTAAGTAATGTACCTGCCCTGACCGTGCTTGGCAGACCAGGCATCCGTGGTCAGATGGACCCTTGACCCAACGCTGTGTGCCAGAGATGACACCACTTGCCTCTCAACTTCACGGTACAGTTTGGGTATCGCCTGTTTTGAGAAATAATTGCGGCCTGGTATCTTTCACTGTGGTGTCCCAATGGCCACAAATTTATGGAAGGCCTCAGAGTCCACCAGCTTGTACAATAACAGCTGGCAAGCTAACAGTTCCGCCACGCCAGCTGTCAGATGCCGAGCAAGGGAGTGACTGGCAGAAATTTGCTTCTTTCACTCAAAGATTTCCTTCACAGACACCTGGCTGCTGTGGGCAGAGGAGGCAGGAACCACTCAAGGGCAGAGGCGGAGTGGAGGAGGGTGGCTGTGAAGGTGCAAGGGAGAAAGCAGCTGAAGATGCTGCACCTGAAGGAGGAACAGGAGAAGGAGGGTGGCTTTTCTTCTGTGTGCTGCTTTTACTCGGGTGTTCTTCCCATTGCAGTTTGTGCCTTTTCTCCATGTGCCTTCGTAAGGCACTTGTCCTTACGTGGCTGTTGGCCTTTCCACGGCTCAATTTTTGGAGGCAGAGACAACAGATGGCATTGCTCCGAACTGAGGCACACACATTAAAACATTTCCAAATCACTGAGCCCCCCTGGGGTGATGGCACTATGGTGGCATCAGCATCTGACGTTGAAGGGCATGTTGGCTGGCTGTACATAGGTGGTGATACATGGCGCCAGACACTGCCACCAGCTGTTTCTGACTATGAGCTCCCCCTGCTTCTTTCAGCAACTTATCTCCTCCTACTCCTCTCTGACTCCCCCTCTGAACTGTCCCCCTGCTTATCTTCTCTATTGGGAACATACCTGGGATCCGTATCATCGTCATCATCATGATCATCCTGCCCAGCTTCGATTGCCTCACACACCTCCAAAACTGCACCAACAGCAGGTACTTCATCATCTTCACACGTTACGTCCATAGTGTCACTGCCTAACTCAGACATATGAGGTGGTGTAACTTGCTTAGCACCTTCATCTGGTTGTAACAATAATGGCTGTGAATCAGTTAATTCCCCACCAATTAACTCCTGCGAAGTGTCAAATGCAACAGATGTGGTGCTTGTAGTAGTGCTGGTGGCTGAGGAAGATGAGGTGTTCTGTGTTAAATAGTCATCCACGTCCTGACAATCTTGGGAGTTGATGGGACGTGCCTTCTTCTGAGCACTGTACTTTGGTCGAGGGACGCATGAAATCACATCAACACGACCTCGCACAGACCTGCCGGGTGGCCTTCCTCTGGGTCTGCCTCTACCTCTGCCTGCTTTGTCCGTTGTGTCCATATCGGGGGGGATGAAGTGAAAGGTATGCACTGACTTGACTAATACAATGTGCAGTCACACAGGTGCAGTTAACAGGTATGCACAGAGTGGTATATCACACTGCGTGTGCTCACGTAGGTAGATGGGTGCACTGAACACAACAGGTAGGTATATCCAGTGATGAGGTTAGCGCACTGAACACAACAGGTAGGTACATGCAGTGATGGGTATTACAATGTGCACCTGTTACACACAGACAGGTAGCGGACACCGGACAGGCACAATGACACTGCGTGCGCTCACGTAGGTAGGTGGGTGCACTGTGAACAACAGGTAGGCAGGTAGGTATATGCAGTGCTGGGTATTACAATGTGCACCTGTCACACACGGACAGGTAGCGGACAGGCACAATGACACTGCGTGCACTCAACTTACGTAGGTAGGTGAGTGCACTGTGAACAACAGGTAGGTAGATATATGCAGTACTGGGTATTACAATGTGCACCTGTCACACACAGACAGGTAGCGGACAGGCACAGTGACACTGCGTGTGCGCAACTCATGTAGGTAGGTGAACAATGGGTAGGTATATGCAGTGATGGGTAATGTGCACCTGTCACACACACAGGTAGTCACTGAATGGGCTGGGCCTAGCAGTGGCACACACACAGTATGAATTAGCAAGGGTGTCTATGCAACACAAGTGTCAGTGGGACACACAGAAAAAAAAATAGATCACAAGAACAAGATTAGCTCTCAAAAGAGCTGTTGAGGGTTGCTATTTTAGCAATAAGAATTAGCAAGGAGCAAGCTTAGAAGCCTACAAGAGCCTAACAAATCTTTCCCTATGAGAGAGTCTACAGCAGCTGTCCCTTCTCTATTTACTGCATGCACACGAGTGAGTATAATGGCCGGTGGTGCCTGACTTTTATAAGGGAGGGAGTGTAGCCTGATTGGCTACAATGTGCCTGCTGACTGTGATGTAGAGGGTCAAAGTTGACCCTAATGATGCATTATGGGGGTGAACCGAACTTCCGGAAAAGTTTGCGGTTCTCCGCGATCGCGAACCACCGGAAGTTTACCATGAACCGTTCGCCGGCGAACCGTTCGGGCCATCTCTAGTGACCATGTGCTTAATAAAGCTGTGCACAAGATGGATAAAGATAAACTCAAATCTGTCTCTCTGCTCTAGCAGATTAGCCACAGTGTTCATTATTTATTACCTTTATGGACAAAAATAATCTTCATTGCAATGTATGGAAGTCTTAAAAAAAATGAAGTTTACAAGTTGGTTTCACTTGGCAGGGAGCACTGAAGGAGTTAAGCCTCAGTGTTCACTGTATGGGCAGAGTTACCTCAGCAACGCTCCTGCAGTCTATTCAAAGCTGCTGATAAGGACAAATTAGACACTTTGATCTGGCTAACCGAGTACAGAAACACAAAGCAGAGGATGTCTTTATCAACTATATGTAGAATAAAGACTTTTCATTGTGTATTGTGCAAGAGTTGGGATCCGCTTTAAATCAATATGAGCTTCCTGCTTTCCTGAGTAGGTGGAGGAGAGAAATTCTAAAATGCATCCCAAGACAAGTGGTTTTTACTATTAAAAAACTCCACTTGAAACTGATAAATTTTTCTTGGATATATCATAACCTGTACAAATGAGAAGTTTCATAGAAAAAAGTTGGTACTGTAATAAAAAGCATAGGGAGCCTACTTGGAAAGTTAGGAAGAAATTCAAAAAAGGGAAACAACTTTGCTACCTAAAGATGAGAAAGATGAGTAAGATGAGTGGCAAAAAGTGGTTGAAAGGCAAAGTAAATCAAGGACAAGTAAGGGGAAAATGTTTGAGTTTACAGTAAGATTACTAGAAACTCGTACTCTGTTATGGACAGTTTCAATGGAATGCTACACTGACAGTCACCCCAAAGAGCTAAATTAAACAGGTACATATTAGAGACATAGCCAGCGATATATGAAAAGATATGTATTTATAGTGATTTGTATACAAACAGGAGAAATAAAACAAGAAGGTAGCTGGTGAGCACAGATTTGCACTCTAGACAACACAGCCAAGGGGACTTTTCAGGACTGTCTCGACTGAGGATTTAGCGTGTTTACATGTGTACCCTAATATCCTCTAAAGATCCAAAATTTGCATCGTGCGGACCAGGCATAAGGCTTCAGAGTTTGTAGACTGCACTGAGTAAATCACTTTTCCATCAAATGTTCCTTATCACTGTGTACATACTTGGGTTTGCTGAAGAAAGAGAATCAATGGCATTCTCTAGCTCTCTAGTCTCCAGAAGTAGTGAGTGTCACAGACAGGCCTTTGAAGTTTTGGAGACACTTGACCCATGGCCTTGGCAGGATTTCTGGCAGTGGTGGATGCTTAGATTGTACCTTTACACTGGCTTAATTGATGTTTTGTTGGAATATCTTTGATACAAACACAGCTAATAATAGTCCCCTTGTTACAGAGCTTAGGTTTAGTCTGCATGTGACAATGACCATGATACCATGCCTTTTTCATCTTTAAAAGAAAATAAGGTGTCAGCACATTGGCAGCAAATAAAAACATTCAAGATACGTTGTTGCTAATCAACTTATTTTGGCCCGTTTGTTGAATGATTTAAAGGGATAATGTAGGGGGTCGGGGGAAAATGAGCTGAACTTACCCGGGGCTTCTAATGGTCCCCCGCAGACATCCTATTTTGGCGCAGCCACTCACCGATGCTCCGGCCCCGCCTCCAGTTCACTTCTGGAATTTCTGACTTTAAAGTCAGAAAACCACTGCGCCTGCGTTGCCGTGTCCTCGCTCCCGCTGATGTCACCAAGAGTGTACTGCGCAGACACGGACCATACTGGGCCTGCGCTGTGCGCTCTTGATGACATCAGCAGGATCGAGGACACGGCAATGCAGGCGAAGTGGTTTTCTGACTTTAAAGTCAGAAATTCCAGAAGTGAACTGGAGGCGGGGCCGGAGCATCGGTGAGTGGCTGCGTGGGCACAGGATGTCTGCGGGGGACCATTAGAAGCCCCGGGTAAGTTCAACTAATTTTCCCCTGACCCCCCTACAGTATCCCTTTAAAAGTGTGATATAAAAAGTTGGCAAAAAGATAGATATCTGTATAACTGCAGAGTTGCTAGCTATACTGCAGAGCTCAATAGCAGGAACACTAGTATGCTATTAACAGAATGTAGCCAACACTGTTTATTATTGAGAACAATTGTGTCACTGGTGCAAGATGCTGCTGAATCGCATACGCTAATGTGTTACCCAACAATTACTAGTGACATTACAACTTTGGCCTCAATTCACGAAGCATTATCAAACGTTTCTAAAACACTTTATCAAACATTTGATAATTTACCTCATGGGTAAAATCTCATTTTAAATTCACTAAGGTGTTATATATTTATCTAATGTTTTACCGATAAAACGTTCAACAAATATATAACACCTTAGTGAATTCAAAATGAGATTTTACCCATGAGGTAAATTATCAAACGTTTGATAAAGTGTTTGATAAACGTTTGATAATGCTCCGTGAATTGAGGCCTTTGAGACTTAATTGGAATAAATGGGAAAAAAAAGGTTGTGATTTGTTGTTGCAATAATTTTGTCACCTATCTACCACAGAGTTTTACGCCAGTATGTTTGTACATAATGGTCTTCATCACCTTATTCTAGATCCTCCGACCCACCAGAAAATACACTTATGCTCTACAAACGTTTGATGCACTTCAGATTGACTTTCTGTTAACTTTAATTGTTGGCGACAGAACTGAAGAAGTTTCTGTTGTATTTTTATTTGGGACACATTTTTACTTCTGATTTTTGTCGTTATTGGTCAATCTCTTTCTGCCTTTGGCAGTCTCCTCCAGTCTGTGGTGAGCTTGTGGCAATTACAAGTCAGATCAGGACATAGTTGTGTTAGGCAAGTCAGCTCTGTGACAGTGGAACAGGGTCAGCCAATGAGGTTAGGTAGTTGTATGGCACATCTGGTAGGGGTCAAGTGGCCAATTACAGACTAGAGGCTACAAAAAGGTCAATCAGTCTGTGTGCCATGGAGTTTATTGATTGTTATGTGTTCAGAGCTTAGTGTCGTGATACGATACACCACATACCATTGCAGATTATGTTCTTATGTTATAGTCTGTACACGTCTTTTATGTATTTATTTCGATCTTCACATACATGATCCATAAGCCAGATCATGTATCAAAACCATGCCTCTCTAATAGAGTCAGTTTGTTAATTTTTCATTAAATTCAGTTATTAACATTTGCGTTAGATGTAAATTATTATATAATAACCGTGACACTGCAGCCAAGAACGTAGTCAGAAAGCAGATTTAATTAATTATGAAAAGATGTCCTCAAGCTCTTTAAGGGAGGGTCTGAGAATGGATCCAACAGCTCCATAAATGTCAGGAAATAAATCATTATAACTGATATTATATCTTCATGATGAATTTCTCTTTCATGTCTCAAACACAAGCACCCATATTACTGGCATCAATCAACTATACACGGAAACATTTCATATGAGAGAGAAAGAGACCTCTGTGACCTTTGGCCTGACTGCTAGAAGTTCAGAATGAATTGATAAAGCAGACCGATCTGTTGATGATAATTAATATAAAGGTCAGAGCCGGGACAAGGTCCTCCAGCACCCAAGGCTGAGACACCAAAGTGCGCCCCTCCATCCCTGCCTCCCCAGCCGTCACACACGGATTGCTATTAGACTAAGAGGCGCCACAGGGCCCACAACCTCCCCAACACCTTAATATCTAGTTATCTGGCTTGCAGTCACTGCCATGTATCCCCTTTTCTTATTTCTTTCTGCTTTAAACACAATTAGGAATGACAGCTGAATGAATTTTGCGCCCCCTCCTACACTGCTCCCTGAGGCTGGAGCCTCTCCAGCCTATGCCTCGGCCCGGCCCTGATAAAGGTATTGTAACATGAAAACAACAATTCTGCAACCCTCTGTTTCAACTCTGCCTAGCTGCAGTGAAAAAATGGCATGGGGGGACCACAGTAGCGGCACAAAGGGACAGAGAGAGAAACTGGAGTTACATACAAATTCATCTTAAGAACAAACTTATAGTCCCTATCTTGTTCAATAACCAGGGACTACCTGTACACCAGAGGTGCCCACACTTTTTCAGCTTGCAAGCTTCTTTGAAAATTACGAGTCAAAAATGATCTACCAGTTAGAATCTACCTACAGGTGCAAGCCACAACTGCAGCACATGCACAGCAGCAGTCCATCAGTGATTACCACAAGCCACAACTGCAGCAAATGCACAGCAGCAGTCCATCAGTGATTACCACAAGCCAGAACTGCAGTACATGCACAGCGGCAGTCCATCAGTGATTATCACAAGCCACAGCTGCAGCACATGCACAGCGACAAACCATCAGTGATTACCACAAGCCACCAGTCAGTTAGATGTATAACATAGAGTCCTCCTCCATAAGCCAAATTGAACAGTCAAAATATAATGGAAGACACCAAGAGCCCAGTATAGTGTAGAATGTACTGTAAATTGGGTATGGAAGGTAAGTATAGGTAGGTTATACTCACAAACAAGGGTTACCGTCCAGGTAACCACTATGTCGGCAGGTGAGGAGATTAGACCTGTCCCCACTCAGGATTAAGGAGTCGCTCTCTGTAGATCGGTAAAAAGGAAGAATTCCTCTCCACCCAGAGTGCAAACAACTGCAATAGTAGTACAGAGGCGCCAACAGGGTAAAAACAATATTTCTTTAAAATGGATAAAATAAAGTCGGCAGCGGTGGACTTACCCATCCAAAACAGACACAAAAAAATGCCGTTTTAAGCAAAAATCAGTTTATTTACATACTCCGAACAAGGTGCAATGCGTTTCGTGGGTATATCCCACTTCTTCAGGCAATAAATAGGAGCATATCACCAATGCGGTCCGGTACATAGCCTGGCGCCAAAATTGTAATCAGCAGTAGCACAAAGTGCTTCTAAATGTATGGCTTCCCACCTTGCAACATCATAAGCATCTACACTGTTGTGCAAAACTTCAGGGAGAGCAGTAAGCGCATCGAAGTCAAAGAGACAGAGTACAACGCATATGTCACTCAGGCAGGAGGTGTGGAATCTACCCAGAAGTCCTTTGCAATCTACCGGTAGAACACAATCTACCCAATGGGCATCCCCTGCTGTACACAGTATTCTGGTAGGAACATCAGTGTCAGGCAGCTCCTGCAAAAGCTTTTCTTACTATGAGTTAATAGTATGAAAAATATGAAGGTAGCCATCTCTACAACTTTTTCACAAACGTAATTTGTCTGGGTGTCAAAACTGCGCTGTTGGCTTAACGTGAACCTCCAGACTAAAAATCTACTCAGCAGCACTGAAAAGGCTTGGTTGTTTCTTTAACAGTTTCACAGCATCAGAACTTTGTATTCCTTACCCAATCCTCATTTTTAGCTGCACAGAAGAAAACTGCCCGGGCATTTTTCCCCTGATGCTGTGCAAAGCATGATGGAATTTCTGATGTTCTTGTTCTCCTTATGCTGTTTTTTGAGAAAATGTATTATATTACATTTTGAATTTGAGATTTGAAGCCTAGCGCACGCAGCTTAGAGGGGTGATCAGGACACAGGACACTTGGAACTGTGTCTCATGCTCCTTGTCTGTCACCTCCTTTCAACCTGCCCCCATGAAAAATATGGCTGCCCCCATGAAATCACAAACATTTACCTGTTCTTTTAAAACAGAGTGGGTAAGAGATTATATTAACTATGTATTTAATTAACATAACTAATGTAACTTAATGACAGTATGTTTGTTTAGGCTGAAGTTCCCCTTTAAGTACTTTGAGTGACACAACTGCAACAAGCATACAGTCAGTAAAGTTAGACTATATAAACTGCGTACTTACTGTGGTGGTTGCATGGTTCAATATCACCACATATAAAATCAGGTGCAAGATTGTCACCCCGTAGATGTTACTGAGTTGGTTGCACTGCTGTGTAAGTGACATCAATGCCTCTTCCATCAGCCTAAAAATGCCATGCACAGGATGAAAGTTATGGACAGGCCATCTGCTATAGATCTATATGTAAAAATTCTGTAGATCTATATGTAAAAACTTTTATGCAGCACCACATAAATTAGAAAAAGTTAAAGCTCTTCAGTTATTCCTGCTGCAGCTGTTCTCAAACATCCCTCCTGTCGGTTGGATTCCATCTGTAAAGCATAATTGTGCAGTGACACCCATCATCTGTTATTATGCTGCATCCATACTGATGGATCCATCCAGACTTGTCTGGCTGCACATCTGGATGGATCTATCAAAGTGGATGCATCCTACAGCACAGCCATCTCATCTCCTATTGGACAGAAAATTTGTAACCAGACACCTTTTTTGTCAAACGCAGCAAGGGCGGCTGGCAGATGTTTTGGTAAGTCATATGCTCATAAAGGAAGTAGAGCCAACCACTAAACCTCTCCCATCAATCAGTTTTCCAAATTGCTACAAGTAGCAAAGGACTGCAGCTGGGGGAAGAATTGTAAGATTAAAAAAATGATGGAATTGCAAAGCTCTCATGAAGTCTCATATATCCTGTATGTGTTCAGCCAGTACTAGATTGGATCTCCATCCCAACATTAAGGGCTGGTTTACATTGAACACTTAAAAACTGATACATTTTATCAGTTGCAGTATAAAAAAAGCTTTCAGTTGAAATGTGTAGATGTTAACTGACCCATAGGGAAACATGGACATTAACTTATCTTGTGCTGTGCATCGGTTGTTAGCTGAGAGCAAATGATTCATTGTAAACCAGCCCTATCCCATCTAGCACAGAATATGGCTTTACAGATTAAAGAGAACCTGAACTGAAAATAAAAAGTCAAAATAACCATACACAGGTCATACTTACCTCCCGTATAGTCTACTCCTCAATCTCTTTCTCCTCTCATGGGTCCCATTTGTCCACTGTGATCAATGGAATTCTCCATCTTCCATTTTAAAAATGGCCATTACCCCATAACAGCTTCCTGGTCAGCACACTGTTAAACTGTAAAATCACCCACTTGAGCCATAGGGAAACATGGACATTACCTTGCACATACAGTAGTAAATGACAGCTGCTGATATATAACTGACAGCAACTGGTATATTTCAGTTCTGACAAAATATTGATCACGGTAAAAAGACAATGGTGAGCTTCTGAGAGGAACAGACGGTGGCGTTAGTATGTTACATAGTTACATAGTTATTTGGGTTGAAAAAAGACACACGTCCATCGAGTTCAACCAGAGAAGTAAAACACCAGCCTGCTCCCTCACATATCCCTGTTGATCCAGAGGAAGGCAAAAAACCCTTACAAGGCATGGTCCAATTAGCCCCAAAAGGGAAAAAATTCCTTCCTGACTCCAGATGGCAATCAGATTAAATCCCTGGATCAACATCATTGGGCATTACCTAGTAATTGTAGCCATGGATGTCTTTCAACGCAAGGAAAGCATCTAAGACCCCTTTAAATGCTGGTATAGAATTTGCCATAACTACTTCCTGTGGCAATGCATTCCACATCTTAATCACTCTTACTGTAAAGAACCCTTTCCTAAATAAATGGCTAAAACATTTTTCCTCCATGCGCAGATCATGTCCTCTAGTCCTTTGAGAAGGCCTAGGGACAAAAAGCACATCCGCCAAGCTTTTGTATTGCTCTCTAATGTATTTATACATGTGTAATAGAACGCGGAAAAGCCGCCACGTGTACTGGCAGCAAGGCGGCTGATTCCGCGTCCAGTGCGGCGGTTTGCACGCATAAGCGTGCGCCTGGTGTGGCTGGGTCTGTTAGTTCACACAGGTTGAGGAATACGCGCGTGCGCGCTGAGAGGCAGAACCTTTTTGACAATCGAGGAGGGATCAGCTGACCAGGTTGGTCAGCTGACCTCAGAGCAAGTGGCTATTGGTTGATCACTGATGGGTGGCGCCGGAGAGTGCCGCTCTATATAAAGTTACTTCTGGTCAGTCTCAGGTTGTCTGCCGTTGCGAACACTTATGTGAAAGCACTCAGACCATAGTCAGATCCTACAGTGTGTTAGAACCAGGAGGACCTGGGAATTCACACTGAGCCAGATTACTTCTGTGTTATCATTGTGTTATACTTCAAACTAGTTCCAGGGTGTTGAGACCACAGACCTCACACCCAAGACTAGGTATTCTGTGTTATCATTGTGTTATACTTCAGACTAGTTCCAGGGTGTTGAGACCACGGACCTCACACCCAAGACTAGGGATTCTGTGTTATCATTGTGTTATACTTCAGACTAGTTCCAGGGTGTTGAGACCACGGACCTCACACCCAAGACTAGGGATTCTGTGTTATCATTGTGTTATACTTCAGACTAGTTCCAGGGTGTCGAGACCACGGACCTCACACCCAAGACTAGGGATACTGTGTACCATCATATTATACTCCAGACTAGTTCCAGGGTGTTGAGACCACGGACCTCACACCCAAGACTAGGCATTATCTGATTATCTGTTGCCGACCTGGCTTGCCCGACCTTGAGAGCTATCTCTCTCCTTTAAGAGATAGTCTCCAGATCTACTAGTGACATCCACCTTCCAGGTGTCACTCAGTCAGGTCCTTCCTACTTTCAGCCTGGGGCTCCACCCCTTTAGAGGTCCCAGGCTGCTGGAAGGTTTTGGCACTTCCCAGAGGGCGGTATCACCCATACTGCCAAAGACCACCTGCTCCTCGGGTGGTCCAACTCAAAGTCATTACTGTTGCACCAAACACTCACACTATATAGGTGTCCAGAGGTTAGTTATACTTGGATTATCGGTGATTCTGCAGATCATCAATAATCAAGTATATATCTGTATTCTTGGTGATACTGCAGATCACCAATAATCAGATTCTCTCTGTGTGCTGACACCGATCGTTACAACATGTTAATAAGATCCCCTCTAAGGCGTCTTTTCTCTAGACTAAATAAACCCAGTTTGTCTAACCTTTCTTGGTAAGTGAGACCTTCCATCCCATGTATCAATTTTGTTGCTCGTCTCTGCACCTGCTCTAAAACTGCAATATCTTTCCTGTAATGTGGGGCCCAGAACTGAATTCCATATTCCAGATGTGGACTTACTAGAGTTAAACAGGGGCAATATTATGCTAGCATCTCGAGTTTTTATTTCCCTTTTAATGCATCCCAAAATTTTCTTAGCTTTAGCTGCAGCGGCTTGGCATTGAGTACAATTATTTAACTTGTTGTCGATGAGTACTCCTAAGTCTTTCTCCAAGATTGATGTCCCCAACTGTATCCCATTTATTTTGTATGGTGCTAGACCATTGCTACGACCAAAATGCATGACTTTACATTTTTCAACATTGAATTTCATCTGCCATTTATGTGCCCATATAGCCATCCTATCCAGACTCTGTTGCAATATGTCCCTATCTTCCTGAGAGTTGATGATTCTGCACAATTTTGTATCATCTGCAAAAATAGCAACATTGCTTACTACTGCATCTACTAGGTCATTAATAAATAAATTGACCAAAACAAACAATACCAAGCACTAGGAAATATATTATGGACTGTAAATACCCTAGATCAGGGGAGCCTCACAGTTGTAAAACGCATCCACAAATCCCAATAAATCCACTGAAGTCTCCAAATAACAATCACTATTTATTGTTTATTGCATACAAAACCCCCATTAACCCACTAAAAAGAGCAGCCTATGATGTATATTGCACCAAATATACAGCCGGCATGTGTCACACAGACCGCACACATCACACACACCCATGCAAACCGTCCTTGTAACTCCCGGGAGTGATGGAAACCACCATCATCAATCCTTTGATCAAGAGGCCTGCTGGGAAGTGTAATTCAGTGACTTCTCTTCATTGGATATGCTGGAAACATTTTAACAAAGTTCAATGTCCTGCATCCAAGTGCTCTGGGCTAAGCACCTAACAATGATACAGTTCATATCAGCAAGACAGGCGGCCAGAGAAGCTTAAAGCATAAGCAGAGCAAGCAGGCAGACACACCACAGCGTATACAAGAGGGCTCTCACCACCTCCTGTCAGTGATCCACGGTACCCCGGAGGGCTCTCACCACCTCCACAGGGCCACCACCGCGATGGTAATCACTTGATCGGCATCCACACTGCCACTTTCGCGCTAAGAAGAACTGTGCCCACTTGCTGATCGCCGCCACCGCCGTTACTGGTATCCAGTTCCACGCTGTCTCCACACGTGTGCAGTCGTGACGTCACCACGCTGCTCTCGAGCCGTGACTAGTATTGCTCGCCTATCCGCACTTAAGGTGCAGCCCATCCCTGCTGTAGAACCTGTAGCCGACTGCAAAGTCTGCCCAGTTCTCCAGGAACCCAAACTCCTCCTGCCTACACCAATTTCTCAGCCACTTATTTAACTCCCTAAGCTCCCTCTGTCTCTCAGATGTAGCACGTGGCACTGGCAGTATTTCAGAAAACACCACCTTGGAGGTCTTTGCTTTAAGTTTATCTCCAAGTACCTGAAAATCATTTTTGAGGACCTTCCATCTCCCACTAACTTTGTCATTGGTGCCAATGTGTACCATGACAGCCGGGTCTTCCCAGCCCCACCCAATAATCTGTCACTTCTTTCCGCTACATGCCGAACCCGAGCACCGGGAGACAACAAACTGTACGGCATTCACGGTTTCTTCGACAGATTACCCTATCTGTGTGCCTAATAATTGAATCCCCTTCCACCAGTATCTGTCTAGCTCTAGCTGCACTCCTATTCCCTTTCTCATTGCAGCAGTCTGCCCCTTGGTTGTTAAGGGGCACATCCTGCTGCAGCATTGCTACTCCAGAATCATCCTCCCCAATATTATGCAAATAAGCATACTTATTAGGAAGGGACAACTTGGGACTAGCCTCCCTGCCACTTTACCCCCTAACCCTTCTAACTGTGACCCAACTAGTGGCTACTTCTGCTTCTTGCTCCGGCTGTACTCCGCCCACCTAATATTCATTTGCAGCTACATCGTGTGTTTATTTTAAATAATTTTACTTGCTTCAGGTTCCCTTTAAATATCACTATGGCCAATAAAATCAAATTACTTCCCTAGTCGCATGCTTTAAATTATGCATACAAGCAAGCAGTGATGTCACATTTGTCTTGCATGCATGCACTATTCTTAAAATATAGGATGTGATGCTGTGGAGGAGTCAGTTATGATCTAAAAGACTTGTAAGGGGAGGGACTTTCTTGCCCCCATTTACTTAGAAAATCACCATACTAGTGTATTATCTGTGCCATATGGTGGGACAAGTCTACAAATAGTCTTCCTTTACAGTGCCAAGAAGAAATTTCTTTGTAGTTTCAATAAAAAAAAAAATAATAAAAAAATTGTTTTCACCTGAGTCCAGTCGATGTTGAGGCATATTGTAAAAAAAATTGGCATATTCTAAAAAAAATAAAAAAAAATACTGTTGCATTGCCAGTTTTGTCATCTACACCTGGAGACTATTAGATGGCAAAACCGCCGTCTATTTATACGGTACAGTGCTGCGATCTATGGCAGCGCTGTACAGGGGACAGCCATGTCACTCAGCTGTCCCCTCCAGAGGCACAAAGGTGATCCGCTGTCATAGGCTGATGCCTAAAAAACAAAACAAATAAATAAACAAATAAACACAGGAGCAGGGATCAGACCCCACCAACAGAAATCTCTGTTGGTGGGGAGAAAAGTGTGTGTGTGTGGGGGGGGGGGGGGGGGGGGGGATCACTTGTGTGCTGAGTGTACAGCCCTGAAATGAAGCCTTAAAGCTGCAGTGGCCTAATTGGTAAAAAAATGGCTTGGTCACTAGGGGTGTTTAACATTGCGGTCCTTAAGTGCTTAAGAAGATAACTGTCATCTTCTGCTTAGTAACCAAGCAGCTCGGCTTGACCCAAACCCCTGGATGAAGCCCTCCTACTAAAATGCGATGCTTGGCGTGATCTGCCTTCTTAAAACAGAAGTAAACTTGCAATAATTCAACTTTAAGGCCCCGTTCACACTGCAAGCGTTTCCAGTCGCGTTTTGGAAACGCGTGCAGGTGGCCGACACGCACGACATCAGACATTGCATAGAGTGCAATGTCTGATGTTCACACTGCATGCGTTCCGGACCTGTGTGGTCCGGGAACGCATGCTGCACGCACTTTTTGTAAAAACGCGTGGCTGTCCCATTCACTTTTCAGTGATGGGATCAGCCACGCAACGCACACAAACGCGGATGGCGTGCGTTCGTACGCGTTGCGTTCCGCACGCATGGCCATCCGCGTTTGTGATGTGAACGGGGCCTAAGTTAACATTTGTGGTCACCCATTTGTGGTTACTGAATATGCAAATTATTATCTTCTACTTAAACGATTTGATTAGCACGCTGCAATTGAAAAAGTACTGATAAGTAGGTGAAAAAGTACTGGCAAAGTTATTCTGAGTATTTTCTTGCTTGCTGGTGGCTTAAAGGGGATTTTATTTATAGGACAAGAAATATCACCTAGGAGAAAACTTAGAGGAAAAAGTGAATTGGATCAGACCCCATTTCCGTGGCTGTAGCTATTCCACACTGAGAGAGGAAAAATAAGCCGAACAATTGGACAGTAATCTGTAGTACTGGTAAGTTATTAAGGGATATACAAATCTTATTTTGAATAGTTTTTGCTTCCTGGGGACTAAAGGGATATTTTATCCATAAGGTGTGAAAAAAACTTCTGTGAGAAAACCCAGGAAAGAACAGATTCAGAAAAAATGTACATACCTAAGGGCCTGTTTCCACTACACACAGATTGGGTGCAGAATGGATGCAGAAAAACTGACTCCAATGAATGCCTATGTTTCCACTAAACGCAATTTTTCTGATGCAGATTTTCTCATAGGCATTCATTGGAGTCTGTTTTTCTGCATCCATTCTGCATTCAATCTGCGTGTAGTGGAAACAGGCCCTAACTTTTTCAGAGAAGTTTTCTCTTTGCTAAACAAAATGTAAAAGTCAGTCTGCAGTCCTTAAGTATGTTTATACAATTTAAGGTCTCAGCTTGTACAGTTGTTGTTATGATAATAAAAGGTAACAGCCTAGTCCTTGCTTAGACACAGTGACAGCTGTGGCATTTGGTGCAGAGCTTTCAGTTGTACAAACTCTATGAATAGCATCATCAGAGAAAGTAAACAGTATGCCATTCATGGGGTCATTAGTTAATTAGGGTGAAAGAAGACACATTTCCATCAAGTTCATCCTGCTACAAAACTAATCAGTGCTTCCTAGGCACTAACTTTGTGCTAGAGAGCTTCATTTGATGAAAAATGCTGGTTTCCATAACTGCATGCTGTCACATTGTGCCTGACTCTGTATTGCTGATTAGTGCTATTATACCAATGCCTAGTCCTAATGTTCTATCTAGATCTCTTTTAGTGTAGTAAAGCTATGTTCAGTGCAATCACCCAGTCATGCCTTTTTGATTTTGTTGAAAGAAACTGCACATGATTAGATGCCCCATCTGCGTTCACCCTACAGTCCCCAATAATGTGAACCACCCACTGTGTTCCCTCCTTCCAGAGACTCTACTGTAATTCACACAAGGGAGCTTTGGGGTAGAACTTAGGGCAGATAAAAACTATTTTTGTGCTCAAAATAATCACAATAATAATAACGTTGGCAAACGCCCTACAGATCAATTTGAGTTGTGTTTATAGCCCTTCCTTGACACAAGTAAGAACTCAGTGTGGACATTTTGTGTTTATACTTACCTTTTTGGTACCAGGAACCTGTTTTGTCCATGATAAAAAAGGACCCAACACACAAAACGATAGCTTTTATAGTTGTCTACATGCTTTTGTTTTTTATTCTGCCAGAAAGCAAATTAGAGGAACTTAAAGAGAACCCGAGGTGGCCTTGTATTACGTAAGTGGGGCACAGAGGCTGGTTGGTCACACTAACACCAGCCTCTGTTGCCCCATCGTGTGTGTCAAAGACCCCCCTGCTCGCCGCTAAACTCCCCGCAGTGCTGGCGACACGCAGCGCGTCGCCAGCACAATGTTTACTCTAGCGCTGTCTGTCAGCGCCGCTCCCACGCCTCCTCCGCATCGCTGCTACCCGCCCTCGTCCCTTTCCTCCAATCAGCGGGAGGGAAGGGACGAGGGCGGGTAGCGGCGATGCGGCGGAGCGGCGCTGACAGACAGCGCTAGAGTAAACATTGTGCTGGCGACACGCTGCGTGTCGCCAGCTCTGCGGGGGTATAGCGGCGAGCAGGGGGGTCTTTGACACACACGATGGGGCAACAGAGGCTGGTGTTAGTGTGACCAACCAGCCTCTGTGCCCCACTTACGTAATACAAGGCCACCTCGGGTTCTCTTTAAAGAGAATTTGTATTGTTAAAATCACACAAAAAGTAAACATACCAGTGTGTTAGGGGACATCTCTTATTCCCCTCTGTCACAATTTCACCCGTCCCCGCCGCATTAAAAGTGTTTAAAAACAGTTTTTAAAAGTTTGTTTATAAACAAACAAAATGGCCACCAGAGCCGGAAGTAGGTTGATATACAGTATGTCCACACATAGAAAATACATCCATACATAAGCAGGCTGTATACAGCCTTCCTTTTGAATCTCAATAGATAATTTGTGTGTTTACCCCCTGCAGCTCTCACCCACTGAAGAGTGACAGGCTGATTGTTTCTTCCTGCAGACAGCTCTGCCCGGTGTCTGTAATTCCTCAGCATGTGGCAGCCCAGGCAGCCAGCTCCTTTCACAGCCTAACAGAGGATGATTTATCCAGCTTGTAAAAGATAAGAAAGCAGAGAGGCTGCCTAATGTAAATAACACCCACGGGAGTGTGCATAGAGGGGGTGTGCATAACAGATCAACAACACTAAAGAGTTGGCAGCCTTCCAGACACAGGGCGACAAATCCGACGGGAGAAAGATAAGTTGATTTATTACAGAGACAGTGATAGCAGAAAGTGCTGCAGTAAGCCAGAGCACATTAGAATAGGTTTAGGAACTTGTAGGATGGTAGAAAACAGGATGACATTTTTGTTACTGAGTCTCTTTAACCAGAACTTTGTTCAGAACTAATCAGCTAGCAAGTGTTGAGCAGCTGCCAAATCTGATAACCCATATGCAAAGTTCAGCTTCTGCCCAGTTATTGTGGTTTCGGTACAAAAAGAAATTGTGCATTGAAAATTTGAAAGTTCAACTGTAGAATTCATAAGAGTTGGTGAATGTATGCAGGCCCGGCCCTAGCCCATTTGCCGCCTGAGGCAAGCTTTAAAGAAATCGCCGCCTGCTACGCCGCAGGAAGTGACGTCAGTGGAGCGCACGCTGGAACGAGGAAGAGGTGAGGGATCCCCGCCCGTTGCCTCTTATAGCTGCAGCCAGCGTGTGCCGCCCCCCCAGAAGTGCCGCCTGAGGCAAACGTTTCACCCCGCCTCATGGGCGGGCCGGCCCTGCATGTATGAACTCTATCGGTAGGTGGCTGTTAACTAATTAAGCGATAGTGGTAGACATAGTTCACAGTACCGTCCCATACCGATACACATTTTAATCAGAATTAGGAGAGATATGAAGGCTGCCATTTCTCTTTTTTGGGGGGGGGGGGGGAGGAGGGGTGGAGTGTTAAGATGCTGGGGTTTGTTTAACAGTATTAGTCACACCCCTGCATCATATCTTAAGCATCAGAACTTTCCATACTCATTCTGAGTAATTGGTCCATAAGACTTTGAAAACAAGAGATCAAAAAAGAAGTCAGCAATATAACACCCTCTATATTCCGCTCACTTCCTTGCTGCCATTTCCCACATGCAGGGGTACCCACTACCCAGCGATGCACACTGCTTGCTGGTGTGCGACATTGCATTTCCTACACTGCGCCACTCTAGCTAAAAGCATTAGCACAGTTATGAAGGTGGGGCCCAGGCAAGTAGAAAGAGGGTGGTGCACAACACTCTGCAGTACTAGTGATGTGAACAAGCTCAAAGTTCCAAAACTGCCTGAAGCTGAAATCGCACCTCTTTGCAAGCCTGGAATATGTACTCTTGTACTGTGGAGTTCAGACTGCCTCAAAACTTACCATCTCGCTTCATAAGTAATTACTTGCACAAAGCAGAGCCTGTTACTCAGTTTCACCATTTAAACTAATCTCTTGGCTGGCAGCAGACCTAGACACTCCTATATCACTATCTCTGCAAATGATTCAATTATGTAGCTGTCATTTACATACACATTTTACATGTTTAGACATAAGTATAATAAGAATAGGGTTTTCTGCTGACTCCAGCAATATGTAAAGCTGAACTGAAGTTACTGCCTTTTTTAACAATGATGGGGTTTCTCTTTAATTTCAAGTTTAGGCTTTCATCTTCTTAGGACTCACACTCATATGGGTATCACATTATTATTATTTAGCATCTTATATAGCGCTGACATCTTCTGCAGCGTTTTACACAGTAGTCTTGTTACTACTAACTGTCCCTCAGAAGGGCTCACAATCTAATTCCTAACATAGTCATATGTTCACTTTTAGGCCATCTAGGGACAGCTTTGGGGAAGCCAGATAACATATCTACGTTTTTTTGGGATGTGGGAGGAAACCAGAATGCATGGAGGAAACCCAAATGGCCATGTCCGCAGCGCATTTGTACTACAAGCATTTGTACTTTGTAGTAGGAAGTCAGCCTTATCCCTGCCTACGTACCCACACCTAAAACGATAGACATAGGAAAGAATCTGTAATGGCCGGTTCACATTGGTATAAAAACAGTTAGCGGAACAAAACTGACCAGAAACTAACAAACGTGAATGGATCTCATGTTAATCAATGGGATTCATTCACATTACTCCATTCAAACAGATCCGTTTGACCCATTTGGTGAAATGGAGCGCAAGTTTTTCTGGGTGGATGAATGTGTCGCATTGACTGATCGCCAATGGAATGGAGGGTCAGAGATGAAAAACGCTTGCCCTTTGATGAATCAGTAGTTGCACTGATCAGTTTTTGATCCATGCAGTGTGAAGCACAAGTAAGAGAGAGATCACTTAGGAATATATACTTAATGCCTCTTTGATAGATATCACAGTAAATTATCCATATCTCACCTAAGGCATACAAAGTATTGGCAACACATCAGAAATAAAGTGTTTCCTAATCTTTGCTGCGGGCCCCTGAAAACACACGCATGCTGCAGATTTCCTGAAACTCTACAAACTCTGGCTTCTATGTGGAGTTCAAGTTCCATGATTACAAAAGCTGAGGTCTGATCACCTTGCACATAGGTGCTGTCATCTTTTCCTCCTCCCCTCCTGACAGATCTAGGAGGCGTTTGATTTAATACACTGAGAGGCGGAACTATTTGGCCAGAGTTTCCTGACAGTTTTCCAACTGAGCAGAATACAGCAACATATTGATATGCTGATGACTTAACCAGCTACACAAGCAGCAGAGGAAGTTTTTTCTCCTTCTGTCCCATTTTATTGTCCCATTTCTCTGTCTGGAAGAAGTCAGTGTAGAGATGGACACACCTGCCCCCTGCCTGCCATCTCCCTCAGTGACACATGACTCCCATTAGCAAACTCTGCTACTTAACAGGGGCTCTAATGAACTTTATTAACCCTTCCTTGCTATCCAGTGACTAGCTTATCCAACCAAAGAGGAGAGGCAGAAGAAGGAAAAGGAATACATAACAAATGACCTTAACTTTCCAGTGTATTCATTAACCTGTCTTAATAAATTTAAACAGTTTGGCAGCGTTACAGTTAGTAAAACTGACAGCATAACTCATTGCAAAGAGCACTGCTGTAATTTATCACCTTGCAGTCATTCAGAATGCAGGTCTCATAAATTTGCAACGGGCAAGCTAAAACCCATTCGATTCTGACTGCTTTCTGGGAGTCATAATAAGTCACCGTACATGAATTATTTTTTTGTGTGCAATTACTGCTATTATTTATTCGTGATATTACCATACAGCTATTAATAATAAATACATGTTAAAAATATCATTTCCCAGTTTGTTTAACCTGTAGAATAAACATAAACAGCAGCAACAATTTCATAAATAACACCTATTAATACAAATATAAAACAATGAAATATTAACTGTGCTTTTATAAAGCATTATACATCACACATAATAGTCTTAATTACACAGGTGTACACAGAAAAAGTATCAAAGGAAATTTAATTTCACTATCATAATTCCACTATTA